>NC_090647.1:341653661-341953661 GCF_040937935.1 Hyperolius riggenbachi | reverse complement strand
ACCAATTCTGGTTTTGTTGTAAAAAAAATAAAACAATACGGTATGCTGAAATCTCGGGTAGACAATGTAATAACTGTAGTACACATATTATCTGGGCATTCATGTGCGAGATCTATGTATGTTCTACAAAAGTGAAAGAAATTAAATTTGGCTATGTACATCTATATAGATATGTATATTCAACTTTGGCTCACAAACTGGCCATGGAGGCAGGCTAAACGCCGATTGATGTTCCTCTATCCAATTTGATCCCGTTCGAGTGCAGTGGCAAGGGCCCACAACAGGTGTCTTCCTATTTTTCTGTGATACCAAATGCACTCTTGATGGTTTCCTGTTGCTAAAGCCCATCCTTTGCAAAGTCCATCTTGTTTTGCATTGGGGTATGCTCTGTGACGCACCTGTATTGAATTCAGCTGTAATTTGTCATGTTGCCCTTCCATTGCTGTGGACATATGTATGCTACCTGCCTTTCACCTTTCTCATTCACCAGCATTTTTCTACCAGAATAGACCTTATCACTTGAAGCTTTTTGTTTCTCAACTGGCATTCTCTAAACATCTAAGTTGGGAGAGAAAATCCTAACACAATAATCGTTTGAGGCTAGCACCAGATCTTTTTACACTGACGATTATCCCTCGCTCAAAGTTACTTAAAGAGAATATGTATTGTTAAAATCGCACAAAAGTAAACATACCAGTGCATTAGGGGACATCTCCTATTACCCTCTGTCACAATTTCGCCGCATTAAAAGTGGTTAAAAACAGTTTTAAAAAGTTTGTTTATAAACAAACAAAATGGCCACCAAAACAGGAAGTAGGTTGATGTACAGCATGTCCACACATAGAAAATACATCCATACACAAGCAGGCTGTATACAGCCTTCCTTTTGTATCTCAAGAGATCATTGTGTGTTTCTTTCCCCCTGCATCTCTCATGCACTGAAGTTTCAGGCTGCTCTTTTCTTCCTGCAAACAGCTTTGCCCTTGTTTATAATTCCTCAGTATGTGAAAGCCCAGCCAGCTCAGAGGACGATTTATCCAGCTTGTAAAAGATAAGAGAGAAGAGAGAATCTGCCATAATCTAAATAACACACAGGCAGTGTGCAGAGAGGGGCGATTCATCACAGAACCACAACACTGAAGAACTTGGCAGCCTTCCAGACACAGGCCGACAAGTCTGACAGGGGAAAGATACATTGATTTATTACAGAGATAGTGATAGCAGAAAGTGCTGCAGTAAGCCAGAACACATTAGAATAGCTTTTGGAACTTGTAGGATGATAAAAAACAGGATGCAATTTTTGTTACGGAGTCTCTTTAAAGTGTAACTGTCGGGCATAAAATCAAAAATCAATTCTTTATTTTTATCTGGTAAACAAGTAATAAGGATGCTAACCAGGCAATCTAAAAGTTAAAATCAGTATTTATTTTCTTGTTTATAAATGATCATTCCCCAGTTTACCTGACTCTTATTTGGTACATTGCCGCAAAAGGGAAGTTGCAGGGCATCCTGGGTTGTCTTTTTTTTGCTTCTTTATTTCCCCTCAGACTTAACTAATGTGCAGAAGCAAAAAAGGACAACCCAGCATGCCCTGCAACTTTCTTTTGTACAGAAACCCTACCAAATAAGAGTCAGGTAAACTGTGGAATGATCATTTATAAACAAGAACAGTAATAGAGATTTTAACTTTTGGATTGCCTGATTAGCATCCTTATTACTTGTTTACCAGATAAAAATAAAGAATTTATTTTTTATTTTATGCCCGACAGTTACACTTTAAAGGGAACCTTAACTGTGGGGGGGAAAAAAATTCACTTACCTGGGGCTTTCCCAAGCCCCCTGCAGCCGTCCTGTGCCCGCGCTGGTCCTTCGTTGCCCTCTGGTCTCCCTTCGCGGCTAAGTTTCGTTTTCGGCCGACTGCCAGTCGTCCTCCGGCAAAGCGTCCTCTTCTTCCGCATTCCCCGTCGTAAAGAGCTGTAAAGCGCGTCCGCATGACGGCTCTTTACGACGGGGAATGCGGAAGAAGAGGACGCTTTGCCGGAGGACGATTGGCAGTCGGCCGAAAACGAAACTTAGCCGCGGAGGGCACCGAAGGACCGGCGCTGGCACAGGACGGCTGCAGGAGGCTTGGGAAAGCCCCAGGTAAGTGAATTTTTTTTCCCTCACAGTT
The DNA here is from genome assembly GCF_040937935.1 of Hyperolius riggenbachi. NCBI lineage: Eukaryota > Metazoa > Chordata > Amphibia > Anura > Hyperoliidae > Hyperolius > Hyperolius riggenbachi. The sequence goes on along the minus strand of NC_090647.1, from coordinate 341,951,491 downwards.
AAGGTTTCCTTTAAATCTTTTGTACCCATTTTGACATAAGCAACTCCGTGTTGTTCCGTCACCGTTGGACTGGTTTACTGTGTGTGCGTGCGTGTCCCTATCCTAGATAGAGGGATGGAAAGTATTTCAGTACGTTATCAAGTCATCCAGATGCCTATTTAGAGAGGTTCGTAAAAGTTTAATAGTGGTTTCTGAAATCTTACCCTACCAGTGCATATGTGAGGATTACTTGCAAATTATGCATTGTTGTTGGGCTGTAAGGACAGGTTTGGAAAATGCTGGTCTGACGTTCTTTGTATTAATAGTAGACTAGGGAACAGATGCAAAAAAGGCTGGTAAAGGCAGGCGGTGCATGGCAATTATACCAATGCCAGGATAGCAGAGCCCGTTGCTCCATTAGATTTTAAGCTGGGTACACACAATTCAATTTCCCATCTGATCGACTGGAATGGGAACTTGTATTGTGTGTACATGTCCAAACTGCTCCCGATCGATAACTGGATTGATTTTCCCATGATACTTCATAACTTCACAAAATAATCCCATTATCGAACAGGAGCAGATTGGACATATCGGAAATAATTATACGATTTGCGTCAATAGGGCAGGAAATTGTATCATGTGTATTTAGCAATTAGTCCCACACACGAAACCTGCAGTGATCAAGAATTCTCTTCCACCCCCGATAAACTGTGTTTACCATTAGGTATGAATGTTGTAACCTGATTAGGAGTGTGTTCAAACAGGTGGCAGGCATAAATACTAGTTGTGTGTTAAAGTGGTGTGCAGTAAAGCAGCATTTGAAAATTGACATATATTCATAGACATTTATAATTGCAACTGCATAACTGCACTGTTCCACCACCATCCATGTGATTAAAGTGTTAGGGTTTTACAATACGCTTCTGGGCACTTCCATATACCCAAAACAGGAAGTGACTGCAAGTGCACGTCACTTCCTGCTTGGACGGATGCCAGACAGGGAATACCGCATAGTAACGTGCAGGGGCGTAGCAATAGGGGTTGCAGAGGTTGCGACCGCATCGGGGCCCCCGAACGGCCCTCCCTCAGCTACATTATTAGCTCTCTATTGGTCCTGTGCTCATAATAATCACTTCTATAGATACTTTGCATAGTGGTAATCATTAACAAACTGTTCCCCATCCTCTACTTGCACCTCAGACACTGTAGTTGCCATTGGCAGGTTTTGGTGCGCCGTCTCAATTGCTATGTATAGAGTGCTTGGGGGGCCCCATCGTAAAACTTGCATTGGGGCCCACAACTCCTTAGCTACGCCACTGGTAACGTGGTATTCACCGAAGGCCTGATTTTGGCTGACGCCAATATACAGTGTGAAGCTGGCCTCAAACCATACTAGTTGCCTGGCAGTCCTGCTGATCTGTTTGTCTGCAGATGTGTCCGAATAACACCAGAAACAAACAGGGAACAAATATTGTCAGATCTGACAATGTTAGAAGCATTGTTCAGACCTTGTTCACATTGCGTTTGGCTCGCATGTCCGTCCGTGGTGGGCTTATTTTGTGGCGTTTTTTCTTTCTGATTCCCAGAGCTTGGGTGGGCGATTCTTTTTTTGTGGTTAGCGGTTTGCGACCAGTTTTACCCGAGCGTTATGGTAATTCACTCCCTGATGCAAGTCAGGAAGTGAACCCTTTGATCCGGAAAATCATAAATACAATGTATTTAATCTTAAAACGCAAACGTAATCGCTGCACAAAGCGGTTTTGTGAGCATTTTGCGTTTTTCCTATACCTTCCATTGAGGCAGAATCGCCTCAAAAATGGCTCAAGCACCGCTTATCTAAACGGTTTGGAAATGAATCATTGTGTAAGTGCTTTCAGGGCGATTTTGAAAAATCACCCACGCTTAAAAAAAGAACAAAAACGCCTGCAGTGTGAACAAGCCCTCGGTCTATTGCTAAAAGTAAATGGGTCAGTGCACACCAAAACCTCTAGCAGATCCGCAAAACGCTAGAGGTTTTTGAAGCAGATTTTCAGAACGATTCTAGGCATGCTTATGGTGATCATACATGGTACAATTTTTTCATCCAATCTTACCATTTCTATGTAATATAAGGGAACTGCCTAAATTATTCTTTCAGTATATTCACTTAATTCACCCTTATACTACATAGAAATGTTAAGATTGGATGAAAAAATTGTATGGCCACCATTAGAGAGTTTATCTAAACATACCTAGCATTTTTTGGAGTGTTTTTGTGTAGCAGATATCAGATATTGTTACAGTAAAGCTGTTACTGAACAGCTACTGTAACAAAAACGCCTGGAAAACCGCTCTGATCTAGCGTTTTTCAGAGCAGTTTTCCACTTTCCTATACATTACATTGAGGCAGAAACGTCTCAGAAATCTAAAAATGCTGCAGCCCCCGAGTTTGCGTTTGTGCAAAAAACGAACCGCTCTGGTGTGCACCAGCCCATTGAAATACATTACATTTATAAACCGCTAGCGTTTTCAAAAATGCTCATGGACTGCTCTGGTGTGCACCAGCCCTTAGAGGCAGAGGATCAACAGGATAGCCAAGCAACTGGTATTGCTTAAAAGGCAGCCGCCATATCACTCATGCTTCAGTTGTCCTTTAAGTCATAGAGATTTAACTAACAGCAAATATTTTTTAAAGAAGTAGGCTGAAAAAAAAAACTTACCTGCTAAATAACAAAAACAAAAACCCTATGCTAACTCACCCCCCCCCCCCCCCTCTCCCATGCTAAACCCATTTGCATTGTGTATGCAAGTCGTTTGGCACTTTTCAAAATTCTAGTGGTTCGGGTTCTTCATGACATCGTGGGTACCCTTTAACACCTTCTTCTTTTTGTAGTAGCAGTAGTCGAGCATCTTAGCTGGGTGGTCCAAAAAGCATTTACCATTTCTTTAAATAGTGAACATCAATTTCATTTTGGGCAACCTTGCCCAATCAAAGTCTGGTTCACATCAGTTGCAACCCATATGTGAGCAGCAACAGGAATGTTGTGTGTGCTGCCCAGGGCTGTGGAGTCGGTACAAAAATCATCCAACTCCGACTCCTCAGTGCATGAAACCAACAACTCCGACTCCAGGTACCCAAAATTACTCCGACTCCTTAGTCTAATACTTGTCAGGGCGATGGATTTGGTACAAAAACTCCAACCCTGACTACGACCCCTCAGTTTATAAAACCTCCAACTCCGACTCCAGGTACCCAAAATTGCTGCGATTCCGACTCCAACTCCGACTCCTCCACAGCCCTGGTGCTGCCTACACGTTATAGGCACACTGTATAGTCATATAACCCATATTACACCCTTATTGCTCCTCACATTCCCTTCTCCACTTTTTCCAAGTTTTTGTATGTATCCAAAACAGGGGAGGACTGGCCAGGGGGGAATGGGGGAAATTTCCCCCCAGGCTGCCTCTCATTTAATGATTTAGGGCTGGTACAGTGCCTGGTACATGTTTTTGTATAAGGCAATGTGAACCACTAGGCTGGCCGAGGGAAATCAATGCCTAATTACAGAGTAATTAGAGGGTAGGCAAGATGGTAAATATAAACAGCATGATGCAGAGCAGAGGCTTGCCTGCAGGGTCCATGGGAAAATATCTGTCTGATTTTGGGTGGAAATTCTGAGACGCTGGGAAATCTCGGGCTGATGTGGTCGATCCAGTGCGATAATCACAAACAATGAACGCAACGGAAACCCTGGACTTTATAACTCAAAATGTTTTATGTGCCCCCCCCATTGCATTATACTTTACCTGTCACGCTGTCCCTCATGTGTCCTTGCTGTATTTCCCATGTGAGTTTTGGCATGTAGCACGTGGGTGATGTAATTTGGGCCCGGGCTGCCGGGCCTCGAGTTTGTGTTTTTCCCTCCAGGCCAAAAGGTCCCAGTCCTCCCCTGATCCAAAACCACTACTAATTTTATAATCAGCCTAAAAGAGCTAAAAAGTCTCTCAACTGAAGAAAAACCTGTGTTAAATGCAATTTAACCTTCCCAAAACAGGAGGTATTTGTGAGTATTTAGCTTTCATAAGCAAAAAGTTTACCCCCATACTGCATCAACTTCCGTGTGTTAATATGCAAATTACTGATCTGTCTAAAGGTGGCCACACACGATACAACAAAATGATCCGATTTTACGGCAATTCTATAAAAACGATCGGATCTATTGAAAATCTCCCGTTTTCTTCGATTTTTATCGGTCCGGAATGCCAGATATTTTTCTTCAATCTTTTTAAAGATTGTATGGTGTGTGTTAGATTGTCAATTTATCAATATACACACTCCGGCAATTTTGTCAGAGTTTCCAATCATTTTTATCATAATTGGGGACACATTGAACATACGTGTGTGGTACATTGGTCATATTTTTGAAATGTTACAATCAGTCAGAAAAATTGATTGCAATTCTTAAATTGAACAGATATTTAAAAAATTGCATGGTGTGTGGCCACCTTCAGGTGGTAATTCCCACATGTCAAAATAGGGGAAAGTGGTGTCATGTCAGGCAACTTTGCCTAATGAAAGTATTCTTCACTACCGTGGCAAGCCAAATATAGATGTCATGTGTATATTGCGTACACGGCTATTCCCATGATGCATCACTTCAGGAGAGTCAGTACATTCCTTCATGTCTCTCTAGAGACCATTTACAGGTTTTTCTGTTGCTTCCTTGGTCTCTGCCAAAAACAGAAAAACCATGCAGAAATACAGCTAAAAGAGATAATCAACAAACTGCAAATATTTCCACGTTGATGTAAATTTGAATGTATCTTGAAGTGAAGCCAATCAAATGCAGTTGTAGCAAATTCTGATTGGTCCAATCCCAAGCTGAAAACAAACCTGTATTAGTTAGTCACACTATAAATCGCCAGCGCTTTTGCAAGCACTGAGCAATTTTTTGCGGTTATTTAAATCGCCTTTCCCTGCGCTGTATAAAGCACTTTTTTAAGCGCTTTTGCAGAGGAATTTTTTTTCTCACTTCCGGACGTCAATCAGTGAACTCTTTTACCCGGAGAAGCGCTCGGGATATCGCTATACAAAGCGCTTTTTCAAGCGCTTTGCATTTTTCCCTATACTTTCCATTATAGGAAAATCTCCCCAAAAATGGTACAGGCAGTGCTTTTTGGAGTGGATCGGAATCGAATAGCTCATATGTGAACACTCTCATAGGGAATCATTACACAAGCGCTTTTAGAGCGATTTTCAAAATTGCCGGCGCTTAAAAAATCCCCAAAACGCTCTAGGTGTGAACAAGCCCTAAATGAGCAAACACTAGCGATGGTCAAGGCCCATTCACACTTGAGCATTTTGCTGGCAATTTCGGCAAAACGCTCAAACACTAGCGCTTTTGAAAGCGCTAGTGTAATAAAACCCTACGGGCCCGTTCTTACTTGATCGATTTGCGGTAATTGCCGCAAATCGCCCAAAAACGCAAATACGCAGCCTGCACCATTTTCAGGCGATTTCCCGGCGATAGTGTTTCAATGCTATAGAAGCGCTAAACGCAATAGCGGAGAAATTGCTGCACTGCCCAGTGATTTTTCCATGTGAAATCACGGAAAAATCACTCCTGCAAAACGCCAGTAAAAATCGCCGGCGTTTTGTGCTTCTAAGTGTGAATGGGCCCTCAATGACATACAAATAATGCTGACTTGCTGCAGGATTGTGCAAATATATGCAGCTTCAAAATGGACCAATCAAATCCCGCCAAGGTGGAATTCGACTGGTCCATTTTCAAGCTGCATATAGAATATTTGCATCTCATTGACCATCAATAATAAGCACAAGTTAACATCTGGACTCTTCTCAGTGGAAATATAACTAGTCACACCCTTCCCACTTACAAGCTAAGCTACCAGGGAGGTATAGACATGTCTCCCTTATGCACAAGTGAGATTTTCTAGCAGATTTACAGCCAGATCGATTATTTCCAACATGTCCGATCTGATTTCAGATCGATTTTCCGAACAGTTCTATGGAAAATGATCAGAAAATCTACCGGAAATCAGATCGGACATGTTGGAAATAATCGATCTGGCAGTAAATCTGCCAGAAAATTTAAATATGTGTACCTAGCATTACAGATGGTCAATGAGATGACAATGATTCTGATTTACATGCAAATGTAATGCCTTTACTGTAGGTTCAGGAGTTTGCTCTTAAGGTGGCCATACATCAGGCGACTTGGCGGCCGATCGATCATCCGATTCGATTATAATCGAATTGGATGAAAATCGGTGCCGCCAAGTGCATGCTTGACTGACAATGCGACCAATATCGGATGAAAATTGGTCACATTCTCGATTGTGCATGCTGCAAGATGTTGGGCCGACTTGCTCGATCGGGTACTCGGCGGAAACAGCGTGTAATTTTGCGACGATTGATGAACGCGACAAAAGCCTCAAAGCTGTTCCCTAATGTAAAATGTCCCTCTGATGCCCAGTGTAAAGTATTACCTGTCTGCGGCCTGCACTTGTCCCTCCGCTGCTCCGGGCGCATTTCCCTCTCCATACATGCACGCCCCACGTGAACTCCTAGTAAGGAAACAACGTGCAGTGCGCGTGTATGCAAAAGGAATCCTGGAAGCCAGGGGGGACAAGCGCAGGCTGCGGACACGTAATATATACTTTACACTGGGCACCCCTGGACATTTTACATTAGGGGACAGTGTTGGTCCAGCGCACAAGGCCGATTCCAGATCATTTTCAGCATGAGATTGATCAGGAATTGGCCTGCGGTGTATGGGCAGTTGACAGATCTCTCTCTAATCACATTCGATAAGAGAGAGATTTGTCTCTTGGTCAAATCTGCCCATACATCGCTAGATGTATGGCTGCCTTTACTCGTCCAATACCAGAGGGATTGGAGATGACCCTACTTTTAGGTCAAAGGCAGATTAGATACGTTTATTATCAACAAGGAGTTGGGAGACAGGTTTTTAATTGTATGTTATGGTATACTGTAGTTCTGGTTCACGTAGGCTTTAGGTAATAGGAAGGAGCTATGGATAGTAATAACTGAATTATCCCTGATTGCAAATCCCTCTTTGCCAATATTCTATCCAAGTATGAGAGTAAGGAAATTAGAACTTGCTTAACCACTTCCCGACCGCCGTATTGACAATTGGCGGCCGGGAAGTGGACCCCGCAAGGACCGCCGTATTGACAAATGGCGGCGGTCCTTGTAGGGGCATGGACGGAGCGATCGCGTCATCCGTGACGCGATCCTCCGCCGGCGCCTGTCTCCACTCACCCGCCGCAACATCCCGCCGGCGCTTCCGTATGGCCGGCGGGACGTTGCGGCGGGTGAGCGGAGACAGGCGATGTTAACCCGACGATCGCCGCATACAAAGTGTATAATACACTTTGTAATGTTTACAAAGTGTATTATACAGGCTGCCTCCTGCCCTGGTGGTCCCAGTGTCCGAGGGACCACCAGGGCAGGCTGCAGCCACCCTATGTCGCACCCAAGCACACTGATTTCTCCCCCCCTGCCCCAGATCGCCCACAGCACCCCTCAGACCCCCCCCTGCCCACCCCCCAGACCCCTGTTTGCACCCAATCACCCCCCTAAGCGCCCATCAATCACTCCCTGTCACTATCCGTCAACGCTATTTTTTTTTATCCCCCCCCCCTGCCCCCTCCTGATCACCCCCACCCCTCAGATTCTCCCCAGACCCCCCCCCCCCCGTGTACTGTATGCATCTATCCCCCTGATCACCTGTCAATCACCCATCAATCACCTCCTGTCACTGCCACCCATCAATCACCCCCTGTCACTGCCACCCATCAATCAGCCCCTAACCTGCCCCTTGCGGGCAATCTGATCACCCACCCACACCAATAGATCGCCCGCAGATCCGACATCAGATCACCACCCAAGCGCAGTATTTACATCTATTCTCTCCTCTAAACACCCACTAAATACCCATCAATCACCCATCAATCACCCCCTATCACCACCTGTCACTGTTACCCATCAGATCAGACCCTAATCTGCCCCTTGCGGGCACCCAATCACCCGCCTACACGCTCAGATTGCCCTCAGACCCCCCCTTATCAATTCGCCAGGGCATTATTTACATCTGTCCTTCCCTGTAATAACCCACTGATCACCTGTCAATCACCCATCAATCACCCCCTGTCACTGCCACCCATCAATCACCCCCTGTCACTGCCACCCATCAATCAGCCCCTAACCTGCCCCTTGCGGGCAATCTGATCACCCACCCACACCAATAGATCGCCCGCAGATCCGACATCAGATCACCACCCAAGCGCAGTGTTTACATCTATTCTCTCCTCTAAACACCCACTAATTACCCATCAATCACCCATCAATCACCCCCTATCACCACCTGTCACTGTTACCCATCAGATCAGACCCTAATCTGCCCCTTGCAGGCACCCAATCACCCGCCTACATGCTCAGATTGCCCTCAGACCCCCCCTTATCAATTCGCCAGGGCATTATTTACATCTGTCCTTCCCTGTAATAACCCACTGATCACCTGTCAATCACCTGTCAATCACCCATCAATCACCCCCTGTCACTGCCACCCATCAATCAGCCCCTAACCTGCCTCTTGCGGGCAATCTGATCACCCACCCACACCAATAGATCGCCCGCAGATCCGACATCAGATCACCACCCAAGCGCAGTGTTTACATCTATTCTCTCCTCTAAACACCCACTAATTACCCATCAATCACCCCCTATCACCACCTGTCACTGTTACCCATCAGATCAGACCCTAATCTGCCCCTTGCGGGCACCCAATCACCCGCCTACACGCTCAGATTGCCCTCAGACCCCCCCCCTTATCAATTCGCCAGTGCAATATTTACATCTGTGCTTCCCTGTAATAACCCACTGATCACCTGTCAATCACCCATCAATCACCCCCTGTCACTGCCACCCATCAATCACCCCCTGTCACTGCCACCCATCAATCAGCCCCTAACCTGCCCCTTGCGGGCAATCTGATCTCCCACCCACACCAATAGATCGCCCGCAGATCCGACATCAGATCACCACCCAAGCGCAGTGTTTACATCTATTGTCTCCTCTAAACACCCACTAATTACCCATCAATCACCCCCTATCACCACCTGTCACTGTTACCCATCAGATCAGACCCTAATCTGCCCCTTGCGGGCACCCAATCACCCGCCTACACGCTCAGATTGGCCTCAGACCCCCCCTTATCAATTTGCCAGGGCATTATTTACATCTGTCCTTCCCTGTAATAACCCACTGATCACCCATCAATCACCCCCTGTCACTGCCACCCATCAATCACCCCCTGTCACTGCCACCCATCAATCAGCCCCTAACCTGCCCCTTGCGGGCAATCTGATCACCCACCCACACCAATAGATCGCCCGCAGATCCGACATCAGATCACCTCCCAAGTGCAGTGTTTACATCTGTTCTCTCCTCCAAACACCCACTAATTACCCATCAATCACCCCCTGTCACTGCTACCCATCAGATTAGACCCCTATCTGCCCCTAGGGCACTCAATCACCCGCCCATACCCTCAGAACGCCCTTAGACCCCAGCCCTGATCACCTCGCCAGTGCATTGCTTGCATCTATTCCCCCCTCTAATCACACCTTGAGACACCCATCAATCACCTCCTGTCACCCCCTAGCACACCTACCCATCAGATCAGGCCCTAATTTGCCCCGTGTGGGCTCCTGATCACTCGGCCAAACCCTGAGATCCCCCTCAGACCTCCTTCCGATCACCTCCCCAGTGCATTGATTGCATCTATTTTCCCCTCTAACCACCCCCTGAGACACCCATCAATCACCTCCTGTCACCCCCTAGCACTCCTATCCATCAGATCAGGCCCAATACAACCTGTCATCTAAAAGGCCACCCTGCTTATGACCGGTTCCACAAAATTCGCCCCCTCATAGACCACCTGTCATCAAAATTTTCAGATGCTTATACCCCTGAACAGTCATTTTGAGACATTTGGTTTCCAGACTACTCACGATTTTGGGCCCGTAAAATGCTAGGGCGGTATAGGAACCCCACAAGTGACCCCATTTTAGAAAAAAAAACACCCCAAAGTATTCTGTTAGGTGTATGACGAGTTCATAGAAGATTTTATTTTTTGTCAAAAGTTAGCGGAAATTGATTTTTATTGTTTTTTTTCACAAAGTGTCATTTTTCACTAACTTGTGACAAAAAATAAAATCTTCTATGAACTCACCATACTCCTAACGGAATACCTTGGGGTGTCTTCTTTGTAAAATGGGGTCACTTGTGGGGTTTCTTATACTGCCCTGGCACTTTAGGGGCCCTAAACCGTGAGGAGTAGTCTACAAAACAAATGCCTCAAAATTACCTGTGAATAGGACGTTGGGCCCCTTAGCGCACCTAGGCTGCAAAAAAGTGTCACACATGTGGTATCGCCGTACTCAGGAGAAGTAGTATAATGTGTTTTGTGGTGTATTTTTACACATACCCATGCTGGGTGGGAGAAATCTCTCTGTAAATGGACAATTGTGTGTAAAAACAAAAACAAAAGATTGTCATTTACAGAGAGATTTCTCCCACCCAGCATGGGTATGTGTAAAAATACACCACAAAACACATTATACTACTTTTCCTGAGTACGGCGGTACCACATGTGTGGCACTTTTTTACACCCTAAGTGCGCTAAGGGGCCCAAAGTCCAATGAGTACCTTTAGGATTTCACAGGTCATTTTGCGACATTGTTGGTTTCAAGACTACAAGACTTCAAGACTACTCCTCACGGTTTAGGGCCCCTAAAATGCCAGGGCAGTATAGGAACCCCACAAATGACCCCATTCTAGAAAGAAGACACCCAAAGGTATTTCGTTAGGAGTATGGTGAGTTCATAGAAGATTTTATTTTTTGTCACAAGTTAGCGGAAAATGACACTTTGTGAAAAAAAACCAATTAAAATCAATTTCCGCTAACTTGTGACAAAAATAAAATCTTCTATGAACTCACCATATAACGGAATACCTTGGGGTGTCTTCTTTCTAAAATGGGGTCATTAGTGGGGTTCTTATACTGCCCTGGCATTTTAGGGGCCCTAAACTGTGAGGAGTAGTCTTGAAACAAAAATGACCTGTGAAATCCTATTTTCTGACCCCCTGTCATGTTTCATGAGGGGCTTTCCAGGATAGTATAAATACCCCCCAAATGACCCCATTTTGAAAAGAAGACATCCCAAAGTATTCACTGAGAGGCATAGTGAGTTCATAGAAGATATTATTTTTTGTCACAAGTAAGCGGAAAATGACACTTTGTGACAAAAAAAAAAAAAGTTTCCATTTCTTCTAACTTGCGACAAAAAAAAATGAAATCTGCCACGGACTCACCATGCCCCTCTCTGAATACCTTGAAGTGTCTACTTTCCAAAATGGGGTCATTTGTGGGGTGTGTTTACTGTCCTGGCATTTTGGGGGGTGCCTAATTGTAAGCACCCCTGTAAAGCCTAAAGGTGCTCATTGGACTTTGGACCCCTTAGCGCAGTTAGGCTGCAAAAAAGTGCCACACATGTGGTATTGCCGTACTCGGGAGAAGTAGTACAATGTGTTTTGAGGTGTATTTTTACACATACCCATGCTGGGTGGGAGAAATATCTCTGTAAATGACAATTTCTTGATTTTTTTTACACACAATTGTCCATTTACAGAGAGATTTCTCCCACCCAGCATGGGTATGTGTAAAAATACACCCCAAAACACATTATACTACTTCTCCCGAGTATGGCGATACCACATGTGTGGCACTTTTTTGCACCCTAACTGTGCTAAGGGGCCCAAAGTCCAATGAGTACCTTTAGGATTTCACAGGTCATTTTGCGGCATTTGATTTCCAGACTACTCCTCATGGTTTAGGGCCCCTAAAATGCCAGGGAGGGGCAGAAAAGTCATAGATGCTTGAAAATGGGAAAATTCACTTTTTGCACCATAGTTTGTAAATGCTATCACTTTTACCCAAACCAATAAATATAGGCTGAATGGGGTTTTTTTCCATCAAAAACATGTTTGTCCACATTTTTCGCGCTGCATGTATACAGAAATTTTACTTTATTTGAAAAATGTCAGCACAGAAAGTTAAAAAAAATCATTTTTTTGCCAAAATTCATGTCTTTTTTGATGAATATAATAAAAAGTAAAAATCGCAGCAGCAATCAAATAGCACCAAAAGAAAGCTTTATTAGTGACAAGAAAAGGAGGTAAAACTCATTTAGGTGGTAGGTTGTATGAGCGAGCAATAAACCGTGAAAGCTGCAGTGGTCTGAATGGAAAAAAAGTGCCTGGTCCTTAAGGGGGTTAAAGCCCACGGTCCTCAAGTGGTTAAGGTTCTCTTTCCAGCAGATCTAATAACAGCTATGTTGAAATGTGTGCTTCATAGAATTTGTTAATACAGTATTGAGTACTTGGCTTTTGAATGTTGCAGAATCACGGTTCTTGGTTTCTGGCTTTCCAACAACTCACTGTGAGGCAGACTGGGTGATCTGCTTATTCATGACTAGAACTCCAAAAATATGAAGTTATGTGCATTTATGCCTGGTCAGAAGGGTGGGTAGGCTAGTTTCAGGTCACTAGAGACTAGTTCTGAGTTTTTTGAAGTTTACAACTTCTGGCAGACATGATGATGTGGATCGACTTATTTGTGTTAATAAGTAATGAACCGTAATATATCATGTCTGAAATTGACTCAGAGCAGATAAAGATCTGACCTGATTAGTGAAATCTGGTGACTAAACAGCCTGAACTAGAGCTCTAATTTAGTGCTTTGCTTTTAAAGGTTTTTATTGAAAAAAGAGAAAAAATCACAACATTGGAAGAATACTTCCAGCACAATGGGATATAACAACAAACAGTAGACTGAATTGTCTCAAATACAGTAAGATAAAACAATACATTTGGTACCAATAGAGTACAGAGTTAGAGAGCTTTAGAAGTTATGCAATAGAATTCTAAATAGGTTTGATAGAAAATTTGGGCTGCAGAGGTAATACATCTTGAAAGAAAATAATTAGGTAATCTACACATGCTGAAGGGACGAGACGTTAGTGTCTGACTTTCCAAAGAAACTGAGACCATAAGTGGGAACCCAGGGGAGAGTTTAACCAACCGTACCAGATTTCCATAAAGGAGTCTATATCATCTAGCAGGTATCTAGTCAGATATTGATTTAGACATACATAATTTATTTTTGAGATGATTATATTCCATTCAATATCTTCAGATAACCATTTAGCGGCTATAGAAATTCTGGAGGCTGCCAAAAAATGTCCTGAGTAGCTTATTTTCCAAATGGCTTAGATGGAGGATATTTAAAATTTAACAGGGTGTTCTTAGGATCAGGTTGTATATGTTTCTGGAATAGAATACTGGCCATTCTGTAGATTCTGGCCCAAATATTCTTACTACTACTTAGTACTACTATACTTACTAATAACTACTGGACAATCCCCCAGAGGTGTTTAAAGTTCCAAGTGTCTGACAACCTCTGGAACAATTTGGATTACAACCGTTGGCGAATTTAGATTTTATAACCCGAGTCAAGTATGTACAGTGTAGCACCGTAACTGAAGTTTCTATGAGGTTAACATTACTTGCACATTTAGCTGTATTCACCCAGACGTCCTTCCAATGATCAAATGAAATAGAGAAGCCTAGATCTGTTTCCCATTGTGATTGCGCTTTAGCCAGTGACAAATGATCAGCTGAGATCATTGAATTATATATCAAATAGATAATCCTGGAGAGGGGTGAGTGTGACAAATAAACCCTTTCCAGGATGCCAAGTTTAGGAGAGAGCGGGGATAAGTCAAATGTTTTGATGAAGTTTTGAATATATGTATAAACTTGAATTTATTTGGCAAGTTAAAGTCTGGCACTTATGTTTGTGGATGGCTTCAGATTTGAAATCTAATACACAAAAATATTTTTTTTAGGATTTTAATGCTTACCTCCAAAGATAAGGTAAGATGCTAATTTATTAAGGGTTAAGCTGAATTTCTACTAGGAAACGCAATCGCATGTAAAATCGTGCTGCAATATGATTGCACTTCCTTTTATTTCCACTACCCGCGATTGCGCAGCTATCTGTCAGGTACAAGTAAATACACACCAAAAATTGTCAGGCCAGTAATTGTGATGCGGGGAAAAATTTAGTGCAGTGGTGGAAAAACAACACCGTGATTTACATGTGCTGCGATCACGCCTAGTGGAAAAGGGCCCTAAAGATAATTGTGTTTGAGACTTTAAACTGAAGCTGTTCTGGATAAATTCTGCACTCATGCAACAATATCAATAAGATTGCTGTTAAAGCATTTGTTAGCTTGAATGTAGCTGTGTCAGGACTGGTGCACACCTAGAGCGCTTCTGAGTGCTTTTCAAAATGCTAGCGCTTTGAAAAGCCCTAGGCTAATGTTTGTCTATGGATTGGATCACACCAGAGCGATGTGAATTTTAAAGAGATGCAAACCCCGGTCCTGCAGAATTTTTGAGGCGATTCAGCCTCAATGTTAAAGAGAACCCAAGGTGAATCTTCGGGGGGGGGGGGGGGGGGGGGCAGATGGGAAACAGAGCCATGTTCTCTGCCTAATGACATGGCTCTGTGTCCCCCAACCACCGCTCTCTGCGTCCCCCCCCCTCCCCACCACCGCGCTATATAACCCCGAGTTTAGCGACAAGATTTGTCGCTAACTCAGAGGTAAACACAGGGGAGAGGAATTCCCTGTTTAAAACGCCCGCCAGGGCATTCTTACAGGGGTTCCTAAGCTGCCAATGGCCAGCTCTCTCCTCTGACCATGCCTCCTGTTGCTCCCTGCATGCTATGAGAGAGAACACAGTCTCTCAGTGCAGCGTCGTGACCCAGGGGTCACGCAAGTGAAAGTGGGCCATTGCGGCCGCTGAGAGTGGCGGTTTTCGCGGCTACCTGATCTGCTCAGCCCTACGGATCAGGCAGCCTACTTTTTTTTAATTTTTGAGCCCACCTCGGGGTCTCTTTATGTATAGGAAAATTGGAAGATTCACTCTAAAAAGCGCTAACCAGAGCGATTTTTCAAGTGCTTTTTTAAGTTACATTAAATTACACACATGTATCAACATTGGATATGCAAATACAGATACTGTTCTATCCAGTTTGGATGCAGATTTGAAGCTGAATAGCAGGACAAAGTGCTTTGTTTAACCATTTCAGTGATGTTCTACCAAAAAAAATTCTGGGAAAGTAGCTTTCAAGCTGTGAGGAATCTTTTAGAGCAAAGTAGAAATGCTGGCTTTCAGACCACTTTAATACAGCAAGAAGGTTAGCAATAGCAGCCTGTACAAGTCTCTCAACATTGGTTTCTTTTAAAAATCAGGCAGGTTATGGTAATGACATATAATTCTGCCGTATTCTACTGATTGTTCCAGCACACAGAAGGTGCCTGAGGCATTTTGGCTAAACAGGATCAGTAGCACCCAAGAAAGGCATCCAGCTGAGTCTTTGCAGAAGCACATCTGATAGGTGGTAAGAAGCCACATGATGAGAATATACATATAGCAAGATGAAAATGTGTATTGCTAGTGTCTGTATGTTCCTGATTTGTGTGTTCTCTCACTATCTACAACCACTCAGTGATTGCTATCTGCACACATGGAGTGAGGAGCAGCAGTCAGGACCTTGTCAGACTAAATCATCCAAAAATATTCAGACTTATCTGCCTCTAAGCAGGGAAATTAGCCTCGAAAACTAGAGCAGCTCAGCTTCAGGGAGATGATGCAGCAATGCATGATGTTAATACATCAGTAGTAAGGCCTCGTTCATATCATTTAGCACAGATGGCTGTGTGATCGGAACGCAATGCGTCCGATTGCACGCCATCTGCCCTACTATGCGCTGCACTGCATGCACTACTATGCGCTGTGCTTCATTGTAATGAATGGGATCTGCGCTGCGATTCCCAAAAATGCATGCAGCACGCGATAGCGCAATCATGATTAGAGCGGTGGAAGGACTGTCTATGCCCTTCTACCGTTCTTGCGTGTCGCACAAATACGCGCTGCCAAAATGCGTACGGCAGCGCCTATAGTCTGAACAAGCCCTAAAATGCAGTGGCAGATTAGCAGGACCCCAGATTTAAGATGTTCTAAAAATGAATTCCTGTCTACACAGAATTACGGGAGGCCTACTATCTATAGGTTACCCTATAGACATTGCATAGCAAGGCCTTAGAGAAAGTACAATGACTTCTGTTTCAGCTGTCAAACATCAGCTTAAGGTGTGTCAGTATAGCAGGAAATGGAAGTTCTCTGCAGAATCTGACATAGACTGTCAAAGAGGATTTAGCAAATTAATCATTTGGGTTTTACAGTACTAGGCAAGTGCTTGACCACTCACTGGTTGCAGAATGCATGCTGGCTGAGCTGGTCTGAACACATTTTTGTGCTAATCTCCTGTTAGGGTCCTCTCACACTTAATCAGTTGCTGTCAGTTATAACTGAACATCTGATGTGCAGCCCAGGTGAAGGAAGTGTCTGTGTTTCCCTGTGAGTCAGCTCACATGTATGCGTTTCAACTAAAAGCTTTTTCACAATGCACTGCTATGGAACAACTGATCAGTTAAAATGCATCAATTTTTCAGTGTACAGCGTGAAAGAGGCCTAAAGATGCCTACTATTGATACAATCTTGATTGTACAATGTTACCACTTGTAATATGAAGGACTAAATTGAGTATTGATTCAAATCATATTCATTCAGGGTACCCTTCTACTACATACATTTGGTAAAATTGTACGATCAAGATTGTATCATTGATGGTCACCTTAACCACCCTGGCTTTCAATTTCCCCAGGATTTCCGTGCAAAAAGTGTTTCAATTAATTTCCAATAATTTTCAACCATTTTTTTATTTTTTTGCAATCAATTTTTTTATATTGAATGCAATACAGGTTATTGTATTGAATTCAATAAAAAAAAAAGTGTTTGCTGCAAGATGTTGATGACGCTGTGTGACCCTGGTGCCATCAACGCCGATCGACGGGGCACATGTGATCGCCGAGGGAGAAGCAAAATCCACCAAGGGACATGGAAGAAGGCACTGGGTAAGCAATCAGAGGTACGCGACGAGGGATCAGCACGCCAATGGTGAGTATAAGACCCAGATGTGTAGCCAGGTATATAGGTAGCCAGATGTGTAGCCAGGTATATAGGTAGCCAGATGTGTAGCCAGGTATATAGGTAGCCAGATGTGTAGCCAGGTATATAGGTAGCCAGATGTGTAGCCAGGTTTTAGGTAGCCAGATGTGTAGCCAGGTATATAGGTAGCCAGATGTGTAGCAAGGTATATAGGTAGCCAGATGTGTAGCCAGGTATATAGGTAGCCAGATGTGTAGCCAGGTATATAGGTAGCCAGATGTGTAGCCAGGTATATAGGGAGCCAGATGTAAGGGTAGTCAGGTGTATAGCCAGATGTATAGGGAGCCAGATGTAAGGGTAGCCAGGTGTGTAGCCAGTTATAGGTAGCCAGGTGTGTAGCCAGTTATTAGTAGCCAGGTGTGTAGCCAGATATACGTAGCCAGATGTGTTGTCGTCCCCCTCCCGATTCCCTGCTCCCCCATCTGAAGCCCCACTATGGGGGGCTCCCCCTCTATGCGGGGGGCGGGGGGGTCCCTTTCTGTATGGGAGTTGTCCGCCTTCTGTGCGGGCTGGTGGCCTGGCCCCCCCTCTATGCGGTGGGCGGGGTCCCTTCTGTACGGGCTGGTGGCCGGGCAGGAACTACCCCTCTATGGGGGGAGTACCCTTCTATGCGGGTGGGCTGTGGGTGGCCTCTCTCCCTCCCACTTACCATCTCCTCTCTCTCCCTCCCGATCCCCTCTTCTTCAAACCCCCCGATCTGAAGCCCTTTGAGGTCTACTCACCCGAGGGCTCTCTCCAGCGGCGGCAGCAGCACTTCCTCCTCCATCTAATGTTAAAAATAGCAGCCGTCTTCACCCAAGAAAAAACAGATCTGTCTGCATTTGCACTTTGCAGGAACCCGTTTTCAAAACCTGAAAGGAAGGTCCGGATCTGCTGCATTTTCACGCAACGGATCTGGACCCTGATACACATAGGGGTAGTGGCAGGCAATGGGGAAACCGATTTCCCTCTACTCTACAGCCTGTGATGGGGGGGGGGGGGGGGGTTGGGCACCGCCATGCTGGTGGGTGATAGCAGCCAGGACGGGGGTGAAAGCGGTCAGTCCCCCATCCCCACTATCCCTCTAGCTAGTTTCAAATCAAGATAATGGGCTTGATTTACTAAAGCGTGCTAACACAGTTAGCACACCTAAAAGCTGTGCACGTGCAAACTAGGGTGCTAAGTAGTTTGCACGGGCAAGGCTGTTACTGATAGCGTCCTATTTGGTGCGCGCGAAACGTCACACCGCCCGCTCCCAAAGTACGCTTATCAGGCTATTTTGCACGCGGACGGTGCGACGTTTCGTACGCACTGGTGCGAGTTTCGCGTGCAGAGCTAAACTTTGCGAGTGGAAACCTTTGCACGCATATTAGCGCGTGCTTAGGGCCTTTTCACTGGTGTGCTAACACTTAGCACGCTTTAGTCAATCACGCCCAATGTAGCAGGCAGCGAGCGGGGAACTTACTTCCTTGCGTCCCACCGCTGCCCGGTCACTTCTTGTAATGCCGTCCTCTGATGGTCATTGGCGGCATTACAGGAAGTGACGCTACGAGCGGTGGAGCGCAAGGAAGTAAGTTCCCCGCTCGCCGCCTGCTACATTATATTGATTTTAAACGATTTTTGAAACTAGCTGGAGGGGGAGTGGTGTAGGGGGGACCCAGGTGAGGGAGAGGACCGACCCCCCCTCCCCACCGCTGCCCCCTTCCTGCCTGCTCTCCCCTCCAGCATGGCGGCTCCCCCACCCCACCCACGGCAAGGGCTGGGGACGTTTCCACGGACTGGAAACGTCCCTGCAAAAATAGTCATTTTCTCTCAAAACGGAGAAAAAAAAATTGTTTACAAAAACGGATCAGTTTCAAATGGATCCGTTCTGCAGGTCACAAGTGTGGACCTAGCCTAAGGCTGGTTTTACACATATTTTTTGCATTGTGATAGGGATGTGATGCTCCTGCCGTATCCCTGCAGCAGAGTGAGCCGACAGGGTCATATGCATAGTGCCTCCCTTGCTGAATGACGTACTCCCTGCTGTTAGTCTTGTCACATTTTCAGACTCCTGCCAACTCCTGCTGTTTGACTTACCAGCAGTTTTGGGGACATTTAAACACTTTTTCCACCCCTACAGTATATCTATGTCATCTGTCACTTAATCTAAGTACGGATGCTCATTCGGATTCCACGGAAATGCAATTTCCGAAATTCCTATCGGAAATTGCATTTCCGCATCGGAATGCGGAAATCGGTAATGCAAGTGCGTTAGGCGGATTTCCGCCGGAAATCGAGGAAATTCCGCCCGACTTTAACATCGATTTTCTCAAAAACTATAAGGTCTTTTTGAAAACTTTTTTTTGCATCTTATTCAGGAGATTCTCCTTAATAAACCCTGAAAACTTTTTTCTAGGACTTACGGGGGCTTTGCTATTAACCGCTAAAGTCGGCGGGTTTTTACTGTAATGTAAAATGCAGAAAATCCGCATCTGCCTATTTTCTGCATTTAAATTACAGTAAAAATCCGCCGAGCGGTTAATAGCAAAGCCCCCATAAGTCCTAGAAACACCAAATTTTCAGGGTTTATTAAGCAGAATTTCCTGAACAAGATGCAAAAAAAGTTTTCAAAAAGACCTTATAGTTTTTGAGAAAATCGATGTTAAAGTCGGGCAGAATTTCCGGCGGAAATTCCGCATTGGAATGCGGAAATTGGTAGCGGAAAGCGGAATCGGTATTTGGCAATGGCGGAATGCGGATTTACCGCGGAATCGGAAATTGGCATTTCCGACCATCCCTAAATCTGAGGGCTTGTTTCCACTATCGCGAATCTGCATGCGTCCAACGCATGCAGATTCGCACATGGTATGCAAGTGGGTGGGCCTGTTTCCACTGTAGCGTTGGTGATGTGCGTTTTTTTCAGCGTGAAAAAAACGCACAAAAGAGCCAACGATTTCGCCTGCGTCGGGAATCCATGCGAATCGCCGCTAATGTATTTAATAGTAAAAACGCATGCGGTTTTTACATGCGTTTTTACCCGCGATTTCGCGTGCGATTTCGCACCTTTTCCAATTTTATTTTGCCCTGGCAGTGTCATGGTTAATTTCGCATGGCACCCTGCCATGCGAAATCGCACGCGAAATCGCGGGTAAAAACGCATGTGGAAACGCATCCGCATGCGTTTTTACAAGCGTCGGAATGCGGCCGAAATCGCGTCGCAACAGTGGAAACAAGCCCTAAGGCTCAACACACACCATACAATCTTGGTTGTACAGATTTACCAAATCTATGTAGTATAAGGGCCAACAGATTGAAAATACCTTGAATGATTGATTGGATAAGCTCTTATACTACATGAAAGTGGTAAGATTGAACAACCAAGATTGTATGGTGTGTGTTTAGCCTTAGCCACGAGGGCGTAGCTATACGTCTTGTAGCTGAAGCAGTGCTGTATACGATTGGACTTGCTCCTGTGCAAAACCTCCGGCACTATCTGCTGCAGCACTAATTGATAAAAGGTAATATATGTTCCCTGAGTAAGTGAGTTTGATTTTTACCATTAATAATACTTTTATTTTCTCACTTCATAGTGAAAAATACACACTGTAGCATTATTTCAGAACCAAATATCTTTACCATAAATTGTGACAGGAACGTAATTTAAGTTTTGTGATAAACAGCAGCAATAGCCAAACAAAATTTGTATGTTTTTATCTACAATAGTGCTTTTGATTTTTAAACTGAAATTGGTAAAACTGAGAAATAATGTGTTTTTTTCCTCTTTTAAAAAGCATAGAAAACAAAATTCTTCGACAGAAAAAATGCCATCAATGAAAGCCTAGTTAGTCTTGAAAAAAGTGTATAGGTAAGCTCTCCTACTACAAGGAAGTGGTAAAACTGGCCAATGAGGCCAATCAAAATTGGATGTGTGTACCAGGCTAAATTCTGGAAAGGCCTTCTCCCACCATCTGCAGCCTAAATTAACAAGATATGGTAGATATATAATATGGACTATATTTCCTATAAGCTTAAGTCTATGCTGAATATTTACAATTAGATTGTCTCATTAGATTATGCGGTTCTTCCCATTCGCTCAGGCCCCTACTTAGGACTTCATTCACTGTGGATTTCTTTTATTTGCCATGAGTTTCAGCAAAGTTCTCTTCAGACCTCAATTGTAAGGTATTTCTGTTGACCATTGCATTGTTTTTCGGACCAATGGCCAATTATTGCTGCATACCTGCTTGTTCTTTCCTGTTATATGAAGACCACCTGTCTTATATTTTTATTCAAAGACCACTTGTCTATTTGCTACAGTTCTTTATTCTACTGTTATAAAATATAAAAAAAATACTCTTTAATAAAAAATGTAAGTAAAATGAAGAGTTTGCTGTCCAGGAAAATGCATGCAGCAGTGTGTTGTAGGCTTCAGGTGAGCAAATGAGAAAGAACATATTTAAAACAATGGTACTCTGTGTACTGGGCTGCTGAGCATACAAGCATGACTGAAAGAACCCTGAATCATCCAAAAAGACACATACAGACACTCCAAGTTGCACCCCCTAGTTGGCTGCGCCAGTCTTTGTCTGTAATCATTATTAAAAACACAGGTATTAGTCACATGAAATTGCAATTGCACAGTAATGCCATGGGGCCACTTACAAACCTCACCCTGGTTTATAAGAATGCTGCAGAATTAGCAATGTCTGTAGTACTCCCCTGCTCTTGTTTCTCTATCATCTGTAATGTCTACCCTGTTGCTCTGTATGTGTAAGGGAGTGGGTCCCTGGGCTGTGTCCTGCGGAACAGTTTGATTAAAGATTTAATGACCCGTTAGGGACGTTCTTGTGATGGTATCTTCATTGGGAGTTGCTTTATCCCTGCGGCCAGTAGTTCATAACACCTTCACAAGTTTAAGCTAACTACAGTATGTGCCACTAATAGGCATATATAAAACAAGGCTTAACCTGCTGAGCGGTCTGGACGAGCTCAGCTCGTCCAACACCGCCAGAGGCTGCCGCTCAGGCCCTGCTGGGCCGATTTGTGTCAAATAAAAAGCAGCACACGCAGCCGGCACTTTGCCAGCCGCGTGTGCTGCCTGATCGCCGCCGCTCTGCGGCGATTCGCCGCGAGCAGCGGCGAAAGAGGGCCCCCCTAGCCGCCTGAGCCCTGCGCAGCCGGAACAAAAAGTTCCAGCCAGCGCTAAGGGCTGGATCGGAGGCGGCTGACGTCAGGACGTCGGCTGACGTCGATGACGTCACTCCGCTCGTCGCTATGGCGACGATATAAGCAAAACAAGGAAGGCCGCTCATTGCGGCCTTCCTTGTTTATTCTGGGCGCCGGAGGCGATCGGAAGATCGCCTCCGGAGCGCCCTCTAGTGGGCTTTCATGCAGCCAACTTTCAGTTGGCTGCATGAAATAGTTTTTTTTTTATTTAAAAAAAACCCTCCCGCAGCCACCCTGGCGATTTAATCAGAACGCCAGGGTGGTTTTAATGTGTACTATATATAAGTATGCTTAAAGCCGCATCTACACACGTAGATGCGGCCGCGATGCTCCTTATCAATCGAGCCGCTGATGCGGCTCGATTGATAAGATCCAACAGGACGGATCTTGCTTCCGCCGATTCCCTGCTCGCTCCCCGCGAGGGGACAATGGCAGGGAATCGAGCGGAAGATAAGCGGCGCCGGCGGGGACGAGCGGGGAATCGTATGTGGCGCACGCGCGGCGAGCGGGGACGCGGCGGGCACGCGGAAGAGGCGATCCGGCGGCTAATCAAGCCGCCGGATCGCAGCCTCATCTACACGTGTATATGAGGCTTTAAGGACACACAAGGTAAGTAAAACAAATATGCAGTCTTCAGTTGGTGGTCTTCAGAGCCTGTCAGCGGGAGATGAGAGAAGACTGGAGCTGCGGGCAAGGGACACACCTGACTTGTAGGGGCTGGATGAAGCCCAGGGTAAATAAAAATAGTTTTTTTTACTCACCTCATGAGTCCTTTAAAAAGTTATTGTATGAGCAATACAGTAATGCCGCGTTCTTGCATTATTTTTTTTACCGTCTTTCAATAACACATTTTAGATTAAAAATGTACAGTATAAGCTTTTATACTGCATTTCTACTGATAGTAACCAAGCTACAGTAAAGCAGATTCATCAAAAACAGTGATAGGCATATTGGAGCAAAAGTAGATGTCAGAGTAACCAACCAGAACCCTAACTTGACATCTGCTACTCCTCCTCATTCGTTTAGTCGACTCCAACTCTTCATGACAATATGTAGTTCTGCATGCCAGATATCTCTGTCAATCGCTGCTTCTTTCAGCTGTTGTATAGGCATGTTCATAGCTTCACATACACTGTTTAACCATCTTAGCCTCTCTTTTTCTTTTTCCTCAATTTTTTCAAGCATCAAGGTTTTCTCCAAAGAATCTGGTTTTCTGATTATGTGACCAAAGTATTTGAATTTTAATAGTAGTATCAGCTCTTTTAGTGAACACTGTGGCCTTATTTATTTAAGTATTTACTGGTTAGAACTTCTAGTAGCCCAGGGAACTCTCAGTAGCTTTCTCTACACCCAAACTTCAAAATCATAAATTTTTGTACGCATTACCTTATTTATAGTCCAACTTTCACAGCCATATGTTACTTCTGGGAAGACTATCCTGATCTTTGTTGGTAAAGTGACATTCTCTATCCTTTAGTATCTTGCCCAAACTTGTCATAGCTTTTGTTCCAAGCAACAAGAGTCTCTTAATCTCATGGCTGCAGTCACCATCTGCAGAGATCTTCGATCCCAGGATTGTTTGATATTCATGACTAGGCTCGGACATACCGCTTTCTGTCCTCAGGAGTGCCCCAGGATGAATAAATGTGCAGTAACTGCAAAACCTTTAATTAGCACTAGGCTAGCTAGTAAAAGTGTCTGGCACCCCCATTTATACATTCCCCTGCCTGGATCCAGCGATCACGGAGCCTCCCCGCACAGCTCCGGTCTCTGTATGGGGAGGATCGGGTTTGCGCATGACGTCATGTGCGATCCTCCCCATAGTGAAGACCGGAGCTGTCCGGGGACACAAAGGGGCACAAAGTAACATAACCTCCTGAGCAGCATAACGCTCAGGAGATTAAGGCCCAAATCTGAAGAGGCAGAGTGGATAAAACTTCTTGAAAACACAAATGTGACAAGAAACTAAAGAGGTGGCTTACATCTCTAATGACACTAGCGAAAAAAGTAGAGTAGACGTTTTTATTAACCACTTCAAGCCTTCACTCGTTTTTCACCTTATGCATCCGATCAATTTTGACCTCCCATTCATTCGCCAATAGCTTTATCACTACTTATCCCAATAGATTGATCTATATCTTGTTTTTTTTTTCGCCACTAATTAGGCTTTCTTTAGGTGGTACATTTTGCTAAGAATTATTTTTTTCTAAATGCATTTTAACAGGAATATTAAGAAAAAATGGAAAAAAAAATCATTATTTCTCAGTTTTCAGCCATTATAGCTTTAAAATAATACATGCTACCATAGTTAAAACCCACATATTTGATTTGCTCATTTGTCCCGGTTATTACACCATTTAAATTATGTTCCTATCACAATGTATGACGCCAATATTTTATTTGGAAATAAAGGTGCATTTTTACAGTTTTGCATCCATCACTATTTACAAGCTTATAAGTTAAAAAAAATAATACTAATATTCCCTCTTCACATGCATATTTAAAAAGTTCAGACCCTTAGGTAACTATTTGGTTTTTTTTTATTGTAATTTTTTTTTCATTAAAAAAATTATTTGGGTATTTTTTGGAGTGTGGGGAGTAAACCGTTAATTTTAAATAAATTGTAATAAATTGTATTTATTCAACAAAAAATAAAAAAATGTATGTAGATATTCTTAATATTCCTGCCCGCTATGTTAATTCCAGCATGTGACACATCCAAACCAGCTTTCCGCATCACCTATTCGGCATACATGCTAAATAAATAAGGAGACAATACACAACCCTTGTGCTCCTTTACCAATTGTGAACCAGTCTGTTAGTCATATATCTGCTACACCTTTGCTAAAATTTTCCTTGCACTGACTTTTATAAATCTGCCTCAGAGTGTGCGGATTCCTGCATAAATAATGTGTTTTTCTGAAGTCATATATTGACTCTTTTCACTAATGTATTGTTATGCATTGCATTTTTCCTGCATTGGTTGTTGTTGTTGTTGTGTGAGTTTTGCCCTTTCTCATTTTTGTGTGTTTTGAAATTGTGCAGCTTTTTTGTGTGTGCGATTAGCATTTAATGGGAATGCAGAAAAAATTGTGTTTTGTGCGAAAAAAATATCATGTGACTTAGATACATTTTTATGTAAATTAACTTCATTGGTATGCATGGAAACATTGCACAGGAATGTTCATTTAAAAAATACCTGAATGGTCCTGAAAAATCGCAAACACAAATTCCTGCTTTCTGTAAATCGCAGGCTGAATTTGCAAGGATATAGTGTGAACACTGCCTTTCATGTGTTGGCCAAATCCACAGGGTGACTCAAATGCCCAGAGAAAAGCTCCTGGTGTACAAACAAGCAGGCTGAAAATAGCATAGTCCCAATTGCAATCCTCTACAACATCAACCAATACAATAATGCTGAGGAAAATAGCAATGCCTGTGCAACCAATACTTTACAAGGACAGCCTCTTTCCAAACCCTTTTCTTTCCAGCTAGAGTTCACCAATCAAGCTGAATACATGCCTTGCCAAAATCAAGAGAAAATGACAGGAATAAGCAAGGTGCGAGACCTCCTCATACAATTATCTTATGCACACACCGAGTACAAATTCACAGCAATATCATACACCAGACTTATTCTTCTAATGTTTACATGACATTCTGTAGTGCAGTGGTGTGCAGCCTGCTTTCCTACCTGCATGCTATCCATTTTCCCCCTGCATGCGATTCTGATGACAGCCTATTGATTTCATGTGGGGAAACACTGCAATTTCTGCACCTTTGGAAACAGGCCCTAAGGAATTCCCAATACAGACTACATGGCATGTAGACAGACCATCATATGTGATTACTGTGCCAACTTGATTAAAAGCTCACACAAAGGTATCAGGTTCCTGCCTGGGGCCTCTCTGATTGGCCAGGAGGATCTAGCAAGCTGATTGGAAAGTCAATTACCGTAGCTTCTTTCTATTTAAAGGAAACCGAGCACCATTTTTTTTCCTGCAGTTTCTCCTGGTTTCCAATAGCTGTTTGAACTGCCATGTTCCCCCTCTCCTTCCCTCTGCCCTTATTTATCCAGCGGCAGTTGTGAAGATAGCGACGTCTTTAAACTGTTTGTACTTTATGTTTCTTTATGGACATCTGAGCTTCAATAAAATAGATTTTTTTACTTTATGTGGTGCCGACTACACTTCGTTTGTGATTGCTGTGTCTCAGGGAGCAGAGACCATTAGCATTAGCACACTTCCCTTGTGAGTGGGGGCTGTTCCTCCTGATGACTGGTTCAAGATTATTTTGTAGCCCCTTACATACTCCTCGGAGTTCTGGTTCACCATGATATAGCGGGGCAATCTGTAACTATGTGTGCTTCAAGTCCTACCCCATCGAAACCGGATTAATCCATGCCATGCACTGATGAGGACCAACCAGTCTGAAACAGTCTGTATGCATGTTGGGTTATTGTGGCTTTGTACAATTAACAAGCTGACACATCATAGCATTTCAGAGGTTCTGGAGGTGTGGTTAGCTTACTTTGGACAGTCAAGAAATATTTTTTTTTTTTTTGCAAAGACATTAACCACTTCCCGACCGCCGTATATACAATTGGCGGCCGGGAAGTGGACGCCGCAAGGACCGCCGTATTGACAATTGGCGGCGGTCCTTGTATGGGCATGGGCGGAGCGATCGCGTCATCCGTGACGCGATCCTCCGCCTCCGCCTGGCGTCGCTCACCCGCCGCAACATCCCGCCGGCCATACGGAAGCGCCGGCGGGATGTTAACCCGACGATCGCCGCATACAAAGTGTATAATACACTTTGTAATGTTTACAAAGTGTATTATACAGGCTGCCTCCTGCCCTGGTGGTCCCAATGTCCGAGGGACCACCAGGGCAGGCTGCAGCCACCCTAGTCTGCACCAAGCACACTGATTTCCCCCCCCCCTGCCCCAGATCGCCCACAGCACCCATCAGACCCCCCCCCTGCCCACCCCCCAGACCCCTGTTTGCACCCAATCACCCCCCTAATCACCCATCAATCACTCCCTGTCACTATCTGTCAACACTATTTTTTTTTTATCCCCCCCCCCTGCCCCCCGCTCCCTCCTGATCACCCCCCACCCCTCAGATTCTCCCCAGACCCCCCCCCCAGACCCCCCCCCATGTACTGTATGCATCTATCCCCCCTGATCACCTGTCAATCACCTGTCCATCACCTGTCAATCACCCGTCAATCACCCCCTGTCACTGCCACCCATCAATCAGCCCCTAACCTGCCCCTTGCGGGCAATCTGATCACCCCCCCACACCAATAGATCGCCCGCAGATCCGACATCAGATCACCTCCCAAATCCATTGTTTACATCTATTCTCTCCTCTAAACACCCACTAATTACCCATCAATCACCCCCTATCACCACCTGTCACTTTTACCTATCAGATCAGACCCTAATCTGCCCCTTGCGGGCACCCAATCACCCGCCCACACGCTCAGATTGCCCTCTGACCCCCCCTTATCAATTCACCAGTGCATTATTTACATCTGTTCTTCCCTGTAATAACCCACTGATCACCTGTCAATCACCTGCCAATCACCTATCACCCATCAATCACCCCCTGTCACCCCCTGTCACTGCCACCCATCAATCAGCCCCTAACCTGCCCCTTGCGGGCAATCTGATCACCCACCCACACCATTAGATCGCCCGCAAACCCGGCGTCAGATTACCTCCCAAATGTATTGTTTACATCTGTTATCTTCTCTAAACACCCACTAATTACCCATCAATCACCCATCAATCACCCCCTATCACCAACCGTCACTGTTACCTATCAGATCAGACCCTAATCTGCCCCTTGCGGGCACCCAATCACCCGCCCACACGCTCAGATTGCCCTCAGACCCCCCCTTATAAATTCGCCAGTGCATTAATTACATCTGGCCTTCCCTGTAATAACCCACTGATCACCTGTCAATCACCTGCCAATCACCTATCACCCATCAATCACCCCCTGTCACTGCCACCCAACAATCAGCCCCTAACCTGCCCCTTGCGGGCAAACTGATCACCCACCCACACCAATAGATCGCCCGCAGATCCGACATCAGATCACCACCCAAGCGCAGTGTTTCCATCTATTCTCTCCTCTAAACACCCACTAATTACCCATCAATCACCCATCAATCACCACCTATCACCACCTGTCACTGTTACCCATCAGATCAGACCCTAATCTGCCACTTGCGGGCACCCAATCGCCCGCCTACACGCTCAGATTGCCCTCAGACCCCCCCTTATCAATTCGCCAGTGAAATATTTACATCTGTTCTCCCCTGTAATAACCCACTGATTACCTGTCAATCACCTATCAATCACCCATCAATCACCCCCTGTCACTGCCACCCATCAATCACCCCCTGTCACTGCCGCCCATCAATCACCCGCTGTCACTGCCACCCATCAATCAGCCCCTAACCTGCCCCTTGCGGGCAATCTGATCACCCACCCACACCAATAGATCGCCCGCAGATCCGACGTCCGATCACCTCCCAAGTGCAGTGTTTACATCTGTTCTCTACCCTAAACACCCACTAATTACCCATCAATCACCCCCTGTCACTGCTACCTATCAGATTAGACCCCTATCTGCCCCTAGGGCACTCAATCACCCGCCCACACCCTCAGAATGCCCTCAGACCCCAGCCCTGATCACCTCGCCAGTGCATTGCTTGCATCTATTCCCCCCTCTAATCACACCTTGAGACACCCATCAATCACCTCCTGTCACCCCCTAGCACACCTACCCATCAGATCAGGCCCCAATTTGCCCCGTGTGGGCTCCTGATCACTCGGCCAAACCCTCAGATCCCCCTCAGACCCCCTTCCGATCACCTCCCAAGTGCATTGATTGCATCTATTTTCCCCTCTAACCACCCCCTGAGACACCCATCAATCACCTCCTGTCACCCCCCTAGCACTCCTATCCATCAGATCAGGCCCAATACAACCTGTCATCTAAAAGGCCACCCTGCTTATGACCGGTTCCACAAAATTCGCCCCCTCATAGACCACCTGTCATCAAAATTTGCAGATGCTTATACCCCTGAACAGTCATTTTGAGACATTTGGTTTCCAGACTACTCACGGTTTTGGGCCTGTAAAATGCCAGGGCGGTATAGGAACCCCACAAGTGACCCCATTTTAGAAAAAAAGACACCCCAAGGTATTCTGTTAGGTGTATGACGAGTTCATAGAAGATTTTATTTTTTGTCAAAAGTTAGCGGAAATTGATTTTTATTGGGTTTTTTTCACAAAGTGTCATTTTTCACTAACTTGTGACAAAAAATAAAATCTTCTATGAACTCGCCATACACCTAACGGAATACCTTGGGGTGTCTTCTTTCTAAAATGGGGTCACTTGTGGGGTTCCTATACTGCCCTTGCATTTTAGGGGCCCTAAACCGCGAGGAGTAGTCTAGAAAACAAATGCCTCAAAATGACCTGTGAATAGGACGTTGGGCCCCTTAGCGCACCTAGGCTGCAAAAAAGTGTCACACATGTGGTACCGCCGTACTCAGGAAAAGTAGTATAATGTGTTTTGGGGTGTATTTTTACACATACCCATGCTGGGTGGGAGAAATTTCTATGTAAATGGACAATTGTGTGTAAAAAAATCAAACAATTGTCATTTACAGAGATATTTCTCCCACTTAGCATGGGTATGTGTAAAAATACACCCCAAAACGCATTATACTACTTCTCCTGAGTACGGCGGTACCACATGTGTGGCACTTTTTTTTACACCCTAAGTACGCTAAGGGGCCCAAAGTCCAATGAGTACCTTTAGGATTTCGCAGGTCATTTTGCGACATTTGGTTTCAAGACTACTCCTCACGGTTTAGGGCCCCTAAAATGCCAGGGCAGTATAGGAACCCCACAAATGACCCCATTCTAGAAAGAAGACACCCAAAGGTATTCCGTACGGAGTATGGTGAGTTCATAGAAGATTTTATTTTTTGTCACAAGTTAGCGGAAAATGACACTTTGTGAAAAAAAACAATTAAAATCAATTTCCGCTAACTTGTGACAAAAAAATAAAAACTTCTATGAACTCACCATACTCCTAACGGAATATCTTGGGGTGTCTTCTTTCTAAAATGGGGTCATTAGTGGGGTTCCTATACTGCCCTGGCATTTTAGGGGCCCTAAACCGTGAGGAGTAGTCTTGAAACAAAAATGACCTGTGAAATCCTAAAGGTACTCATTGGACTTTGGGCCCCTTAGTGCAGTTAGGGTTCAAAAAAGTGCCACACATGTGGTATCGCCGTACTCGGGAGAAGTAGTATAATGTGTTTTGGGGTGTATTTTTACACATACCCATGCTGGGTGGGAGAAATACTTCTGTAAATGACAATCTTTTGATTTTTTTACACACAATTGTCCATTTACAGAGGTATTTCTCCCCCCCCAGCATGGGTATGTGTAAAAATACACCCCAAAACACATTGTACTACTTCTCCCGAGTATGGCGATACCACATGTGTGGCACTTTTTTGCACCCTAACTGCGCTAAAGGGCCCAAAGTCCAATGAGTACCTTTAGGATTTCACAGGTCATTTTGAGAAATTTCGTTTCAAGACTACTCCTCACGGTTTAGGGCCCCTAAAATGCCAGGGCAGTATAGGAACCCCACAAATGACCCCATTTTAGAAAGAAGACACCCCAAGGTATTCCGTTAGTAGTATGGCGATGGGGTGTCTTCTTTCTAAAATGGGGTCATTTGTGGGGTTCCTATACTGCCCTGGCATTTTAGGGGCCCTAAACCGTGAGGAGTAGTCTTGAAACGAAATTTCTCAAAATGACCTGTGAAATCCTAAAGGTACTCATTGGACTTTAGGCCCTTTAGCGCAGTTAGGGTGCAAAAAAGTGCCACACATGTGGTATCGCCGTACTCAGGAGAAGTAGTATAATGTGTTTTGGGGTGTATTTTTACACATACCCATGCTGAGTGGGAGAAAGATCTCTGTAAATGGACAATTGTGTGTAAAAAAAATTAACAAATTGTCATTTACAGAGATATTTCTCCCACCCAGCATGGGTATGTGTAAAAATACACCCCAAAACACATTATACTACTTCTCCTGAGTACGGCAATACCACATGTGTGGCACTTTTTTGCAGCCTAACTGCGCTAAGGGGTCCAAAGTCCAATGAGCACCTTTAGGCTTTACAGGGGTGCTTACAATTTAGCACCCCCCGAAATGTCAGGACAGTAAACACACCCCACAAATGACCCCATTTTGGAAAGTAGACCCTTCAAGGTATTCAGAGAGGGGCATGGTGAGTCCGTGGCAGATTTCATTTTTTTTTTTGTCGCAAGTTAGAAGAAATGGAAACTTTTTTTTTTTTTTTCTCACAAAGTGTCATTTTCCGCTTACTTGTGACAAAAAATAATATCTTCTATGAACTCACTATGCCTCTCAGTGAATACTTTGGGATGTCTTCTTTCCAAAATGGGGTAATTTGGGGGGTATTTATACTATCCTGGAATTCTAGCCCCTCATGAAACATGACAGGGGGTCAGAAAAGTCAGAGATGCTTGAAAATGAGAAAATTCACTTTTTGCACCATAGTTTGTAAACGCTATAACTTTTACCCAAACCAATAAATATACACTGAATGGGTTTTTTTTTTTATCAAAAACATGTTTGTCCACATTTTTCGCACTGCATGTATACAGAAATTTTACTTTATTTGAAAAATGTCAGCACAGAAAGTTAAAAAAATCATTTTTTTGCCAAAATTCATGTCTTTTTTGATGAATATAATAAAAAGTAAAAATCGCAGGAGCAATCAAATAGCACCAAAAGAAAGCTTTATTAGTGACAAGAAAAGGAGCCAAAATTCATTTAGGTGGTAGGTTGTATGAGCGAGCAATAAACCGTGAAAGCTGCAGTGGTCTGAATGGAAAAAAAGTGGCCGGTCCTTAAGGGGTAGAAAGCCCACGGTCCTCAAGTGGTTAAAGGTACCGAAGTATGTTGGGAAATAAGAGATAATCCACATATCTGTGTATATTTTATCTGTGCTAGGCCTTATCCACCCTCATTTTTAAAGGAAAGCAATAGCGGCTTAGAGCAATATTGATTGGTTGAGTTGAGAGGCATAGGAATCATTGTTAGTACTTGAGTTTATAAAATATACTAAATGTATGTGTTCAGTATGTTTAAAAACTATACAATGATGTGAGCTGTACAAAAAAAAATAGTACGGCGCAGATTAAAAAGTCTGTGCATCATTATTAAGTGTTTGTACTGGCTTGCATTACTATGAGTGCATTCACACTTCAGTTTTCTGCAATTATCTGTTATACCCTGTAGGTTTACAGGCAAAAAGCATCTGCTTTCCCAGCTGAGCAGATCAATTGCTTAATTTATGAGATGCAAGTCAGTGAAGTCACATCCTATAGCTATTACTAATTCACATTCATTAACACAAGCACCCTTCTAAAATGTATCCTCTACCCCATTTCTGTATTACCAGCACAGGCAATGCATTGAGCTACAGATTTAGGATGCACATCCCATTTCTTTCCATGAAACACAAACCACATTTTTCTAAGTGTCTAGTCAGCGAGATACAAATACATTAATTGTCAAAATGCTGGAAGCCTTTCAGTTGTATTCCTCAAGATAAAGTACAAGATTGCTAAGGGTCTCTTGTTCATAGGGTAATTTTGTTTTTTATATACATTACTCAAACTTTGCCTATACTGTATACAGAAATTACTGCATAAAATGTGAAGCTACTAGTCACCCAACTAAATTTCAGACAAGGACATATAAAAACCAACAATCTGAATGTAGTCACTACACTTAGGGCCGTTTCCACTACAGCGGAAACCGGGCCGGCTCCGCAGAGTTTACTGCAGGAAAATCGCCTGGGCAAACTCTGCCATAGGGAGTAATAGAGCCGCCAGCCGAATCGCTTGCGCTAGTGATTCGGCCATCATTTCCATCCAAAGTTGTGTGGGAGGCTGCGAATCCCATAGCCGTGCATGGCATGGCTGATGGGATTCCTCTGCGTACACGCAGACCCGGAAGTGCTGCCGCGCGTCCCGCAGACGCGTGCGGCACAAGTGGAAACGGGCCCTTTCAGTAAAAGACACTTGAAGTGAGAGGGATGTGGAGGCTGCCATGTTTATTTTCTTTTAAGCAATACTAATTGTCTGGCAGTCCTGCTGATCCTCTGCCTCTAATCCTTTTAGCCATAGACCCTGAACAAGCATGCAGATAAGATGTTTTTGACTTATCTGTCAGTAAATTAGCTGCATGCTTGTTTCAGGGGTGTGATTCAGACACTACTGATGACAGAAAGATGAGCAGGCAACTTGCATTGTTTTAAAGGAAATAAATATTGCAGCCTCCATGCAACTCTCAATTCAGGTGTTTATTAACTGTTCTCTTTTTTACTAGACAAAGTTACCTTAGTTTGAATGATATGGACAAGTTGAGGGGTGGGAATAACATTTTGGGGTCTAATGATAAACAAGCACAATTTTAAGCCGTTTGTAATTTTCCCAGTGCAAATATATTGCTTTGTTTAGAGCAAAATATAATACAGCATAACCGTGTTATAGTAAACGCCGATATGCTCCAACTTTGGGTATAGTAAACAAAATGTATAGGTCCCAGCTAGTGTTGGGCGAACAGTGTTCGCCACTGTTCGGGTTCTGCAGAACATCACCCTGTTCGGGTGATGTTCGAGTTCGACCGAACACCTGATGGTGTTCGGCCAAACCGTTCGGCCATATGGCCGAACTAAGAGCGCCTGGCCGAACGTTCAGCTAGCGCTGTGATTGGCCGAACGGGTCACGTGGTTCGGACCCGAACGCGCTCTGATTGGCCGAACGGGTCACGTGGTTCGGGTAAATAAATACCCGATCCACGTCATTTCTCCGCCATTTGTCTGTGGGTTTAGCTTTGGGTAGGCAGGCAGGGTAGTTCTCTCTCCAGCCAGGCTAGCCAGGGTCCCCCCAGTCATTGTGTCGCTGCTGGGAACAGTAGTACACCGCTCACCCACACTATATAGCATTGTGTTTACTGCCACTCTGTGTACACCGCTCACCCACCACTGTATAGCATTGTGTTTACTGCCACTCTGTGTCTCTGCTGGGAACAGTAGTACACCGCTCACCCGCCACTGTATAGCATTGTGCTCTGTGTCGCTGCTGGGAATAGTAGTACACCGCTCACCCACCACTGTATAGCATTGTGCTCTGTGTCGCTGCTGGGAACAGTAGTACACCGCTCACCCACCACTGTATAGCATTGTGCTCTGTGTCGCTGCTGGGAACAGTAGTACACCGCTCACCCACCACTGTATAGCATTGTGC
The DNA here is from genome assembly GCF_040937935.1 of Hyperolius riggenbachi. Classification (NCBI taxonomy): domain Eukaryota; kingdom Metazoa; phylum Chordata; class Amphibia; order Anura; family Hyperoliidae; genus Hyperolius; species Hyperolius riggenbachi. Next base: position 341,916,706 of record NC_090647.1, on the reverse strand, counting down.
TCTGTGTCGCTGCTGGGAACAGTAGTACACCGCTCACCCACCACTGTATAGCATTGTGCTCTGTGTCGCTGCTGGGAATAGTAGTACACTGCTCACCCACCACTGTACAATCAATTTTCTCAAAAACTATAAGCTCTTTTTCAAATATTTTTTTTCCTCTTGTACCCACTCCCAAGGTGCACATACCCTGCAAATTTGGGGTATGTAGCATGTAAGGAAGCTTTACAAAGCACGAAAGTTCGGGTCCCCATTGACTTCCATTATGTTCGGAGTTCGGCGCAAACACCCGAACATCGCGGCCATGTTCGGCGAACGTTCGCGAACCCGAACATCCAGGTGTTCGCCCAACACTAGTCCCAGCAAAGTACCATTATAAGTATATGGGGTAACGTCTAGTATAGTAAACCTGGATATGATAGAACTTCTGCTATAGAAAACCTGTTGTTTTTTTTGGCCCCTGCAGTATTCTGCATCTTGCAATAGTGGAAAGTGCACATGAGCTGTGATCGGTGGGTGAGCTAGCAGCCATTTGTATCACCTCAAAAGCACTGGATTACCTCAAAAGCACTATACTTCCTATATAAGCTGCTGCCTGATTACTGTTGGAATTGCCTGTCATATGTGACTTGTGTGTGCATGGCTGCTCTACAGTATCATCCAGCCTGCTCAGAAAGATGGAATAGAGAGGAGCACACTATAAGTACAGTACCTGCATTAACTAGTGATACCTATGCTTCCTATGCAAGCTGTTGCGTGATTGTTGCATGCAAATCCCTGCATATTGACCATTGTGCATTTTGATCTAGCTTAGACATTGGCCTCAATTCATAAACAGCAGTGCGATAAAAAAATCTTGTCGGGAAAATACCGCACTCGGTATTTTCCCGTTCTGTGTGCTAATTCATAAAGATTTCCCCAGCTGACCTTGGAGGTCGGTAAATTACCGCAGCCCATTGAGCGGTAGAGTAGAGCAGTGTCTCGATTCTCTCTTTGCACTGCAGAAATGAATCACACAGACGGCTCTCTCTGGCTCTCTCCACTGATGACTCAGACAGATGAGTCACACAGTCTTTCCCTGCCTGCAGAAATGACTCATACAGCTGTCTCTCTCCGCTGATGACTCAGACAGATGAGTCACACAGTCTTTCCCTGCCTGCTGAAATGATTCACACAGAGGGCTCTCTGGCTCTCTTCACTGATGACTCAAACAGACTTCGGCTCTCTGCACTTTTGCATTCATCAGAGCTGTCAGAGCTGTCGGTAACTTGTTAATGCCTCACTAGAGGTGTCGGTAACTACCGCCAGGCTTACCGCATGTTGAAGGCTTTATGAATTGACATTTGCTGACAATTTACTGACGTGTTGTCGGTAACTGCAGCCAAGTCGGTAATTTATCTCCCTGGTCGGTAATGTCAGCTTTTCATGCGGTAACAGCCTTTATGAATTGACATTTTACTAAGTGGTCGGTAAAGTCTGCTGTTTTCAGCATTACCGCATGAGGTAATGCTTTATGAATCGAGACCATTGTCTGTGCTTGCTTGTGGAAGCCTTGAAAATAAAGAAATCACTCCAAATTATTGACTGAATTAAGAAATGATATAGTATACTTTATGTGCACAAGTACGACAATTTCTAATATAGTAAACTACTTTGCCCTAGCCTTTAATAAAAGTCCCATAACTTATTACGTATCTACAAACATATGCAAGTTATATCTCTGTTTTATTATAATGAATAAAACAGAAGGAAATTTGCAATAATTCAACTATAAGGGCTGGTGCACACCGAGCGGGTTTTTTTGGCGTCTGCGGATACGCTTGGTCAATATATCTCAATGGGGTGGTTCACACCAGAGCGGGAGGCGTTTTGCTGAAACGCATACTCCCGGGGTGAGGCATTTTTTGGATTGCGGAGGCGTTTCTGCCTCCAATGTAAAGTATAGGAAAAACGCAAACCGCTCTGAAAAACGGCAGTTCAGAGCGGTTTTGCAGGCATTTTTGTTACAGAAGCTGTTCAGTAACAGCTTTACTGTAACAATATCTGTAATCTACTACACCAAAAACGCTTCACAAAACCGCAAAATGCTAGGTGAAACGCTACAGAAAAATAAGAAAAAGCGTTTCAAAATCTGGTAGCATTTTGCGGATCTGCTAGCGGGTTATGGTGTGCACCGGGCCTATGTGAACATTTGTGGTTACCCACAATGCTCCACTTCTGAATATGCAAATTATCTCTCTTCGCCCCTGTAAGCCAGGCTCGCATCCCAAACCGCTGGTGTATGGCAAGCCTATAGCTTTACATTTTACACAGCCACATCAAACCTACATGTAGACAGCCTGTTTTGGACTTTTGGCCCTCGTCAGTACATGGCAGTACTGGGGGGACATCTATAGACCTGGCTACTTATACTGGGTACACCTATAGACCTGGCCACCTATTCTGGGGACACCTATAGACCTGGTTACTTCCACTGGGGACACCTATAGACCTGGCTACCTATACTGGGGGCACCTATTTTGGGGGAACTGCTGCCAGATTATCTGTATTTTTGGGGAACCACTACTGCCAGATTAAGTGTATTTTGGTCAAGTTAAGTTTTGCACAGTCTCAATCACGTCGTGTGACCAGAAAACTGCTAATAGCAGGAGTGGCGTCACTTGTGTAGGATAACCAAGTATAATCAAATAGGTGCCACCACTCATCTGGTATATTGTGAAAAATATCTTTATTGGTACAAAAGTGCTGGAGTAAATAATGCTAAAACCACTTAAAAATTGAGCACTCCCACACCACCAATCACACTGCGCCTCACATTCCCTCCTCACCACTCATACCAGGTACCGGTACCAGGAGTCTCTTTGCAACTCTTGTGGGTGTAAGTGCATAAAATGAATAAACCGCAGTGTTCTTGGTATGTCCTATTAGGCTATATCCTAATCAAGGGTACAATCCGCATCAAACAAAGCTCCAGGCAGCAGAAACCAATGGCAATCTTCACCTGACACAGCAGGACTTACCTAATCAGATTCTTAACGCCCTCTTTAGTGAAGTATCTTTCCGCTGGTATGTCACACCGAACTCCCTTGTTCCATCCTAGTATTCCAGGTCCAGGGATTGTTTTCCAGAGTCCTAGGTGGTCCCCCAGCATGCATGCTTTGCAAGGTACCACTCGGTTTGCCAGGACGCCAGAGTGCTCCACACTGCTGCGCGGGTTGCCCAATCTTTCCATCAGGCCATTGATCGCACTTACAATTGGGTGACCTGGTGGGTGATTTAAATTCTTGTGCACCTTGGGGATTAGATAATAAATGGGAATCATGTATGTAGTAACTTTTAAATAATCTATTTCTGGTTTATTAAGGATCCCTTCTTCACCAGCGTCATCCACTCATCTGGTATATTGTGAAAAATATCTTTATTGGTACAAAAGTGCTGGAGTAAATAATGCTAAAACCACTTAAAAATTGAGCACTCCCACACCACCAATCACACTGCGCCTCACATTCCCTCCTCACCACTCATACCAGGTACCGGTACCAGGAGTCTCTTTGCAACTCTTGTGGGTGTAAGTGCATAAAATGAATAAACCGCAGTGTTCTTGGTATGTCCTATTAGGCTATATCCTAATCAAGGGTACAATCCGCATCAAACAAAGCTCCAGGCAGCAGAAACCAATGGCAATCTTCACCTGACACAGCAGGACTTACCTAATCAGATTCTTAACGCCCTCTTTAGTGAAGTATCTTTCCGCTGGTATGTCACACCGAACTCCCTTGTTCCATCCTAGTATTCCAGGTCCAGGGATTGTTTTCCAGAGTCCTAGGTGGTCCCCCAGCATGCATGCTTTGCAAGGTACCACTCGGTTTGCCAGGACGCCAGAGTGCTCCACACTGCTGCGCGGGTTGCCCAATCTTTCCATCAGGCCATTGATCGCACTTACAATTGGGTGACCTGGTGGGTGATTTAAATTCTTGTGCACCTTGGGGATTAGATAATAAATGGGAATCATGTATGTAGTAACTTTTAAATAATCTATTTCTGGTTTATTAAGGATCCCTTCTTCACCAGCGTCATCCACCATTTGATTCACTCCCGCTGCAATCCTATCATAAGGACTGCTGAGTAATTTGACATAAGTATTTTCATCCGATAATTGGCGATCTGCTTCTAAAAAATATGCTTCCCTGGACCACAGGTCCACATTTCCCCCCTTGTCACTCGATCTAATTACTACATCTTCTGCTTCTTTTGCTCTACAAGGGCCCTCCTTTCACCCGGGGTTAAATGATCAAATCCTTTATGGGCCCATTTCACATTTTTTAGGTCCTCTGTCACTAATTTCAAAAAGGTTCCCAGGACTTTATTACTATTAGGGGAAGGCATATAAGTGGACTTTTTCCTAAGGTTAGTGTGAACCACCTCCCCAAAATTATCGGATACTAGCAGGTTTGCTCAGCAGGACCCCGAATGCGAAGTTTCCCCGAAAAATTCGGGTGTTTTTTTAGGTTTGCCGCATGCGAACCCGAACCCGAATGCTGCGATTCCAAACCGAACCCGAATACGAAGCATGCCGAATGCGCGCGCTGGAATTTGGCCAGATGGAGCTGTGGGTTTCGGTTTCGGCTTCGGGATTCGGGGATGACGTGATTGGGCCAATCAGAAGTCCTCCTGCCGAGGAGCTGGCAACCCTAGCAACCAATCAGAGGAGGGGAGCCTGGCCCTCCCCTCCTCTATATAAGGCGGCGGCCATGTTGCGGAGCCACGCACTTGTGTGACTGCTGCTGGTACTGAGAGATTCTCCAGTTCTGTGCTGTGTCTGAGCAAGTGCTTTTCACTGCTAAACCTAGCGTTTTGCTTCCTAAACACCTCCTAAACACATTTATTGTTGTCTTATATAGTTAGCTAGTATTTTGATTGTTTTTAGTCAGCTAGTGTATAGTGTATACTGTGCTAGGCTAGTGTTAGTCTGTGAGCAGGCTAGGCCTGCTAGCCTAGGTAGCCTTAGCCTACTACTAGCTTAGGTAGGTTAGGGATTCTAGTTAGTTGTGTACTAGTAGTACTAGTTTAGTTAATTATTACTGCTGTAGTCTGTTACTTTATTAGTTTCAGTACTGTGTTAGTTAGTTACTGACTGTGAGTGACAGGTCACCACCAGCATCCATTGTGAGTGACCTGACCTGTGACTGTCTGTCACCTCACCTGCCCGAGCCTATTGATTGATTGCGTCTGACCGTGTGTGACCGTTATTAATTGTCACCGATTGTCTGCCGCACGACTTACTTGCAGCGTAGTACGCTCGGTGTTTCTTAGTTACCTGCGTGCGTGCATACTTCTAGTGTCTACTACTAGTCTACTAGTCTACTAGTCTAGTACCCGTTCACTAATTTTTTTTTTTATTTTACTGTGTGATTTTATTCTCATCTGTAGTGTGTGTAATAAATAAGAGTTACAACACATACAGGCCACCACACCAGCATCCGTTGTGAGTGACCTGTGACTGTCTGTCACCTCACCTGCCCGAGCCTATTGATTGATTGCGTCTGCCCGTGTGTGACCGTTATTAATTGTCACCGATTGTCTGCCGCACGACTTACTTGTAGCGTAGTACGCTCGGTGTTTCTTAATTACCTGCGTGCGTGCGTGCGTGCATACTTCTAGTGTCTACTACTATACTACTAGTCTACTAGTCTAGTACCCGTTCACTAATTTTTTTTTCAATTTTACTGTGTGATTTTATTATCATCCGTAGTGTGTGTAATAAATAAGAGTTACTTACAACACATACAGGCCACCACACCAGCATCCGTTGTGAGTGACCTGTGACTATCTGTCACCTCACCTGCCCGAGCCTATTGATTGATTGCGTCTGACCGTGTGTGACCGTTATTAATTGTCACCGATTGTCTGCCGCACGACTTACTTGTAGCGTAGTACGCTCGGTGTTTCTTAGTTACCTGCGTGCGTGAATACTACTAGTGTCTACTACTGTACTACTAGTCACCACCAAGTCACCACCAACACAGACTTTATTAAAGTTTACACCCTTTCTCGCCCTCTTCTACTTATTTTTTTTTACTGTATTTGTATAGTGCACTATGACTGGCAGAGGTAGAGGTAGAGGGTGAGGCACCACCAGGAGAGGAAGCGCCATTGCAGAAGCCACTGCCAGCAGCAGCAGGTCTGGGACTGGTGCGCCGCCATCCACTGACCACAGGGAGGAGGGAGCAGAGGCGCAACAGCAGCGTGTTGCGCCCATCTTTGAGACGGGTCGTCGCCCACGGCCCATTGGGGAGAGTCAGGTGCAGGCTGTGGTGGAAATGATGGCGGGGCAGGAAGCCACCTTTTCCAGCCAGGCCTCCAGCAGCAGCGAGACTAGTGCCACCAGCACTCCTGTCGGCAGCAGGCCTCCACCAGCGCTTGAGGCCATGGTCACGGTGACCCCATCGACCAGCCTGTCCTCAAAGAGCACGCTCTTCTCCCCTGAGACTGTGACCATGTACAGGGATGTTTTGGAGAAGTATGAGTTGGAGATGATGGGGCCATGCAAGGAGGAGGAGGAGTTACAGGTGCAGAAGTTTGCTGTTGGCGCTGAGGAGGAGGGGCGTGATGCAGGGGATGGTGGGGTAAAGGAGTTGGTTGAGTCGGGCTCACAGGATTTGTTTGGGGTTGATGATGATGACGACTTGATAGATCCTTCATATGTGCCACCAGTACCACCAGCACAGTTGGTTGAAGGCAGCTCATCATCGGTGGAGGAGGCGTCTCTGGCACAGAGGCGCAGCAGCAGCAAGGCGGCCAGCACAGGGCGTGGAAGGCAGGAGCCACAGCCTACTGCTTCAGTCGCTACCACCACTCGCAGCAAACCTCTAAATACAACCAAAAAGGCACAATCCTCCAAGGGCACCCAAAAACCCCAGCCCTCAAGCGCAAAGAGCAGGTTGAAGTCCCCAGTCTGGCGGTACTTCACCAAGTGCCCAGTGGACCCGCCCCGTGCAATTTGCAACAGTTGCAATCTCAGTCTCAGCAGAGGTCGCGATATCCACAAATTGAGTACCTCGTGCCTGCAGACCCACTTACAGAGCAGACATTTTGAGGACTTTAATGAGTTGGAGAAGCTTATGCAAAGTGGTGCAGGCAGTGGTCAGAGCCAGACAGCGACTGCACAGATTTCAGCAGCAGCAGCAGCAGCCGACCCTCCTGCCCATCCAGCAGCAGCAGGAGCACAGCAGCAACTCACTCCCCCCCCCCCCCCCCCCCCGGGCAGCCAGTTCTCAGTGGCCTCATCAGCTCCCTCCACAGTGGCCTCCTCATCCTCCCGTGCAGGCAAACGCCGCCAGACCCTGCTCAGCAAAGCATTCCCCGGTGTGACCAAGGTGCTGAACGGGTTGCTTGCCCGGGCCATGTGCTCCCAGCTCCTGCCATATTCCTTTGTGCAGGAGGGGAGTGACATCAGAGCGCTGCTGCAGGTTGGGATCCTGGAGTGGCAAGTCCCCAGCCGCCACTATTTTTCCCGCAGGGCGATCCCAGCACTGCACCGCTCTGCCATGGAGAACGTGGGCCGCGCGCTGGATCACGCTGTCAGTGCGTGGATCCACATAACCATGGATTCCTGGAGCAGCCGGTTTGGGACAGAGCGCTATCTGTCCTTTACGGCCCACTGGGTCAGCCTGGTGGAAAGCCAGAGCGAGGAAGCAGCAGGTCCATCCTCGGGCACAGCAGCACCAGTCGCCCACTACGTGGTGCCACCGCGCGGGGTCAGGGGAGAAGCAGCAGCTCCCACCGCCAAGCGATCCCGTCTCTCCAGCAGCGTGAAGGCCCGCCACTGCCAAGCGCTGCTGGAGATGAAAAGCCTGGGGAAACACTCCTTGACGGCAAGTAACGTGCTCCGGTACCTCAGGGAGCAGGAGAGGACGTGGCTGACCCCCAGAGGCCTCACTGTGGGATTGGTGGTGTCCGACAATGCCGTCAACCTGCTGTCTGCCATCAGCAGTGGAGACTTGCTCCATGTCCCTTGCTTGGCCCACGTCCTGAACCTGGTGGTGCAAAAGTTCATGCGCACCTACCTGGGGATGGAGGAGCTGTTAGAAGCGGCGCGGAAAATTGTGCGCACTTTCCGCCGCAGCAAAACTGGCAGACATCCAGCAGCAGGAGGGCCTGCCACGACACCGCCTTATCATAGATATGCCAACTCGCTGGAACTCCACCCTGGCGATGTTGGAGCGGCTGGTTGAGCAGAGGAGGGCTGTCAACCGGTACATCTATGATGCCACTGTCGCCGGCACCGGCAGCAGAAGCAGCACCACACTCCAGCTCCTCACCAATGCGCAATGGGGGCAGATGCAGCAGGTCTGCTTGGTGTTGGCTCCCTTCCTGCAGGAAACCAACCTGGTGAGTGAACAACGGGCATCCCTCTGCCAGTGGGTGCCCTTTGTTTGTCTGCTGGACAGGGCACTTGGCGATTTGGTGGATTTGGGAGAGGAGGCCCTGAAGCAGCTGGAACAGCAGCCGCCTGTGCAGTCCACTGCTCCGCAGGTATTTGAGTCCCTGGAGAAGGAGGAGGAGTTGGAGGTGCTGGACGTTGCTGCTGGGGGGGAACATCGGAGCGCAGCAGCAGTGGTGTGAGGGTGGAGAGAGGAGGAAGAGTCTCAGGGGCAAGAGGAGGAGGACACTGACCCAGATGTCTCTGTTAGACGGTCCACCCTGTTCCCTATGGCAGCGCACATGCTGCGCTGCCTGCGCACAGACCCCAGGGTCAAGCGGATGCAAGCGAGGGAGGACGCCTGCATCAGCATGATCCTGGACCCACAGCTGAGGGGGAGGTGGGATCAGTTTCTGCCTGCCAGAGACCGTGAGCAGCGAGCAAGGGAGTTGCAGGAGATCCTTGTTCGGCGACTGGAGGAAGCCTTCCCCCCGCCTTCCACTCCCTCTGTCCCTGTCCAGCAGCCAGCAGCACAGCAGCAGGTGCCTGCGGCCAGCAGCAGCATCAGGCGCCCAGGAGACCTTCTGTCATTGACGCAGGCGTTCTACATGAAGGTACAGCAGCCGAGAGAGGAGGTGCGGGCAGCAGCCACCTTCGGTGAGAGTCACAGCCAGCGCATGATCCGGATGGTGGCCGACTACATGGGGTCCTTCAGTGGGCTTGACACCGGCAGCGAAGAGCCTGTGGACCCCATGGAGTACTGGGTAGAGCGCTTGCACATCTGGAGGGAGCTTGCGCAGTACGCCCTGGGGGTATTGACTTGCCCTCCTTCCAGCGTGCTGTCTGAGAGGTGCTTCAGTGCAGCCGGTGGCGTGGTCACCGAGAAGCGCTCTCGTCTGTCCACAGAGGGCGTGGACAGACTGACATTTTTGAAGATTAACCAGGCCTGGATAGAAGGCACGTTCCTGGCACCTGTTGTCGGCGAAAGGAGGACATGAGGTGCCTGCCTGGGAATTACAATACATTGCCTGCTGCCTGCCATACGTGACGACTCCTCCTCCTCCTGCTGGCCTGCTGCATTGATTTACCTATGAATTTATTTATGTATTTATTTATTTATTGTATTTCTACCGGACTCCTGCTGCTGCTGCAGGCCTGCTGCATTGATTTACCTATGAATTTATTTATGTATTTATTTATTGTATTTCTACCGGACTCCTCCACCTCCTGCTGGCCTGCTGCATTGATTTACCTATGAATTTATTTATGTATTTATTGTATTTCTAAAGCGGCAACATATTACACTGCGCTCATTTTCATCCTGCTGCTGTCAGTGGTCCCACCGCCAGAGTCCACACTATGCATTGCCTGCTGTCAGTGCCACACGTCACTCCACCTCCTCCTGCTGCTGTTGTATTTATCCTGCTGCTGTCAGTGGTCCCACCACCAGGGTCCACACTATGCATTGCCTGCTGTCAGTGCCACATGTCACTCCTCCTACTGCTGCTGTTGTATTTATCCTGCTGCTGTCAGAGGTCCCACCGCCAGGGTCCACACTATGCATTGCCTGCTGTCAGTGCCACACGTCACTCCACCTCCTCCTGCTGCTGTTGTATTTATCCTGCTGCTGTCAGTGGTCCCACCGCCAGAGTCCACACTATGCATTGCCTGCTGTCAGTGCCACACGTCACTCCTCCTCCTGCTGCTGTTGTATTTATCCTGCTGCTGTCAGTGGTCCCACCACCAGGGTCCACACTATGCATTGCCTGCTGTCAGTGCCACACGTCACTCCTCCCCCTGCTGCTGTTGTATTTATCCTGCTGCTGTCAGTGGTCCCACCACCAGGGTCCACACTATGCATTGCTTGCTGTCAGTGCCACACGTCACTCCTCCTCCTACTGCTGCTGTTGTATTTATCCTGCTGCTGTCAGTGGTCCCACCGCCAGGGTCCACACAATGCATTGCCTGCTGCCAGTGCCACACGTCACGTTTTCAGTTTTGTTTTTTTAAGTACACCTATTTCAATGTGAATTCACTTTAAAAAAAACACACAAAAAACCCCTGAATTCACGAATACGAATTTTTAACGAATTTTTAGGCGTAACCTCCAACCGAATATGAACTCGAATCGAATTTCGTGGTCGAAGGCGAATTCGAATTCGAATGTCATGCGGACCCGAATTCGAATGTACCCGAACCGAATTTTGGTACATCTGAGCATGCCTGGATACTAGACCTGGCGATCCTGTATAGAGAAACCCTGATTAGCTATCCCTGGTGATTCCTCTAAAACTGCCTGTCTATCAAAAATATGAGGGGGCCCTGGTTCTTTCTGGCCATATTTAGTTTTCAACAAAATTTTCTGAGCGAAAAGCTGTAGATCATTTTGAACCTCGAACTCGTCTTCCCCCTGAACAGGTGAGAAGGAAAGTCCCTTTCCAAGGAGGGAAATGTGGTCCAGTGGGAAGTCTGTCAAATTAATAACATTAAGGGTGGATTCCTCCCCTCTAAATGGATACCCACTACAGGGTGAGGTATGAGAGGGTGAGGCTTGGGTGCATGTCTCAACCTGTCCGTCACCTATACTCGGTGCGCACATGGTGAAACCTATTGATTTTTCCCCTTCCTTGGGGGTTGTACCCGTAAAATAGGCTTCAATTTCTGCTCTTTTCCTTGCCTCTTCCCTTTCTTTTTTCCTTTCCCTTTTTTCTTTGGTTACTTCGATGACGTCTTCGTCGTCGCTTTCTTCTAAAAAAAAAAACAATAGATTTACCGGATGCAGATGACACTGGCGAGTCAGATCCCCTACTACTATTTTCGTCTCCCGATGGGGATGGTTTGCTACCTACTCGTGATCTCTTCCCCCCAGGTAAATAGTCAAAAACCGCTCCACCTTTCCATTCCTCCAAATCTTTAACAAATTTAGCCTGATTACTGCTTTTAAGTGTATTTTGGGGATCAGCTTCCAGATAAGGCTGTCAGATTACATGTATTTTGGGGGGAAGCACTACGGCAGAGCTCAAACTTCCCCGGAAGACTTTTGACGTGGTATCAAAGGTCTGCCGGGGAAGTTTGAGCTCTGCCGTAGTGTGGAGGTTATGTATATTTGGCCCCACCCATGACCAAGCCCACATTCTGTTGTGTGAACACGCCCATATTTCAAGGCATAGGGGGTTTTGTCAGTAAAAATATGCTGTCAGTAAATTTTTATATCTTTGTCAGTAAAAAAAATAATGTGAAAGGTTGGCAACGCTGGCTGTACTGCTAGCATAAGGCTCTTTTCCCAATGAGGGGAGAATTGACCTTTTTTGTCCATTCTCCTTTCATGGCAAAACTGACAGTGAATATTTAATAAATAGGAGCCGTTCACTCACTGCCATAGATCCATGGGATCTTTTGTGGTAAGCAGGCTGCACTTCTGTCCCGTCGCAGGCAGATGCGTTCTTCATGTAGACTATGGTGGTAGCGTATCTTCCCCGGGCTCCACCAAGACCACAGCAGACCATCGGAGGGGACACTACACTCTCCGCTCCCGCAAGCTGCATGTGATCTGGCACAAGTAGGAACCAAGTCTTAGACACTGAAAAGGTGTTCGATAATTTATCTAGGGACTTTTTGATGGATGTATTGGCCAAGGTGGGTCTAGAAGATTTATTTGTTGAGAGAAACAAAAATAAAACTTTACATTAACTAATCTGCCTGCCTTGAGGTTAATGTTAGTTTCAACAGACTTCCTTATTGTTTGTTTCAACAGACTTTCCTGTTGGAAACAGGGTTAGGCATGGATGCCCTCTTTCCCTAACACAAATAATCTGTATCAAAAGGTGTCCATACATGTATAGATTTCCTCCTAATGGGGTATATTCATTAAACTGTGGTAATCAGAATAACGTGGGTAAAGTGTAATGCATTGCATGTAATATACTAATAATTCCACTCTACTCATCGCACAGTAACTCTTTACGCAGGTGATGATTTTGCTCACTGCAGTTTAATGAATAGACCCCAATGTGGCAAAAAGATCGATCCCTCTCTGATCTGAATGTGATCAGGTAGGGTTAAAATCCCCCATTCACTGCACACAGATTTTCAATAGAGTTCAGTATAAAATCTATTGAAAATATGTTATACCACAAGTAGGCTTCATTCCCCAACGCCAAGCAGTTGACAATATTAGGAAAATTTGCGGCCTACAATCTTTTGCTAAGAAGAATAAAATTCCTATAGCTGTCCTATCACTAAATATGGAAAAAGCTTTTGATCGTATTAAATGGTCATAAATGATGGAAACTTTGTCCTATGTTTATTATTATATTATTACAGGCAGGTACCTCATAGCAATTAATGCCCTTTATTCTACCCCAATAACCTTCTCACTCTACACCAACATTCCCTATACAAAGGGGCACTCAACAGGGTTGCCCCTATCACCAAGTAGTTTCGCATTAATCATAGAGCCATTGGCCATCTCCAGTAGAAACAATTCTGAGTTCCTTGGACTACCAATAGGTGGGCATACATATAAGACCAGTCTTTTTGCTGATGATAATCTGCTCACCTTAACTAGCCCCCGCACATCCATTCCTAAATGGTTTCTCTGGTTTCTCAGCTCTCTCTGGCTTCAAATTAAACATTGATAAGTCTGAACTGATGCTTATGGGCTTTTCAACATCCAAGGGGAAGGAATTGGCAGCCTCTTTAAAATTAACAAGCTGTGACAAGTTTATAAAGTATCTTGATATCCATCTGACGAAAGATCCAACAGATTTGTATAAATATAATTATCCCCATTTTTCAGAAGCTTTCTCTCTAGATTTAGAAAGCTGGGGGGGGGGAAATATGGTATATCTTTATCTGGTAAGATAAATTCAATAAAAATGACATCGCTACCTCGGCTGCTTTACCTTTTTAGGGTCTTTCTGTGGGAGTCCCTGTTGGCACTTTAATCAAACTACAAAAACAATGCACACAATTTATATGGAGTCCAAAGTGACCCAAAGGTTTCTATCATCACCTCATGATAAGTGAGGTCTTGTTATGCCCTCTTTACTTACATAGTATAAAGCTGCACAGCTAGCACAAATGTTTATAGTCAATGCCCGCAACCATACTCCTCTATGGGTTACCTTGGAGTTAGATCTTCTCTCTCCCCTGACTTTAAAAGGTATGATGTGGTCTAATTCTGGGAATACACGGGTCGATTCTGCGCCCAATCATTTTGCCCACTCCATTATCTTATCTTGCGATCATTTTCTTATCTTTTTTCAATTCACTTCAATGAGAAATTGTGTGGCAAAAAGATCGAACAGTGATCGGACATGTCAGAAATTATCTATCGACCCAACTTAATGGCTCAAAATCAAGCCGTGTATTCCCAGCTTTAAACGCTAGACCTTTCTTATATTAGACAACGATCCTCAATGTCAGTCCCCTCTTTCACACAATGGAAAGCATGTAAATTAAAATATCAACTTCAGTCACTTTCTTTCTTAATGACAGAGGTCTTCTCTGACCCTGATTTCATACCAGGACATTCCCCCAAGGCTTTTATGTGGTGGTTACTACATAGCTTTACTACGGTTGGTAAATTCACGCGAGCATTTAAAATTAGGACTACGAAATACTTCATACAAAATTACAACCCGCCACTTTCTGAGCTTTTTAGGCTCCGGCAGATTTTCTACTTCCTCAATACCTTTGTACCTCCTTCAGGCTCCATCTCCTACACAGCTTTCGAAGTCATATAATACAATACAATACAATAACATTTCTATAGCGCTTTTCTCCCATAGGACTCAAAGCACTTAGGCTCTCTCAGATTCAGTAGTTAGTAGGATGAAGTATTCACCCAACAAAAGTTATATTTCTGCAAATGCCAGACTGAACAGGTGGGTTTTCAGTCTGGATTTAAACACATCCAGGGATGGGGCTGTCCTGATCTGTTGAGGTAAGGAGTTCCAAAACATAGGGGCAGCATGACAGAAGGCTCTGGGACCAAAAGTTTCCAAGTGGACTCTGGGTATGACTAGATTATTAGAACCTGTGGATCTGAGAATGCGGGGATTGCTACGCAGCTGTAACATATCTTTCATATGCAGAGAAAACCCTCTGGAGAAAGATTTAATTTCATATCTCTATTCCACATTAAATAATTCTTCATACCCAAGTAAACCACCTTTTTTATTAGCTGAATGGGAATCTAACCTAAAGGGGCCCATACACCGAACGATTTTCCGTCCGATATACAGCAGATTTGATCACTGTGTTTGAATTTGCTGTGAAATCATTGCGCAAACACTGACAGAATGATCGATTTCCATCCAAAATCAATCATTCCTGTCGATTCCCGGCTATCCGTCCGTGCGGAAGATTTTGCTCGATCGCCGGCGGGGTGTGAGTGCGTCAATAGCGGCGTTCGAATGCCCGACGACCAACGCTAGCTGCAATACATTACCTGTTCCGCTGGCGTGTGTCCCCAGTCTCCACTGTCTTCTTCTCCGCGCTGGGCTCCGGGTCCGGCTGGCTTCACTGAACTTCCTGTCCGGACAGGAAGTTTAAACAGTAGAGCGCCCTCTACTGTTTAAACTTCCCCCTGACAGGAAGTTAAGTGAAGCTGTGGTCCTGGAGCCCGGAGCGGAGAAGAGACAGCAGAGACTGGGGGGGAGGGGGGGGCTCGCGCCGGCCGGATCAGGTAATGTATGCGGGGGGGGGGGGGGAATCGGCAGCAGCGGCAGCTTCACAGATCGTAATTCGATTTCATACTGAAATCGATTCACAATCTGTTTGCAGTAAAGGTAGCCATACGATCCCTTTCTGATCAGATTCGATCAGAGAGGGATCTATCTGTTAGTCGATCTGATGGCAAATCGACCAGTGTATGGCTACCTTTAGGAAGACCCTGTCGGACAAAAAGTGGGCTTGTTGCTGTCAAACCCTTACCAAACCTAACATGTTTTACTCTACCTTAGTAACCTCATGCAAATTGCTACATCAAGCATATTTTACTTCAATGAGACTACATAAAATGGACAACTCAGTGTCTCGTCTGTGTTTTAGGGGTTGTGGGTTGACTGGCTCCCTTTGGCATATTTGGTGGACTTGTCCAAGAGCCCGATCATACTGGCGGGCTATCTGGTCCAAAATCAAAAACATTCTCTCTTATAATGTCCCTTTCTCCCCAAATATTTTTTTATTGGGTGATAAACCACCTAAGTTAAAATATCCTGCTCACAGCTAAGAGAATTCTAGCACGTAACTGGTTTCCCCCCAATTTACCTGTAGAAGTTGTCTTCCCGCTGGTCTCAGATACAATGGCTTGCAAAAGTATTCAGCCCCCTTGATGTTTTCCACATTTTGTCATATTACTGCCACAAACATGAATCAATTTTATTGGAATTCCACGTAATAGACCAATACAAAGTGGTGTACACGTGAGAAGTGGAACGAAATGAAAGCAGGCTTAGGCTACAAAAAGATTTCCAAAGCCTTGAACATCCCACGGAGCACTGTTCAAGTGATCATTCAGAAATGGAAGGAGTATGGCACAACTGTAAACCTACCAAGACAAGACTGTCTACCTAAACTCACAGGCCGAACAAAGAGAGCGCTGATCAGAAATGCAGTCAAGAGGCCCATGGTGACTCTGGACGAGCTGCAGAGATCTACAGCTCAGATGGGGGAATCTGTCCATGGTACAACTATTACCATGCACTGCACAAAGTTGGCCTTTATGGAAGAGTGGCAAGAAGAAAGCCATTGTTAACAGAAAAGCATAAGAAGTCCTGTTTGCAGTTTGCCACAAGCCATGTGGGGGACACAGCAAACATGTGGAAAAAGGTGCTCTGGTCAGATGAGACCAAAATTGAACTTTTTGGCCAAAATGCAAAACGCATTGGCTTCAATTCATCAAAGGGTGTTCGATAACAAAATCCCAGTCCTTAACCACTTGAGGACCCACCCTTTACCCCCCCTTAAGGACCAGCGCTGTTGTAGCTGATCTGTGCTGGGTGGGCTCTGCAGCCCCCAGCACAGATCAGCGTGCAGGCAGAGCGACCAGATCGCCCCCCTTTTTTCCCCACTAGGGGGATGATGTGCTGGGGGGGTCTGATCGCTCCTGCCTGCCGGGTGTTGCGGGGGGGGGGCACCTCAAAACCCCCCTCCGCGGCGAAATCCTCCCCCTCCCACTCCTACCTGGCCCCCCCTGGAGATCCGGGCTGCACAGGACGCTATCCGTCCTGTGCAGCCAGTGACGGGACGTCCCCTGTCACATGGCGGCGATCCCCGGCCGCTGATTGGCCGGGGATCGCCGATCTGCCTTACGGCGCTGCTGCGCAGCAGCGCCGTACAAATGTAAACAAAGCGGATTATTTCCGCTTGTGTTTACATTTAGCCTGCGAGCCGCCATCGGCGGCCCGCAGGCTATTCACGGAGCCCGCCGCCGTGAATTGACAGGAAGCAGCCGCTCGCACGAGCGGCTGCTTCCTGATTAATCAGCCTGCAGCTGGCGACGCAGTACTGCGTCGCTGGTCCTGCAGCTGCCACTTTGCCGACGCGCGTTATGAGTGCGCGGTCGGCAAGTGGTTAAAATACCGCATTCGGTATTTTACACTTCACTGTGCTAATTCATCAATATTTTCACACATGTGGTAGATGTTCGGTAAGTTACCGAAGAGGTCCGTGCAGTGAGGGCATTACAATAGGAAAGAGGCAGCACCGACATCCCTATACATGTGCCTTTTATATTTGTTGTGCTGCCTCTGCTCTTGCTGAATCTGTCTCATTAGTCTTAAGTTTCTATTTACTTGCCACAGCTTAGATGAACTGCTGAGAAACATTACACATTCCCTGCTTAGGTCATTTTGCCACGAGCTCCCACTTGCATCCCTGCATATTTAAAAAGGCACTCAAGGGGTTACACTACCGAAGGGTGCCTAGAAAAGAAGGGTGCCTGGAAAATAACTTTAATTCTTTTCTCTCCCCTGGCTGCCTGGGGGGGGGGGGGGGGGGGTGTCTGTTCCACCCGAGAAGCCTGGCCAACCTATCAGCAGCACTTGCAGGGGACAGGGGAGGTTTCTATGGTCCTGTCACACACGGAGAAGGCATTCCAAGCTCCTTATCGACAGGGGAGAGCTGGAGATAAACACCGCACATGTTATCGAATGCTGTGAGCTTGATGAATTAACATTTGCTGACATTTTACTGACATGTGTTGAGGTAATCACTTAACAAGTCGGTAATTTATCTCTCTGCACAGGAATGTCTGCTTCTCATGCGGTAACTGCTTTGATGAATTAACATTTTACTAAGTGCTCCGTAAAGTCAGCTGTTTTCAGCATTACCGAATGCGGTAATGCTTGATGAATTGAAGCCTGTGTGCCAGAAAACTAACACTGCACATCACTCTGAACACACAGTCCCCACTGTCAAATATGGTGGTGACAGCATCATGCTCTGGGATTGCTTCTCTTCAGTGGGGACAGGGAAGCTGGTCAGAGATGATGGGAAGATGGATGGAGCCAAATACAGGGCAATCTTGGAAGAAAACCTCTTGGAGTCTGCAAAAGACTTGAGACTGGGGCGGAGGTTCACCTTCCAGCAGGACAACGACCCTAAACATAAAGCCAGGGCAACAATGGAATGGTTTAAAACAAAACATATCCATGTGTTACAATGGCCCAGTCAAAGTCCAGATCTAAATCCAATCGTGAATCTGTGGCAAGATCTGAAAACTGCTGTTCACAAACGCTGTCTATCTAATCTGACTGAGTTGGAGCTGTTTTGCAAAGAAGAATGGGCAAGGATTTCAGTCTCTAGATGTGCAAAGCTGGTAGAGACATACCCTAAAAGACTGGCAGTTGTAATTGCAGCAAAAGGTGGTTCTACAAAGTATTGACGCAGGGGGCTGAATAATTACGCACACCCCACTTTGCAGTTATTATATTTGTAAAAAATGTTTGGAATCGTATGATTTTCATTCCACTTCTCACATGTATACACCACTTTGTATTGGTCTTTCACGTGGAATTACAATAAAATTGATTCATGTTTGTGGCAGTAATGTGACAAAATGTGGAAAACTCCAAGGGGGCCGAATACTTTTGCAAGCCACTGTATGTTAGTTGCTCATACATCTGCAAAAATTTCTGATAACAAGCAAGGCTTTTTTACTACCTTGTCTTCCTGGATCTCATGGCTAGAAATTTCCAGCCTTTCTCACATTCTGCATGAATTTTAAGTATTTATGATGAGCAGTATATTAATGCTATTTTATCCTTGGGCTACATGGTTAGTTA
Source organism: Hyperolius riggenbachi (assembly GCF_040937935.1). NCBI lineage: Eukaryota > Metazoa > Chordata > Amphibia > Anura > Hyperoliidae > Hyperolius > Hyperolius riggenbachi. Next base: position 341,897,995 of record NC_090647.1, on the reverse strand, counting down.
ATCATTTACATTTATGCTCTAATGGAACTTATTGTTATTGTGTTCTTCTACAGAGTACTTTGTTGTTTATGTTTACAAATGTTCTTATAGCCCCTGTGTGGGTTTTTTCTGGGGTTTTGGCCATCTCTTTCTTTAAATCCTTAATAAAGAATTTTGAAACGGAAATATGTTACACCATGGGCTGTCAATCTGCTACTGCTTCTCTCATGCCCCTATAAATATTTTCCATCCAAGTAATAATTTTTATTGATTTTCCTCAAAACACAATCAATATTATAATCAACGAGACCTGCTTCACTACAGGTTTTCAGCAAATTTAATCAGAGTTATCGAATTTGACAGGAATCAATGGAAAAAATTGATGTACCTGATGGCCTGCTTTGGACTCTTTCAAGTAGGCAAACCAGCCAGCTGGCTAGAGAAGGTGTTTAAACCCGCACAGGTGACAATTTATGAAGATGAAACATTTTTTACAAGGTATAAATTACAAATATAACTCCATTTGCGTACCCAATCCAATAACACTTTGTAGAGTTCTCCTTTAATGATGAGGAATTACCTGGTATTCTGCTTCCAGATCTTGCATTGAGCATGAAATAGGGCAGCATTCGCTTGTCCTCCTATTTCCTCTCTTTGCACTCTACCTATCTGTGCAGCACTTGGATAAGTCCACAAAGTATAAAGGTGCATACACACATCAGACTATAGTCTTTGGAAACTGAAAGATCACAGACCAATCTTACCACCCTTCATGTAGTATGAGAGCCATACTCTACACAGTCTTTTCTATGGAGCTGAACTCCACATCAGAAAAAAATCTTTGCAAGATGCTGCACACACAGATGCTGTACAGACACAAAAGATCAGTATCTGCAAAAGATCTGTTCCTGCCAAAAATCCATTCCTGCAATGATAGTCTATGAGATCTGCAGATCATCATACACACATGAATTAACTGACATTCATCTGCAGACCAAGCAATCATCTGCAGATCTGAAAATCCATCCTGGTGGATCTGATCTGCAGATGAATGTCAGTTAAATCATGTGTGTATGATGATCTGCAGATCTCATAGACTATCATTGCAATTTGCAGGAACGGATCTTTGCCAGGAACAGATCTTTTGCAGATACTGATCTTTTGTGTCTGTACACAAGGCCGGCACTACCATTAAGGCAGAGGAGGCAGCTGCCCCAGGGCCCCAGAGCTTGTAGGGGCCCCCAGTGGCTACAAGAGGAAAAAACATTTTTTCAAATCGGCCTTATAGTTCCTGAGAAAATCGATTTTAAAGTTTCAAAGGAAAAAAAACACATTTAAAAACCTGCCGACTTTAATGGTTAATAACAAATCCACCTTAAATGCTAGAAACCCTAAATTTGCAGGATATGTTAAGGAGATCATTGGGAATAAGAGGGAAAAACAATTTTTCAAAAAGACCTTATAGTTTTTGAGAAAATCGATTTTAAAGTTTCAAAGGAAAAAAAAACACATTTAAAAACCTGCCGACTTTAATGGTTAATAACAAATCCACCTTAAATGCTAGAATCCCTAAATTTGCAGGATATATTAAGGAGATCATTAGGAATAAGAGGAAAAAACTATTTTTCAAAAAGACCTTATAGTTTTTGAGAAAATCGATTTTAAAGTTTCAAAGGAAAAAAAAACACATTTAAAAACCTGCCAACTTTAATGGTTAATAACAAATCCACCTTAAATGCTAGAAACCCTAAATTTGCAGGATATGTTAAGGAGATCATTAGGAATAAGATGAACAAACAATTTTTCAAAAAGACCTTATAGTTTTTGAGAAAATCGATTTTAAAGTTTAGAAGGAAAAAAGTATAGTTTTAAATGCGGTAAATGTCACTTTTAGTAGCAAACCTAACGGTAGTGTAATTTTACATGTATAAAAAGAAAGAGCAATACATTTCCTGATGGGGTTTCCAGGGGGTCCATACGCAGCCGCAATGCTTTGGCCAGGGATCGCTATACAGCCGCAATATGGCTGTATGAAGATCCCTGGCATTTTTTCCTATTTTCCCAAAATTTTTTTATGTTTAGAGTGTGGGAATTTTTTTTTTTTTTTTAATTATGTGGGGTCCCCCCTCCTGAAACGTTTTAACCCCTTGTCCCCCATGCAGGCTGGGATAGCCAGAATGTGGAGCTCTGACCGATTGGGACTTCACACCCTGACTATACCAGCTGCAAAAAAGGTCCCCTAATGCCAATTTTTGTTCCGGGGTATATGTTGGGGGGGCCCCCCAGGTTTATTTTGCCCTCGGGCCCCATTGTTGCTTAAACCGGCCCTGTCTGTACAGCATCTGTGTGTGCAGCATCTTGCAAAGATTTTTTTCTGATGGGGAGTTCAGCTCCATAGAAAAGACTGTGTAGAGTATGGCTCTCATACTACATGAAGGGTGGTAAGATTGGTCTGTGATCTTTCATTTTCCAAAGACTATAGTCTGATGTGTGTATGAGCCTTAAGTCCAAGGAAGAATGTCAGACTTCAGTTTCTCAGGCACTGTGACCTTCTTTAGGCCATATTGTGATTATTCTACTTAGCCAACAGACCTCATTTATTAAATGTTTTACAACTGCCACCTATCTTTTTTGTTTTAGGTCCTGACTTTTCTTCATCCATATTCATGATTTTGCTCTACTTATTAGCTCATTTGAATTCAGTTTTACATAAATGCCAGGGATTATAACATTTTTCGATGCATATAGTTTAATTGAGTGTGCTATGTTTCTTACTCATATTATATATCATGTCTAAAAATAAACAACGTGTAGTTACATGTGCATGCAATGAAAAAAAAATGCTTTGCTGCAGGCACTGGGAGGTGCCATGTCATACCTTTCTTCTCTGCACCAGCACTCTGTGTCTCTTCAACCGCTCTAAATATGAAGATTAAGACTTTATGGCTGTGTGTGTATGCAAATGACAATTTGTCCAACGTCATGTCCAACGTCCACTTTGCCGCCGCCCATCGGCTGTGGCCGGTCGGCAAGTGGTTAAGGTATGTTGTACAATGTCATTGTACAACATACCGTAACCACTTGCCGACCGCCCACAGCCGATGGGCGGCGGCAAAGTGGACGCCGAAAGAACCGCAATACGCCCATCGGCAATGCGTCCTTTCAGCATGCGTGGGGAGCGATCGCGTCACTGGTGACGCGCGCTTCCCCCGGCAACTGGCTCCGCCCACCCGCGACGACAACCCGCCGGCCGTTCGGAAGTGCCGGCGGGTTGTTAACCCAGAGATCGCCGCATGCAAAGTGTATAATACGCTTTGTAATGTATACAAAGCGTATTATACAGGCTGCCTCCTGCCCTGGTGGTCCCAGTGTCCGAGGGACCACCAGGGCAGGCTGCAGCCACCCTAGTCTGCACCCAAACACACTGATCTGCCCCCCCCCCCTGCCCCCTGATCGCCCACAGCACCCCTCAGACCCCCCCTGCCTACCCCCCAGACCACTGTTTGCACCCCCCTAATCACCTATCAATCACTCCCTGTCACTATCTGTCAACTCTATTTTTTTTATGCCCTAAACTGCCCCCTGGGGCTCCTGATCACCCCCCACCCCTCAGATTCTCACCAGACTCCCGCCCCAGGCCCCCCCCCTGTGTACTGTATGCATCTATCCCCCCTGTAATTACCCACTGATCACCTGTCAATCACCTGTCAATCACCCCCTGTCACTGCCACCCATCAATCAGCCCCTAACCTGCCCCTTGCGGGCAATCTGATCACCCACCCACACCATCAGATCGCCCGCAGACCCGCCGTCAGATCACCTCCCAAGTGCATTGTTTACATCTGTTCTCTCCTCTAAACACCCACTAATTACCCATCAAGCACCCATCAATCACACCCTATCACCACCTGTCACTGTTACCCATCAGAGTAGACCCTAATCTGCCCCTTGCGGGCACCCAATCAACCGCCCACACGCTCAGATTGCCCTCAGACCCCCCCTTATCAATTCGCCAGTGCATTATTTACATATCAGCAAAAAACTTAAGGACCGCCACTCATCTACCAATGCTTAATTTATTGATCACAAGTCAAATTCACAACAGTATCCCTCCAATACCCCCCCCCCACCTATTAAAACCTCCCAAAGAACACACTGGAATAACAAGGAGCGCTCCTGGCCACAACCATGCTCATACACCCACATTCATCCAACAAGGATTGATCAATCCGAGGCCTAGATGAATTGAGGCTAATGTGCCGTTTCTCGGTCTGCTGTTTGCAAGAAGTCCACTCTAATATTCACTCCGGATTATAGCTTATAGACAACTACTCCTGCAGCATAAATACACAGTCCAGAGTCCTAATCTTCAATGACTGCGACATGCGCCTGCATAGCTATGCCTTTTAGCACTTCCTTATGTGAATGTCTGTATACAGCTCTTCTTCTTAAAACCATGCCATAATGTAACTTGCTGATTTCTACGCAGCTAGATGGTTTCCAACCAGCTTCCCTTTCAGCATAAAGGTATTACCTTCTCGCCACTGATTCTGATGGCTAGGGCTTCATTCTGCGGCGTCCCGCAGTATACAGGTACCTGTACTTGTGATTGTTTGCCGGCTGACCGTAGATCACGCATCCCTCAGCATGGACGCCAGAGCTGCTTCTCGTGTCCAACGTGTAGGCCACGCCCACATACGCGTTACGCCCACCAACGTGAGCTTCGTCAGTGTGATGACGCTGTGGCTGGATGGTAATGGGAACAACCTCTTCCTTTTAAAAGACTACGAATGTCCTATATCCACGCCTCTCTTTGGGTTTTCTTTGATTCTGCGCTCTAGATGTTTTTCCTCATTGTATGACCAGTTCCCAGACTTTAGATTAAGGGGGAAGGAATCCATATTTATTCAAACTCGGCCGCATAAGGTTTAAAATGTTCACTGCCTCATATGTATGCCTCAGACATGTGCATGGGATTTTATACTATTCATGATGTAGTTATTTTTGTGGCTCATGCTTAATAGTTCTATTAATACAGCAGAGCCATCACCCTTTCACATATCAGTTTTTACCCATACATACATGGAGCTGCACTTATTCAATCATACACCCTCCCTGCATACATAAATGTCTTTTTTCATGATGTTACAATAAGGCATCCCTCTTAACCCTATTTGCAGTTCTCTATGCTTTTCACAATCCTAACTTGTCGTAACTCCTGTCTACATTTTCCAGCATCCCTGCAATCCAGACTCATCTTTATCTATCAATCAACCTATTCTCTCCCAGTTTTATATATATATATATATATATATATATATATATATATATATATATATATATATATATATATATGGGACTGAACTGTATGTGGTCTCATCAGACCTTAGGGGCACCTCTACCCATATTCCTTCAAGAAATGAACCAGATTTAATTCTGAATTCAGTCCTCGTGGGATCAGCGTTCCCAAAGTATATATCCACCTATTCTCTATCTGGTATAGAAATTTTTTAAAGTCCCCTCCCCTTGTGCTCCTTTTCGGTTTAATTATACATTTGTACTTCAGACAGTCTGGATTGCTATCATGGAATACTGCAAAATGTGTGCCCAATGGGCTTTTCTCATCTGCGGCGACAATATTTCCTACATGTTCCCCAATTCTTTCTTTGATCTTCCTTTTTGTTTTCCCTATATACTTCAGTCCACATGGGCAGGTGATCATGTAGATTACACCTTCTGAATTGCAGTTCACAAAACTTCTGATGTCATACTTTTTGTTCCCCTTTGCATTCTCAAATTCATTTGTTTTTTCTACCAATTTGCAATATCTGCAGGATCCACACGGGAACATCCCTTTTGGGATAGGGCCCAGGAATCCTCTTCCCCAATTTGGATCAATGCTTTTTGAATGGACCTCAGCCCTCACCAAAGTGTCCTTCAGATTCGGGGCCCTTCTTGGAGTCAGCAGCGGGTATGGACCCACAATTTTTAATAAGTCAGGGTCCAAGCTCAGGACATGCCAGTGCTTTTCAAGCACCCTCCTGAGTTGGGGCCAATGAGACCCATATGTGGTTATGAATCTCACTTTTCCTTGCCCATCATTTTTTCTTTTTTGTTTCTTTTTCAAAACCTCATTCCGATCGATTGCACCGACCCGTTCTCTAGCATTATCTAGAACTTGCTCAGGATATCCACGTCTCCTGAACCGTTCACACATTTTGTTTACTTTGAGTCCAAATTCCTCTTCTTCAGAGCAATTTCGACGTACCCTTACAAGCTGTCCATAGGGGATACCCCACTTTTGACTACTTGGGTGAAAGCTTGAGGCATGAAGATATGTATTTCCTGCAGTGTCTTTTCTAAATACGGTTGTCTGTAGTCTCCTATCTTTCTTCTTTATCATCACATCCAAGAAGGACAACTTCTCACTTTCTATACTGTATGTTACTCTTAGGTTTCTGGAGTTTACATTTAAATCCTCCGGGAATGTCTCCAGGTTTTTCCTTGGTCCTCTCCAGACGAGGAAGACGTCGTCTATGTAACGAAGCCAGAGGGCGGCGTGTGCGCCAAACATGGGATGGGTGTAAACATCACCTCTTTCCCACGCCCCTAAATGCAAACATGCATATGCTGGCGCACACGCCGCCCCCATCGACGTCCCCCTCGTCTGTCTGTACATAGACCTATCTGCCATAAAGCAATTTTCCTGCAGAACCAGCCTAAATAATTCAATTACTGTACAATTTCTCTTAGACATCCATCCTCTGTACTGTGCTAAAAAGTACCTTACTGCTTCAATTCCTACCTCATGGGGGACTGAAGTATATATGGATTCTATGTCTACACTAACTAACAAATCGTCATCTTCAATTTGGAATTCTCTAATCAGATTCAGCAGTTCAGTGGTATCTTTAATGAAGGATGGTAATTCTTCCACTAAGTTCTTTAGGTTCTCGTCTATAAAGACCCCGACCTTTTCTAATGGTCCATCTATTGCAGCTACTATGGGCCTCCCCGGGGGATTATCCCTGTTTTTATGAACTTTTGGAATTAAGTATAGTACCGGGATTTTGTAATGTTGCAGCTTCATAAAATCATATTCAGCCGCAGATATTGATCCTTCCCCTAAGGCCTGTTCCAAAATCTCATCTCTTTTCTTCACTATCCCCGGGAATGGATTGTCATGTAGCTTCATATATGTATCCTTGCAGTTTAACTGTCTATTCATTTCTTCAAAATATGCCTCCTTACTCCATAACACGATATTACCCCCCTTATCACTTCCTCTGATATTGATGTCATCTGCCTCTTTTAATTCAAGAACTGCCTGTCTCTCCAAGGGGGACAAGTTGTCAAACCTGGGTCCCCAATGAATGGACTCAAGGTCCCTACTAACCAACTCCGAGAACACTTTAATGTTCTTATCCATGGAGAGTGGAGGCATGTATCTTGACCGTTTTTTGAGGTCTGAATAGACAACACCATTACCCATACTTCCCTGCGACACATTAGTGAGGGGATTCCCTTCATCTATCAAACCTTCTAGATCCCTTAAGAGTGACCTCTCCTCTATAGATCTACCTATAGGTTCAAATTCTGGGGTCTCTTCAGGCCGAGAGGACAGATTTTCTTTATTTGCAAACATCTTTTTAAACAAAACATTTCTCAGAAAAAACTGAAAATCCTTGTAGGTGTCAAAGGGATCCCCACCTATTACAGGTGAGAAAGATAGACCTTTATTGAGCACAGAAATGTGCTGATTCCTTAATTCAAAATCAGTCAAATTCACAATATTGTTTTTGTCCTCTCTGTCTTCAAGTCCCTCATACTCGTCTACTCTTTGTGCGTTTTGCCTTTCCTGTCTGGTTGTATCCTTTTCTTTAGAATGGGCTGTATTTCCTTGTCCCATTTCCTTCTCCCTCTCTGACCCCTCCCCCGTGTCGTGTTCCTGTCTGGTTTTCCTACTCTTTCCTCTCTTTCTTCTTCTTCTTCCTCTCCTATGTCCTCTCCATCTCCTAAAAAAGAAATAGATCTTCCTGAGGTGGTAGGTGAGCTGTCAGGGGTGTCATCTTCTTGAAGTCTCCTCCCTCTGCTTCTGGATCTAGATCTCGCTCTACCATGGCTGCAATTATAAAATTCCCCATCCTTCCATTCACTGACATCAATCTGAAATTTATTCTGTTTGACCATCTTAATCTTTTTCTGGGTTGCCTCCACTTCACGTTTAACCATATCAATTAATTTTGCAAATTCTGCGTGGGATCTATGACATTCTAAATGTGCTATACTTTCTGCAGTTTCTGATTTCAGCGTATCAAGTTGAATGGTTTCTTCCTCAATCATTATACGCATCACATTTAAGTCATTTTCAATTGCCATCTTTTTCCATTTAGTCATAAAACGGGGGTTTCTTAAAAGTCCTGCAGGAACAAACCTGTTTCTCATTCCCCACGGTACTACCCCCTTATCCACATAAGATTGCATAGTCTGGACACTCCACTTTCATCTTAGATGTCTTAATAACAATTTTTTATGCATTCTAAATAATCTTTTTAGATCTTTAAGGTCGTCCTGACTCTCTTTACTGGTTTCCTGAAATGCAGATGATATATCAGAATCAATCTCTGACCCCAGCACGTATGCCATGGTACTAGGACAATTCAAGTAATAATAAAAATCCCACCCAGATAGGGGGTATATGAGGTCAGTTGTACTATTAATTATTTTCAAGATCGTGCTTCACAGAAGATAGCAGAATACACAATATATTAAGATCTGGCGCACAGATCATTCACTTCATTGGTAAACCCCACCATGTGAGGGAAGGCAGGACCAGCACTATTCGATCAGCAAAAAACTTAAGGACCGCCACTCATCTACCAATGCTTAATTTATTGATCACAAGTCAAATTCACAACAGTATCCCTCCAATACCCCCCCACCTATTAAAACCTCCCAAAGACTTCTCCTCACGGAGAGAGACTACTCCTCACGGTTTTGGGCTTCTAAAATGCCAGGGCAGTATAGGAAACCCACAAGTGACCCCATTTTAGAAAAAAAGACACCCCAAGGTATTCCGTTAGGTGTATGACGAGTTCATAGAAGATTTTATTTTTTGTCAAAAGTTAGCGGAAAATGATTTTTATTGTTTTTTTCACAAAGTGTCATTTTCCACTAACTTGTGACAAAAAATAAAATCTTCTATGAACTCACCATACACCTAACGGAATACCTTGGGGTGTCTTCTTTCTAAAATGGGGTCACTTGTGGGGTTCCTGTACTGCCCTGGCATTTTAGGGGCCCTAAACCGTGAGTAGTCTAGAAATCAAATGCCTCAAAATGACCCGTGAATAGGACGTTGGGCCCCTTAGCACACCTAGGCTGCAAAAAAGTGTCACACATGTGGTATCGCGGTACTCAGGAGAAGTAGTATAATGTGTTTAGGGTGTATTTTTACACATACCCATGCTGGGTGGGAGAAATATCTCTGTAAATGACAATTTTTGGGTTTTTTTTACACACATTTGTCCATTTACAGAGATATTTCTCCCACCTAGCATGGGTATGTGTAAAAATACACCCCAAAACACATTATACTACATCTCCTGAGTACGGCGATACCACATGTGTGACACTTTTTTGCAGCCTAGGTGCACTAAGGGACCCAACGTCCTATTAACAGGTCATTTTGAGGCATTTGGTTTCTAGACTACTCCTCACGGTTTAGGGCCCCTAAAATTCCAGGCAGTGTAGGAACCCCACAAGTGACCCCATTTTAGAAAGAAGACACCCCAAGGTATTCCGTTAGTAGTATGGTGAGTGCATAGAAGTTTTTATTTTTTTGTTAGGGGAAGGGGAAGTTAGGGGAAAATGACACTTTGTGAAAAAAAAATCAATTTCCGCTAACTTGTGACAAAAAAAAAAAATTTTCTATGAACTCACCATACTTCTAACGGAATACCTTGGGGTGTCTTCTTTCTAAAATGGGGTCACTTGTGGGGTTCCTATACTGCCCTGGCATTTTAGGGGCCCTAAACCGTGAGGAGTAGTCTAGGAACCAAATGCCGCAAAATGACCTGTGAAATCCTAAAGGTACTCATAGGACGTTGGGCCCCTTAGCGCAATTTGGGGTGCAAAAAAGTGCCACACATGTGGTATCGCCGTACTCAGAAGAAGTAGTATAATGTGTTTTGGGGTGTATTTTTATACATACCCATGCTGGGTGGGAGAAATATCTCTTTAAATAGACAATTGTGTGTAAAGAAAACCAAAACATTGTCATTTACAGAGATATTTCTCCCACCCAGCATGGGTATATGTAAAAATACACCACAAAACACATTATACTACTTCTCCTGAGTACGGCGTACCACACGTGTGGCACTTTTTTGCACCCTAACTGTGCTAAGGGGCCCAAAGTTCCAAAGAGTACCTTTAGGTTTTCACAGGTCATTTTGAGACATTTGGTTTCAAGACTACTCCTCACGGTTTAGGGCCCCTAAAATGCCAGGGCAGTATAGGAACCCCACAAGTGACCCCATTTTAGAAAAAAAACACCCCAAGGTATTCCGTTAGGGGTATGGTGAGTTCATAGAAGATTTTATTTTTTGTCACAAGTTAGCAGAAATTGATTTTTATTGTTTTTTTTTTCACAAAGTGTCAATTTCCGCTAACTTGTGACAAAAAATAAATCTTCTATGAACCCACCATACTCCTAACAGAATATCTTGTGGTGTTGTCTTTCTAAAATGGGGTCATTTGTGGGGTTCCTAAACTGCCCTGGCATTTTAGGGGCCCTAAACCAATGTATTCCATTAGTAGTATGGTGAGTTCATAGAAGTTTTTATTTTTTTGTCACAAGTTAGTGGAAAATGACACTTTGTGAAAAAAATAAATAAATCAATTTCCGCTAACTTGTGACAAAAAATAAAACCTTCTATGAACTCACCATACTACTAACGGAATACCTTGGGTTACTTCTTTCTAAAATGGGGTCACTTATGGGGTTCCTATACTGCCCTGGCATTTTAGGGGCCCTAAACCGTGAGGTGTAGTCTTGAAACCAAATGTCTCAAAATGACCTGTGAAATCCTAAAGGTACTCATTGAACTTTGGGCCCCTTAGCGCAGTTAGTGTGCAAAAAAGTGCCACACGTGGTATCGCTGTACTCAGGAGAAGTAGTATAATGTGTTTTGGGGTGTATTTTTACACATACCCATGCTGGGTGGGAGAAATATCTCTGTAAATGAACAATTGTGTGTAAGAAAAATCAAAACATTGTCATTTCCAGAGATATTTCTCCCACCCAGCATGGGTATGTGTAAAAATACACCCCAAAACACATTATACTACTTCTCCTGAGTACGGCAATACCACATGTGTGGCACTTTTTTGCAGCCTAACTGCGCTAAGGGGCCCAAATAGGGATGCTCAAATTCGGCTTCGGGAGATATCCGGATTTTTGCTATCCGGATATCTCCCAGTAATGCTGTGCGGGCTGGGCGGGGGGGTCAAGCTTACCTCTCTGACGTCTTCTTCGGTCGTCCCTCAGCGCCTCCCACGATGCGCTCCAAGCGGGTTGAAGGAGGAAGTGTTTGTAATCACGTGACGCGCATGGAGCGCATCGTGGGAGGCGCTGAGGGACGACCGAAGAAGACGTCAGAGAGGTAAGCTTGACCCCCCCGCCCAGCCCGCACAGCATTACTGGGAGATATCCGGATAGCAAAAATCCGGATATCTCCCGAAGCCGAATTTGAGCATCCCTGGGCCCAAAGTCCAATGAGCACCTTTAGGCTTTACAGGGGTGCTTACAATTCAGCACCCCCAAAATGCCAGGACAGTAAACACACCCCACAAATGACCACATTTTGGAAAGCAGACACTTCAAGGTATTCAGAGAGGGGCATGGTGAGTCCGTGGCAGATTTCATTTTTTTGTCACAAGTTAGCAGAAATGGAAACTTTTTTTTTGTCTCAAAGTGTCATTTTCCGCTAACTTGTGACAAAAAATAAAATCTTCTATGAACTAACCATGCCTCTCAGTGAATACTTTGGGATGTCTTCTTTCCAAAATGGGGTCATTTGGGGGGTATTTATACTATCCTCGAATTTTAGCACCTCATGAAACATGACAGGTGCTCAGAAAAGTCGGAGATGCTTCAAAATGGTAAAATTCACTTTTTGCACCATAGTTTGTAAACGCTATAACTTTTACCCAAACCAATAAATATACACTGAATTTTTTTTTATCAAAGACATGTAGCACAATAAATTTGGACAAAAATGTATACAGAAATTTTACTTACTTTGACAAATTTTATCACAGAAAGTTAAAAAAAATCATTTTTTTGACAAAATTCATGTCTTTTTTGATGAATATAATAAAAACTAAAAATCGCAGCAGCAATCAAATAGCACCAAAAGAAAGCTGTATTAGTGACAAGAAAAGGAGGAAAAAAGGAGGGAAAACAGACCGTAAAGGTAGAGTTAAATTTCATGTGGGCAGGCAGTTCAACATAAATGATGGGCAGTTCAACACATACTGACTGCTAAACATCAAAGTGAAAGTAGAGTGAGCCTAGCTGCACTGCCTATCCATGGCCTAGCATAGTGTCAATCCAAGAGGTGGGTGCAAATTTTTAGAGGAAGACTGCATATGGAAAGGGGGACCACTGTTCATTAATAACAGGGTATTACGTGAAAGAGCGGTGCTACACAGTGGCGTAGCAATTGGGGGTGCAGAGGTTGCAACCACATCGGAGCCCTTGGGCCAGAGAGGCTCACCCTTAACCACAGTACTAGCTCTTTATTGGTCCTGTGCTGGCAATAATCACTTCTATAGATGCTTTGAGCATTAACACACTGTTTCCCGTCCCCTCCTTGCACCTCTGACACTGTGATTATCCTTGATTGGTTTTGGTGTGCTGTATCAATTGTTATCTTACGCAGTGTTCTCCTCAGGCTCTGAAATTGGAAGCAGAATGGACATGAAAGGGGGTTTGCTGAATAAAGTGGGGTGCCGAGCTGCTTTACAAGAGGTGAGCTGCTAAACATGGAAGGAAGGGGGGAATGCTGAGTATGGAGTGCAAGCTGCACCTATTAGAGATGAACTCCAGCTCTACCTACCAGGGTCGTCCCTCTGCGGAACTCCACTAACTGGTCTTTTTTTTATAAAACAGCCTTTATTAAACATAATAGCATAATACAATCAACTTGAAGAAATATCACGTTTCCAGTACAGCATTCTAAAATGATTTTCAGAATATGCCTTAGAATCACAACTTGACAATTAAGCAGTTTTCATACCAAGGTAGAAAAATAATGAACGACATTTATTGTGCCTATTCATAATAAAGAGTGGCGATTATCTAAGCACAAAACACACACGTTGGCAGGGGGTACTAGACTTTACATTTATCTTAGGATTAACAAATCAACCTAGGCCAGCAAACAGTCTATCCTGTATTAGGGAAAAATCAGGCAGACCCGGGGTGTCCAGCCAACGCGACCAAATCTTATCAAATTTCTGGGGAGCTTTTCTATGCTGGTATATTATTTTCTCCAACTTTAGGTATGTATTTACTTGTTTAATCCAAGTTTCTACGTTTGGGGGGTTTGGATCCTTCCAGTGCACTAAGATTGATTTCCTTGCTTGGAATAATAAGCGAGTTATCATCACTTGCGTGCCCTCCTGAGTGTTTAAACCCACCAACGAACCCAAGATACAAAGTTCTATAGTTCTGTTCAGTTTTTGTTTGGAGACAGTATCAATAATATTTAGAACTTGCTCCCAATATCTAAATAGTTTAGGACATCTCCACAACATATGTAAAAGGTCCCCGTGGTCTCTACAACATCTGGGGCATATTGGGTCATCCCTGTAGCCCATAGAAAAGAGCCTTTTAGGAGTTAACAGAGTTCTATGTATAATGTTAAGCTGTGATAGTTTTTGCGAGGCGTTAGTTGAGACCAAGGGGACATTCTGAAGAATATCTATCCAGTCTTCTGTTTCCAATCCCCCCAAGTCCTGCGCCCATTTGTCAAAGCAACTGAGAGGGTACTTTTTCAAAAATAAACTAAGCAGCATTGAATAAGACATTGAGATGAAGCCACTGCGTTCTTTACATTGATTTAAAAGATTATAGATAGGAGATGGTTGCATCAGCAAAGTATGTGATAGGCATTGTTTTTTGATTGCGTGCTTTAGTTGCATATATTGAAAGTTTAACAAGGGTGAATTAGATTTTTCTAAAAGAGCTAAGATATCTTGCAGTGGCCTCACCTCTTGGTCCCCCAATACTTGTGATAAGGAAGAGATACCATTCCTGGCCCAGGACTTTAAAAAGGGGAGGTTCGCCAATTCCGGAAATCGGACTGAAGCATCAAGAGGAGTGTATTTGGTGATCCCCTGGATGTCTTGCATATGTCTCACTCTTTCCCACAGTTTCTGCATAAGTAGAAGAGTGGGTTCTTTTCCTTTTTTGTGACCGACCCTACCTGCCTCCATAGCTTCATATAATGAATCAGTTTTTAACACTGAGTTTAATAAATTCCTGCTTGAATCTATCAGTTCTCTGGTCCCCCAACCCACCATATGCTGTAATTGTGCAGCAAGATAATAGACCCAAGGGTTTGGTACTGCTAGGCCTCCCTCTTCCTTGGGGTATTGTAACAATTGGAGCTTAATTTTAACTCTACCCTGCCCCCAGATAAAATCCCTGAAGATCTTATCCAAAGTTTTAAAGAGTTTTAAGTGGAGCCATATTGGAGCATTATGTAGTAGATATAGTAACTGCGGCATGGTTACCATTTTAATTAGATTAATTCTGGCTACCGGGGAAAGAGGCAGTTTGGACCAAACTTTTATTTTTTGTCTAATTTTAGACAATAGGGGTGTGATATTCAGGGATTCAAATGACTCAATGTCCGCAGAGAGGACTATACCGAGATATTTAAAGGAACTAACTTTTTGTATTTGAGCACAACAATTTGGAAGTACAGCCTCTTGTCTATCTAGAAGCAATATTGAGGATTTTTCCCAATTTTATTGTGAGGCCAGAGTATCTACCAAACGTTGATAAAGTGCTCATAACGGCTTTTAACGTTTCATTAGTATCTTGCAGGAATAGTAGTGTGTCATCTGCATAAAGAGCAACTTTTTCTTCTATATCTCCATATTTAAAACCCCTAATCCTCTTGTCGGTCCTTATTAATTCTGCAAGTGGCTCTATAGCAATTGCAAATAGCAGGGGTTGCAGGGGACAACCCTGTCTAGTACCCCTCTCTAGTTTAAAGTACGCTGACATTGAGTCATTTACCCTGAGTCTAGCTACTGGAGCCGTGTATAAGATTTTAATCCACCGACTGAAGGATGGTCCAAATCGCATTCTATCGAGGACTGCATATAGGTACTGCCACTCTACGCTGTCGAAGGCCTTGGCAATATCAAGAGAAAGAACAGCTCTATCCCCCATATAATCAGCTTGCAGCTGCATATTTAAAAAAGCCCGTCTAACATTAATGGCTGTAGATTTTGAGGGAATAAACCCTGATTGATCTGGTTTTATGATTGTAGTTATAATTTTTGCTAGCCTATTTGCCAAGACCTTCGACAGTATCTTAACATCTGCGTTAAGGAGTGATATGGGTCTATATGAATCCATTTTAAGTGGGTCCTTTCCTGGTTTTGGGATTAGAATTATAACTGCCTCCGTCATAGATTGAGGTAATATACCTGTTCTAAATGTTTCATCAAAGACTTCCAATAACTGCGGAAGAAGGAATTCAGAGTAATTTTTATAAATTTAGACCGGAAGGCCATCTCCACCCGGTGCCTTATGAGCTGGAAAAGCAGAGACTGCTATTTCTAGTTCATCCAAAGTAAGTGGGGCCTCCAACATGGCTCGATCTTCATCTCCAATTTCAAGAAAGGGAATAGAATTCAGATAAATTATGAGTTCTTGCAAAGTATAGTCTATCCTGGATGTATATAGATCTGTATAAAATCTTTGTAGCTCGCCTGCAATACTATTAGTGTCTGTTATAATGTTTCCACCTTCTGTGACCAAAGCGTTAATGTAATTTGGAGGGGATTGTGCCTTTGTGATCACAGAGAGTAAGTGACCCGTTTGGTCTCCTTGCTCAAAAAAGGCCTGTCTAAGGAAGAATCGTTTGTGGTTCGCTTTAGTGACAAGATATTCCTTCAAAGAGTCCTGAGCTTGAATCCAGTTATTCCCATTGATATCTGAGGGGTCCGCTATAAATAAGACCTCTGTGTCCATCACTCTTTTAGTTATGTAATCATGTCTCTCTCTAGTTTTCGACCTAATTTTATTAATTTCCTTTACCAGTAAGCCCCTAAAAAAGGCCTTAAAAGCCTCCCAAGATATACCTCGCTTGGATACATCATTGTTATATATAAAGAATGCCCTTAGCTCTTGAGTAATTTGAGCATGTGACTCTAGTAGTGTTAACCAGTAAGGGTTTAATTTCCATGGCATTCTAGGTTTAATCATACGTATAGGATTAAAGAAGGTTGCTTTAAGAGGTGAATGATCTGAGAGTGTTCTTGTTAAATAATTAACATTCTCAATTAGGGGCAGCAAGGCTTGATTGCCAATTGCCAGGTCTATTCTGGACAGAGACATGTGGGTCCGACTAAAGCAAGAGTAGACCAGATCTGTAGGATGTGACTTACGCCAGATGTCTGTTAACGCTAACTCCTCCATAAATTTGGCTAGTGGGGATAATTGACTGGGCTGCGCTCTGGATCTAAATCTATCCACTTTCCTGTCTAAATACATGTTAAAATCTCCTATCCAAAGTACAGGTAGATGCATTTTATCCTGGATTAGCTCAATGATTAAGTGCAGATTAGAAAGTGAGAAAGGAGGGGGAGAATATGTAGCTACTATTAAACATTCAACTGAATTGAAGTGACCATGTATTATCACAAAACGACCTTCAGTGTCTACATGGGAAGCTGTTAATTGAAATTGCAGTTTTGTATGGATGAGGATAGAGACCCCTCTAGAATATGACGTATGGGTGGAGTGGAGCCCAAAGGAGATACATCTTTTGGAGTGCCAGGCAAGGTTATCTTTGGTCAAATGCGTTTCTTGCAGGCAGAGCACAGCAGGGCCCTGTTTCTGCAAGAAAGACAATATTGCCTGTCGTTTAGTTTGATCAGCCAACCCTCTCACATTCCAGCTAATAACTGAGAAACTTGGCATATTTCTCTTAGTGTATAGTGAAGGGGAATTTAGAGTACTCACACTGCCTAATGTCAAAGAATTGTTCACTGTACTGGATCCGCCAAAACATAAAAAGGAAACTATAACAAAACCTGATATTCAGGGTAAAACCTCCCTTATCATTAGAGCCCATAATAAGCAAATATTCAAAAGAAATAGTTAAATAGAATTTTGTGTGCTCAATAGTGTCACTTACGATCTGTAGCGGTAGTCTGCTACTCTACAAGAGAAGAAACTACTCTGGAGCTAAAACACCACCCTGTGTTTTGCTCCCTACCTTTAGTATAAACCTAATAAGAATTCCAAAAAGGATAATGCAATCCCATGTAACCGGTAACCCTTACTTTCAAAATTATAGAGTAGAAGAGTAAAATATAGCGCATATTAATAGACACGAATATTTACTTACATAACAATATTACGTATAATCATGAGTATCTACCTAGATGAACCAGGGGGTACCTTATGATGCCCTTATGTCCATAGGGTCTAACTGAGTGAGAGAACTGTATATTATACACAAAGTCCTTGAGATATCAGATCTACCTGCATTCTTAATACTTAGTCCTTCTCTGGTGAAGACTTCCGGCGCAGATGTTGTTCATTTTCATCAAGCCACTGTGTGGCTTCTTTAGGTGTTTGGAAAAAGTGAGCCTCGTTCTGCGCAATAACTTTCAGCTTAGACGGGTAGAGCATGGCATATTGAAGATTTAACTTCTGCAGGCGTTGTTTGACGTCATAGAACTTTATTCTCTGTTTCTGGACTTCCGCTGAAAAATCGGGATAGAAAGAGATTTTATGTTCTCCATACATGATGTTGCCTTTTAGCCTTGCCTGCTTGAGAATGACTTCACGATCTTGATAATGAAGTACCTTCGCTAGCATTGGTCTAGGTGGGGCCCCTGGCTTGGGGGGTCTCGCAGGAACACGATGCGCTCTCTCAATCGCATATAGCTTGGAAAAGGCATTTGCACCAAACACCTCCACTAGCCATCTTTCAATAAAAGCTGTAGGGTCCGCTTCCTCCGTCTTCTCTGGAAGCCCTATTATACGTACATTATTTCGACGAAGTCTATTTTCAATGTCGTCAGACTTGTCTGTATTCGCAATGGAGTGTTTGATCACTCTCTTCAGATCTCTCACTACTGGGCCAACAGTATCTTCTATATCACTGACCCTTTTCTCTAGGTCTGCAGTTCTCTCTCTTATTTTGGACATGTCTTGTCTCAGAAGCATCAACTCTTCCTTTATTCCTCCTGTTTGTTGCGACACAGAGACTATAGCCGCGTTACAGGTCTGTATAGCAGCCACTAACTGGTCTTTAAAGTCTCCCCTGTGCTCGCCCCACCCCTCTAAGCACCACTCGGGCACAGCACTCTTTCCCAGCAGCAGTCTCCTAAGGTCTCCTACAATGCTGTATTGCCTGCACAGGTTTGATGATTGTTTGTTTATTGTCTGTTTTACAATGTTTTATTGTCTGCCCACTCATGCTCCACTTAAATGCAGAGGATGACTAACTATATGTTTTCGTTAGCCTACTTCTATTGCTATTGTATTGCTGTCCTATGTCTGCTGTGCCATTCTCTTGTTTGTTCTGTTGCCAATTGCCATGTGTACCACAATCAATTCCGGTACGACAAACATTGTACTTGGCCAATAAACGATTTCTGATTCTTTTTCTGAGTTGCTAGACCGGAAGGGGGTGCACGAAACATGGGGTGACTGATACACTTATAAGGGGTAAACTGTTGAACAGGAGGGGAAAGTGCAGCGCATGGATGGTGGAAAGGTGGCATCGGAAATGTAGCTTGGTGGTAAAAATGATTACTCCATCATTGAAGTTGGTTAGTGTAGCTGTCAGTCACATTAACAGGGAGGCTTAGAATGTCAAAGGTGTGGGACCAAGCTCAAAATGTACTAGCAGCTATTTCTGTAAAGCTATTGATTGTCTTTGCAAGCAATTTTTATTGAAGCCAACCTTTTTTTTCATGTTTTTTTTTTCTGCTGTCTCGCAAAGTGTCCTTACACAGTCATAGCACCACAATAACTCCTGTGCCCCAAGCAGCCTTTAACACTGCATAGCAGAACTGCTGTCAGAGGTCATGTTCCTGAACCACTACTTCAGGAGAGACTTGCTACTTTACATAAGGAAAGCTTTTTTTTCCAGCAAACAGTGCCTATATATGGTATAATATTCTTATAACATTTATTGTAGATATACAGTAGGCACAAGGTCATAAGGTTGGCTGCCTCTAGAGTTCACAACTGGCCATAAATTAGCTCCAGGTGTCCTGTATACTATAGACTATTTTGACATATGTGCATAACCTATAGTCTTCCTGATTTCTATAACATTTATAAAGAGTAGTTTATCCTACAACTGTACACTAAAGACCACACCACTCTGGAGGCCCTCTAGTCCTGGTCATTATCTGATGCTTGATTTCAACAGGAATACCCTTTGTACCTAATATTTACTGTTATGTTAAAAGTATTAAGCAGCAAACAAGGTCATGCAAAACATCGATGTACAACTTTGTTGTGCAAGTAATTCCTGTACCACTTTGGTGTTGCTTAGCAGATTCTTAGCCTATGTTCCCTAGCTGACAGACCATTTCATAACACTACTGATCTCTAGAGATGTATGATTAGGTCCCTCTGGACTACAACTTTAATTTCTAATCTAAAAAAAAGATATACTTTGTGAATATATTAGAGCAAAATTATGGGCTTACTGAGCAATGATGCACTGAACATTAAAAAATATGCCAAATACTGTGTGCTAAATGCGTGAAAGCATTAAAGAGACACTGAAGCGAAAAAAAAATATGATATAGTGAATTGGTTGTGTACTATGAATAATTACTAGAAGATTAGCAGCAAAGAAAATATTCTCATACTTTTATTTTCAGGTATATAGTGTTTTTTCTAACATTGCATCATTCTATAATATGTGCAGATTACACAACACTCAGCATTCAAAATGAGTCTTTTAGAGCAGTCTGTGAAGTAATGACCTCTCCTCTAGCAGAGGAAAAGTAAATAGTCCAGGAACAGTTGAGATAATAAAAGTCAGATAACAGCCCTCTCCAGGACTAACTTAGTCGGAGAGCTTAATGGCTTGTTTGCATAGAGATAATAACTGGAGTTTCTCAACTCTTCCTGTACTGGAAACAATTACACTGATGTATCTGATCTTAATGTTTTATTTCTTAGCTGTGCTACACATACAAATCATAATATCATCATTTTTTTCGCTTCAGTGTCTCTTTAACTACAGTAATACATTTGTGTCAAATATGATAACAAATATTGTATCTCAATACTCAGGCAAGTTCCTTCTCTAATAAGAACTGATGAAGGGCTACCATATTACTATCTAACACGAGTGTAATAACTGTAACATTTTACAGAAAACCTATCAAGACCAGGTGACTTACTGGTAAATATTTAATCGTTTTGATGGCTCTTATGTCATTATACCTTTTGTCAGAGATGCTAATTACCCTAATTTTTAGCACGCTTTAGAAGGCCACAAAATAGTAATAAATAGAACTGGATCTTAGATCTCAGTTTAGAGCTTGATGACTTTTTTCTCCAGACTATAATAAATCTGATCATAAGAAGATAATATTTGATACTTCTAATGCTGGGAATACACGGGTCGATTCTGGCACTCGATTCTGCGCCCGATCGATTTGCCTCCTCAATTCTCTTATCTTCCGCTCGTTTTTCTTATCTTTTTTCAATTCATTTCAATGATGAATCGAGTGGCAAAATGATCGAACGGTGATTGAACGTGTCGGAAATGATCTGTGGAGCCATCTTATCAGCTCAGAATCGAGCCGTGTATTGCCAGCATAAGACTGTGTGTAATGCTGCCCGTGGAATTCTTAAAAGTAAAATCCCATCTACGTAAAAATAATCACTATGGCATATACCTGCGTTACAGTCAAGGCTGGATTTATACTTTTTTGTGTCCCTAGGCCAAGTATGTTGTGGCTCCCCTTCCATGTGCAGCAGCGCTCCTCCCATTCCATGTGCAGCCCCCTCTTCCATGTGTCACATCCATGTACTGTAGCCTCTCTTTTTCATGAACAGCTCTCTTGTGCACCAGTTCCCCTTTTTTAGTGTTGTACCCCATTTCAGCCTCCTCTTTCATCTGTAGCAACCTCTTTTTCATGTCCAGGTGTCCCCTTGGGCTTCAGCTGCCCAAGGCATGTGCCTTTCCAGAAATTAATCGCTGGCTACAGTGGCTCCTTTTACACTTGCAGGCTGAACTTGCATTGCAAAAGCAATGAAAGTCTATGTAAACATTCACACGTATTGCGGCCCCTTGTGGTGTGCCAGAAGTGTCTGATCTGACACAAGGGCAACAGCGCGTTACCACAAGCACTGCGCTTAATACATGACGCTTGGGGTAATGGTAGTTTATGGGCCACACACGTAGTGTAAACGACGGATCAAGGACAGGTGTGGCATGGGTTATATGTTTGTAATTTTTTGCGTTGGGATGCTACAGGGGGTTCACATTCCCACCGCAGCACAAAAAAATAGATGTAAAACTGGCCTTAAGATTATTATTCATTATTTTATTCCCACAGTCTGTTTATATTACAATAATTAAAACATAATTTCTCAACCCTATTCTCTAACTACAGTTCTGCTTAGGATATTTACGCTTGAGTTTAGCTTTTGACATAATGGTTTACTAAACTTTCATTCAACATAAAGTAAAGTCTCTGTTTGGTGGCCGTAGCCTTAGCAGTGAAGACAGTTGCTTGTCTTTATATATGGAGTATTCACATCATCCTTAATGAAAATAGAACAACACACATGGTACACTACTAGTCTAGTGTACTCAGATTTACTTGTGGATGACACTTTCCCATTCCTTTTTATAGTTACTTGAAGAGGTAGCTGTCCTTCAGAGTCATCATTATTCTTTTCATCATATCAATTGTTCCTTTCTGTCCTTCCTCTATAGCACAGCAAAAAGGAGTCCTATTATAAGTTATATTTAAAGCTGCAAATAGTTTCACAACCTGCCGAACCTTAATTAATTACTATTACAGGCTTTCTGTGATGGACATATTTCAGTTCTGCTAAGCAATCTACAGTGTGTTCTAGTCTGTTGAATAGTTGGTGCTACCCGTAGGTTGCTGGCATGCTTCAGAACAAACACAGGAATCTATGATTTGCAAACAACATTTGTCCTAGAGAACAGGCTGGCCACCTAGCAACAGTGACCATTTTGCCCTCTCTTCTTTTCCAAGATTCCTGGAGTTTGCACACTTTATTTTTGTATGCTAATTCTGACAGATTTTGCAGTAATGTTAGTTTTGGAGACTTTTTAAACCTAATTTATTGTGTGCGGTCCAAAGTACTAGAGGTGCTGAAGCCTTTAGGTTCACACAGAGTCTAAGTGCTTCAACATTAATTTGTTAATAAATATTCCTTTTTATGTTTTTGCCAGCCATCTGTTTCCAAAACAAGAATTATAATATTCACAGCTTGGTATGTTATTGTTTTCTGTGCATATTTGCAACCCATTACTTTCTAAAAAGGCTAATGGTAGAACAAAAAAAAGAGGCATACCAAGCACGCCTATATTAATTTGTACAGAACCTGAGAAGAGCCAATGGAGGCCATAAAAGAATTAAAGAATAAAGAAAAAGGTAGGGTAAGAATAAAGAAAAGAAAGAATCTAGGAAGAATGAGGGAAAGAAGCCAGCCATGGAGTGGAATGCCACCATATCTAGGAGAGATAAAGTATCACACATATTTAAAAAGAGATGAGGCCCCAAACCTGGTAAAAAAAACATGGAAGTTATTCTGAAGTCTCGTGTTCAATTGTTCTGATTTATAAACATAGCTCAGCCGAGCGTGCAGTTCTTGAGTGGTAGGTGGCTTAGGATCTTTCCAGTGTTTGTATATCAGGCACCTAGCGGCAGTAAGGAAATGGTTCACCAGTCTTTGAGGAGCACTTTTCTGTTTAGGGACAGGCTTATCTAGCTGCAGATCCAAGGGTCTTTGGGAATGGAAATCTCAGTATGGGTATGTATAAATTCTATAACATCGTCCCAGTACTATTGTATAATAGGACAGGACCAAAACAGGTGATGCATAGTGCCAAGGTCCCCACAGTTTCTCCAGCACCGGGGGTATAGAAGGTAGCCACTTGTGGAGATGTATCTGGGTCTTGTACCAGAGCATAATCATTTTATAAATATTCTCTTTCGTCTGCACATAAATGGAAGTCCTAGCTGCATTTTGCCAAATCTTGGACCAAGACTCTAAAGAAGTAGATGTTTGAAAAGTTTGGTCTCAGTAAAGCATATATTTATGTTGGTAACCCGGGGTACGTCTAGCAGGATCGTTTATCCATGTGTAAAACATAAATATAAGACCGTTTTGCGCAAGGCCTCCATCTCAAATAGCTTCCAAATCAGATTTACGTGGGAATTCCAAGTTTGAAGAAAAAGAACTAAGAAAATGGCAAATATGTAGATATTGCAAACAGTAATCTTCAGTAAGCATTAGACGATCCTTGAGATCTGAAAAAGAGTAAAGTCTGCCAGTCAGAGGATCCAATTAATTACCAGTAAAGCAGATCCATCTCTGTTTCCATATGGAAGTTGAGTGACAATGTAAATCAGGAAGAAAGTTTGGGTTACCAAATACAGGGAGCAAGTTTGAGGTCCACGGCAATAGACATCTGTCTACTCAGGATGGACCATAAGCGTACATTAGAACTTATGGAAGAATAAATCTAAGGAGCAATTTACTTAGCAAGGCCTAAACCCTACATTAAAACACTGGGATGATAAGGCTCCATTGCTGCAAACTCAATCTGTGCCCACCTAGCATGAGGTCCCCTTTCACTTCAAGCAACCATCTGCTTAAATTGACTTGCAATATGGTAATTAGAAATGTTTTTAATATGCTCATAACTACCCATACTGCAAACTACCCATTCACTGTAGCACATTACTACCTCTTGACACTTAAATGTGGGAAACTTCTGTAACTAAAGGAAATACTTTCTTCAATCCAAGCACACAAAACTGAATATAGATTGGGGAATTCAACACTGATTCAACACTATGGTTCATTTCATAATAGGATTAATAATGTATTAGATTTATCTCTTGCAATGAAATAGCATTTCCGCTGGCAAGAAATAGCATCTGCAACTATAATCAGTAAATAGCATAATTAGGGAGACTGATCCAGGGAATTATTCCAAATTGCTGATATAGGATAGGCTAGCCTTTTACCTTGACATGAACTTAAACTGGACTTAAAGTGAGTCTTAAAGAGACTCCGTAACAAAAATTGCATCCTGTTTTTTATCATCCTACAAGTTCCAAAAGCTATTCTAATGTGTTGTGGCTTACTGCAGCACTTTATACTATCACTGTCTCTGTAATAAATCAATGTATCTTTCCCCTGTCAGACTTGTCGGCCTGTGTCTGGAAGGCTGCCAAGTTCTTCAGTGTTGTGGTTCTGCTATGAACTCCCCCTTCCCGGCCCCTCTCTGCACACTGCCTGTGTGTTATTTAGATTAGAGCAGCTTCTCTCTTCTCTTTTACAAGCTGGATAAATCGTCCTCTGAGCTGGCTGGGCTTTCACATACTGAGGAATTATAAACAAGGGCAAAGCTGTTTGCAGGAAGAAAAGAGCAGCCTGAAACTTCAGTGCATGGGGGAAAGAAACACACAAATGATCTCTTGAGATTCAAAAGGAATGCTGTATACAGCCTGCGTGTGTATGGATGTATTTTTCTATGTGTGGACATACTGTACATCAACCTACTTCCTGTTTTGGTGGCCATTTTGTTTGTTTACAAACAAACTTTTTAAAACTGTTTTTAACCACTTTTAATGCAGCGGGGAGCGGCGAAATTGTGACAGAGGGTAATAGGAGATGTCCCCTAACGCACTGGTATGTTTACTTTTGTGCGATTTTAACAATACAGATTCTCTTTAAGCAATACTGGAAAAAAAACAGATACTCACCTATGGAGAGGGGAGGTTCTGGGTCCTATAGAGCCTTCCCATTTCTCTCCTGGTCCCCTTGTTCCCCTGCAGGCTTTTCTGTTCAAATCTCCAGCTGCAGGAGGCTTTGGAAGTTCTGTGTGCTCCCAAAGACGGGAGGCTCTGTACTGCGCATGTGTGAGTGGGCAAAAGAGCGTGCTCGCACATGTGCAGTATAGAGTGGCCCTTATTCGGGATCACTTGGGCTCCCAAAGACTTCTGAAGCCTCTGGCAGCAGCAGAGAGCAGTCTCTAACCGATCGGCCGGAGACTGATAATGGGGGAATGGGAGGACCAGGAGAGGAACGGGAAGGCTCTATAGGACCCAGAGTCTTCCCCCTCCTTAGATGAGTATCTGTTTCTAAGTGTTCAATTAATGTGTTTGCCTTAGAATCAGCATAGATGATAATGACCAGATGGTGTCTAGTTTCAGCTAGACTGTCCAAACTGTGGGGTCAATTGATTCTAGATGCTACAGGGGCTGTGGACACAAGGGCACTATGTTCCACATTTGGTGGTCTTGCCCCAGCCTCATTAGGGTATGGTGCAGGACGTTCGACTTGTTGCAGTCTCTATTCCATGTGGGCTCAAAACAAATTAGCCTATTTCCTGTTCCTACCTGAAAAAAATGACCATTGCTAAGAGCTGGAGGAAAACTCCCACAAACTTCTCAAAGGCTAAGGGCCTGTTTCCACTACACGCAGATTGGAGGCAGAATGGATGCAGAAAAACTCCAATGAATGCCTATGGGAAAATCTGCATCAGAAAAATCGAATTTAGTGGAAACAGGCCCATAGGCTGTTATTGGAGTCAGTTTTTCTGCATCCATTCTGCCTCCAATCTGCGTGTAGTGGAAATAGGCCCTTAGGCCAGAATGACTGAATTTCTCCTCAATAAGAACTGACGAGTATCCTAATAGACTCACAAAACATTCCTGTGGATAAAGCAACCTTGGATTGATCTGGAAATCCCTGGTATGGACGCAGATACCTATTCTGTACTTTAACATGAACTTCGGGTGAAGTGATGATATTCTAGGAATTTTTCTTTCCTTCCTTTTTTTTTTTTTTAAATGAACTTGAGATGGATAATTTGGGAGATGGCAGGTTTTACTGCCCCTTTGTGTTTTACTGCCCCTTTGTATGTGTGGATCTTTGTTTCCACTCTTTATTGCACTTGTGTCACCTGACTCATTACGTGCCAAAACATGTAGGGAGGAGCTTTGCACAGACCAGCAAGTGTGGCAGCATGGTTCTGGCATCCTTGCTAGAAGCGCAAGACAGGAGGCAGTTCAGTGGTCAACTAGCGGGGGAGAGCCTGTAAAAACTCATGCACATTGTAGAAGACAAATTATGTAAGTGCACAACTACATTTTTTTTTATAAATTTGCAAATGATTTTATACTATGGCAAGTATTATTTCTTCTGAGGTGAATTAGTCCATGTATTGAAAATACAACGAAGGAAATGATCCAGAGATTATATTGAGGTTGAGGTGAAAAACCCGTGTAACTACCCCAAAAGCGCTGTTTGAACCATACATTATTGGGTCTTTTCTAACAGTGCGTTCCTCAGCTAGAGGGTGTTATGGTGGTGCTCATGTTAAGTTATAAGGATCCTTCGCCTGAATGGCCTGGTGTTTTAACCGAGGTGTATTAAGTCGAGCTTGAAGTGGAGCTTTTTAACTGCTTTATGCGGAAGAAGTGTACACTGTACACCTTAATCATGATTAGTGCTTGGACTATGTAGCGTTGTCTATTGTATATTTTGTTCAAATACAGCACCAATTTCACAAGCATACAGCTGACCAGCAGTTCTAGCATTCTATTTTAATGATCCGTTTTGTAAGACCATGATAACTATGTATTTTCTGTATTAGAGATGGCTTCAGCTCCTGTCATTGGTTGTTCATAGTCACAGGAATGACACCGTAATTGACCAGTAACAGTCCAGGGCATCTTCCTCAATTAATTTCCTCTACTCATGGCCTTTTAATCAGTAAGAGATAAATGATAGTGATGGGAATTCCGGCTCTTCTCGGAGAATCGGCTCTTCTAAATCGGCTCCCATTAAAGAGCCGGCTCTTACGGCTCTCAATCGGCTCTTCATTAAATATCACTGGACACCACTCAGAATCGGAGGAAAAGCCCCGCCCCCGTCTCCATGACAACTCCAGACTTCTTCGCTGACTGGGGCAATCCCTCCTGCTACTGCTCTGCCCTGCCCCATACACTCCTACAAGCTGCAAGAGGAGGACTACATCTCCCAGCATGCCTCAGCGCCCTTTATTACACAGCAAATCAGAGCTGTGTGGGGCGGCTGAGGCATCGGCTCTTTCAAAACTGAGAGCCGGCTCTTGTCGTTTACAGCAAAGAGCCGGCTCTTAGAGCCGGCTCGTTCGTGAACGACCCATCACTAATAAATGACTTTGTGTTCTCTGTGCAGAAGTATGTGATTCCCTGTACCACATATCTAGCATGAGCAAATTCGAAATTTCATGGTTTTTAATAAAAAAAATATAAAGCAGGAATCAGGACTTGGATCTGGTCCTTACTTTATTCATCTAGCATGTGAAAGAAAAAAACATAAGTATGGCAAATGTACATACTGCTTAGCCTAATCATCACTAGAGCAGTTTTCAGAATTTATGACGTGTGTGCCAATTCTGGAATGATGTGATGCCCCCACCTCCCACTTGAAATATTATTGCTTAATGAAGGACAGGAGTTGCAGAAAACATCTCACATGAAACCAGTAATAAAGAAATTAAATGTATTATCACTGTGTTTGGATATGGTTACTGTTGCTCACAGACTACAAGTAATCAGTGGTCAAATGAAACATGAGAACCAGCCCCAAGGGGTTTACTTGGCACAGATATAAAAGTAGGCTGTGAAAAACATAGGCTATATCAAGCTTTGGCAGCTAAAATCCTGTGACTGTACTTTGAACTGCATGACAGGCAAATGAATTTTCTTTTTACGTCAGTATCTGACTTTATTAAACATTTATAAGTCTGACTCCAAAATCATAAGGCAAACAAAGCTTATGTTAATGTGGCTGGGTATCTACAGCGGTGTTGTGCTAATCTTATTTCTGTTGGCTACGCGTACAGTTCCATATTCTGCATGTGAACCCTTTTAGCTGCACCTCCCTGCTCTTCCCCGTGCTTATATAACACTGTTGCACAATTGATGATGTTCTATGTTTGGAGCTTGGTTATTACGGGCAGCGTGTCCTCTACATAGCGTGTATCTGTCACAGCAATGACTGCAGCGTGAGTGCACCCAGCAGCCTCTCTGTGACACTCACAGACCAAGGGACATTGTACTAACACAGTAACTGAGCCATATATTTGAACAACAGTGCAGCTTTTCTTTATTTGAATACAAGAGACTCTCAATGCAACAACAAAGCACCATTCTGTAGCTGTCTCCCCCAAACACAAGGTCTGAAGAGTAGCATCTTCCTGCGCTGAACTCAGAGCTTGCTGGTGTTTATCACTGGGAAATTTGGAATGATTTCAGCTTGGATCTCTTCACTCAGATTTTCCAACCGAAGGCCATTTTCAGCCAGATCTGAAACACAGACAGCAGATTTATGTGATTCTGTACTGACTAATATGAATAGAGATAATGGCATGGAATAAGTTTTGTGAGTAAACTGCAATTCACTTCCCTTCCAGGTCAACCACTTACATTGGGGACAGGCAAAAATGGCGCACAGCGCCAATAGTGTCAGAATGGCGCTGCACTTAAAACGATATTTATCGTTTTATATGTTATTTTATTTTTTATTTTTTTGCAAGGATCGGGCTGGAGGAGAGGCAGCGGGCAGTGGGCTGGCAGCGGGGGTCGGGCTGGAGGAAGGGCAGCGGGCAGTAGGCTGGCAGCAGGGGTCGGGCTGGAGGAGAGGCAGCGGGCAATGGGCTGGCAGCGGGGGTCGGGCTGGAGGAGAGACAGCGGGCAGTGGGCTGGCAGCGGGGGTCGGGCTGGAGGAGAGGCAGCGGGCAGTGGGCTGGCAGCGGGGGTCAGGCTGGAGGAGAGGCAGCGGGGTGGAGGGAGTAGGATTAGGTAGCATGTGTATACATTACATTGTCCCGGCCGGCGATCGCTCCTTCACTTCATAGCTTGCAGGAGTCCTGCATCCAGCCAATCACCATGCGGAAACTGAAGCCGCATGGTGATTGGCTGGATGCAGGAGTCCTGCAAGCTGTGAAGTGAGGAGCGATTGCCGGCCGGGACAATGTAATGTATACACATGCTACCTAATCCTACTCCCTCCACCCCGCTGCCTCTCCTCCAGCCCGACCCCCGCTGCCAGCCCACTGCCCGCTGCCTCTCCTCCAGCCCGACCCCCGCTGCCAGCCCACTGCCCGCTGCCTCTCCTCCAGCCCGACCCCCGCTGCCAGTCCACTGCCCGCTGCCTCTCCTCCAGCCCGACCCCCGCTGCCAGCCCACTGCCCGCTGCCTCTCCTCCAGCCCGACCCCCGCTGCCAGCCTACTACCCGCTGCCTCTCCTCCAGCCCGACCCCCGCTGCCAGCCCACTGCCCGCTGCCTCTCCTCCAGCCTGACCCCCGCTGCCAGCCCACTGCCCGCTGCCTTTCCTCCAGCCCGACCCCCGCTGCCAGCCTACTGCCCGCTGCCTCTCCTCCAGCCCGACCCCCGCTGCCAGCCCACTGCCCGCTGCCTCTCCTCCAGCCCGACCCCCGCTGCCAGCCTACTGCCCGCTGCCTCTCCTCCAGCCCGACCCCCGCTGCCAGCCCACTGCCCGCTGCCTCTCCTCCAGCCCGACTAGCTCCCTGAATTTTTCAATGGCGCACTATTCTGTTTTATAAAACGCTATTTACCGTTTTAATGTATTTACATTAAAACGGTAAGTAGCGTTTTATGATCGGCAGAACGGTGCGCCATTTTTGACTGTATGCCTTACATTGCAAGGGTTTTAACAAGCTGTGTTTTCTGATAACAGCTTTTGCAGATAGTATAGGACACTGCAGTGCACTTGCTGAAAAGGAAGGCAATTACTGACAGACACACACTACTCCCTGAGAACATTTGGTGGGAAGACATCTGCTCATCATCTGACCAGTGGGGGCTCACCAATCTGCATCTACTGATAATCTGGAATGGTGTATGCAAAGACACACTCTCCCATCCTGGGCTTCCTGAAGGGAGGGGGGCAGTGCAGGGAAGGGGATCAGCATCACTGTCAGTGATTCTTAAAGGAAAGCTGAAAAATCACTGGGAAATTTGGAATGATTTCAGCTTGGATCTCTTCACTCAGATTTTCCAACCGAAGGCCATTTTCAGCCAGATCTGAAACACAGACAGCAGATTTATGTGATTCTGTACTGACTAATATGAATAGAGATAATGGCATGGAATAAGTTTTGTGAGTAAACTGCAATTCACTTCCCTTCCAGGTCAACCACTTACATTGGGGACAGGCAAAAATGGCGCACAGCGCCAATAGTGTCAGAATGGCGCTGCACTTAAAACGATATTTATCGTTTTATATGTTATTTTATTTTTTATTTTTTTGCAAGGATCGGGCTGGAGGAGAGGCAGCGGGCAGTGGGCTGGCAGCGGGGGTCGGGCTGGAGGAAGGGCAGCGGGCAGTAGGCTGGCAGCAGGGGTCGGGCTGGAGGAGAGGCAGCGGGCAATGGGCTGGCAGCGGGGGTCGGGCTGGAGGAGAGACAGCGGGCAGTGGGCTGGCAGCGGGGGTCGGGCTGGAGGAGAGGCAGCGGGCAGTGGGCTGGCAGCGGGGGTCAGGCTGGAGGAGAGGCAGCGGGGTGGAGGGAGTAGGATTAGGTAGCATGTGTATACATTACATTGTCCCGGCCGGCGATCGCTCCTTCACTTCATAGCTTGCAGGAGTCCTGCATCCAGCCAATCACCATGCGGAAACTGAAGCCGCATGGTGATTGGCTGGATGCAGGAGTCCTGCAAGCTGTGAAGTGAGGAGCGATTGCCGGCCGGGACAATGTAATGTATACACATGCTACCTAATCCTACTCCCTCCACCCCGCTGCCTCTCCTCCAGCCCGACCCCCGCTGCCAGCCCACTGCCCGCTGCCTCTCCTCCAGCCCGACCCCCGCTGCCAGCCCACTGCCCGCTGCCTCTCCTCCAGCCCGACCCCCGCTGCCAGTCCACTGCCCGCTGCCTCTCCTCCAGCCCGACCCCCGCTGCCAGCCCACTGCCCGCTGCCTCTCCTCCAGCCCGACCCCCGCTGCCAGCCTACTACCCGCTGCCTCTCCTCCAGCCCGACCCCCGCTGCCAGCCCACTGCCCGCTGCCTCTCCTCCAGCCCGACCCCCGCTGCCAGCCCACTGCCCGCTGCCTCTCCTCCAGCCCGACCCCCGCTGCCAGCCTACTGCCCGCTGCCTCTCCTCCAGCCCGACCCCCGCTGCCAGCCCACTGCCCGCTGCCTCTCCTCCAGCCCGACCCCCGCTGCCAGCCTACTGCCCGCTGCCTCTCCTCCAGCCCGACCCCCGCTGCCAGCCCACTGCCCGCTGCCTCTCCTCCAGCCCGACTAGCTCCCTGAATTTTTAAATGGCGCACTATTCTGTTTTATAAAACGCTATTTACCGTTTTAATGTATTTACATTAAAACGGTAAGTAGCGTTTTATGATCGGCAGAACGGTGCGCCATTTTTTACTCTGCGCCATTTTTGACTGTATGCCTTACATTGCAAGGGTTTTAACAAGCTGTGTTTTCTGATAACAGCTTTTGCAGATAGTATAGGACACTGCAGTGCACTTGCTGAAAAGGAAGGCAATTACTGACAGACACACACTACTCCCTGAGAACATTTGGTGGGAAGACATCTGCTCATCATCTGACCAGTGAGGGCTCACCAATCTGCATCTACTGATAATCTGGAATGGTGTATGCAAAGACACACTCTCCCATCCTGGGCTTCCTGAAGGGAGGGGGGCAGTGCAGGGAAGGGGATCAGCATCACTGTCAGTGATTCTTAAAGGAAAGCTGAAAAATCACTGGGAAATTTGGAATGATTTCAGCTTGGATCTCTTCACTCAGATTTTCCAACCGAAGGCCATTTTCAGCCAGATCTGAAACACAGACAGCAGATTTATGTGATTCTGTACTGACTAATATGAATAGAGATAATGGCATGGAATAAGTTTTGTGAGTAAACTGCAATTCACTTCCCTTCCAGGTCAACCACTTACATTGGGGACAGGCAAAAATGGCGCACAGCGCCAATAGTGTCAGAATGGCGCTGCACTTAAAACGATATTTATCGTTTTATATGTTATTTTATTTTTTATTTTTTTGCAAGGATCGGGCTGGAGGAGAGGCAGCGGGCAGTGGGCTGGCAGCGGGGGTCGGGCTGGAGGAAGGGCAGCGGGCAGTAGGCTGGCAGCAGGGGTCGGGCTGGAGGAGAGGCAGCGGGCAATGGGCTGGCAGCGGGGGTCGGGCTGGAGGAGAGACAGCGGGCAGTGGGCTGGCAGCGGGGGTCGGGCTGGAGGAGAGGCAGCGGGCAGTGGGCTGGCAGCGGGGGTCAGGCTGGAGGAGAGGCAGCGGGGTGGAGGGAGTAGGATTAGGTAGCATGTGTATACATTACATTGTCCCGGCCGGCGATCGCTCCTTCACTTCATAGCTTGCAGGAGTCCTGCATCCAGCCAATCACCATGCGGAAACTGAAGCCGCATGGTGATTGGCTGGATGCAGGAGTCCTGCAAGCTGTGAAGTGAGGAGCGATTGCCGGCCGGGACAATGTAATGTATACACATGCTACCTAATCCTACTCCCTCCACCCCGCTGCCTCTCCTCCAGCCCGACCCCCGCTGCCAGCCCACTGCCCGCTGCCTCTCCTCCAGCCCGACCCCCGCTGCCAGCCCACTGCCCGCTGCCTCTCCTCCAGCCCGACCCCCGCTGCCAGTCCACTGCCCGCTGCCTCTCCTCCAGCCCGACCCCCGCTGCCAGCCCACTGCCCGCTGCCTCTCCTCCAGCCCGACCCCCGCTGCCAGCCTACTACCCGCTGCCTCTCCTCCAGCCCGACCCCCGCTGCCAGCCCACTGCCCGCTGCCTCTCCTCCAGCCCGACCCCCGCTGCCAGCCCACTGCCCGCTGCCTCTCCTCCAGCCCGACCCCCGCTGCCAGCCTACTGCCCGCTGCCTCTCCTCCAGCCCGACCCCCGCTGCCAGCCCACTGCCCGCTGCCTCTCCTCCAGCCCGACCCCCGCTGCCAGCCTACTGCCCGCTGCCTCTCCTCCAGCCCGACCCCCGCTGCCAGCCCACTGCCCGCTGCCTCTCCTCCAGCCCGACTAGCTCCCTGAATTTTTCAATGGCGCACTATTCTGTTTTATAAAACGCTATTTACCGTTTTAATGTATTTACATTAAAACGGTAAGTAGCGTTTTATGATCGGCAGAACGGTGCGCCATTTTTCACTCTGCGCCATTTTTGACTGTATGCCTTACATTGCAAGGGTTTTAACAAGCTGTGTTTTCTGATAACAGCTTTTGCAGATAGTATAGGACACTGCAGTGCACTTGCTGAAAAGGAAGGCAATTACTGACAGACACACACTACTCCCTGAGAACATTTGGTGGGAAGACATCTGCTCATCATCTGACCAGTGAGGGCTCACCAATCTGCATCTACTGATAATCTGGAATGGTGTATGCAAAGACACACTCTCCCATCCTGGGCTTCCTGAAGGGAGGGGGGCAGTGCAGGGAAGGGGATCAGCATCACTGTCAGTGATTCTTAAAGGAAAGCTGAAAAATCACTGAGTGCAATGGATAATGTGCTTTATAAATCCTCAATTTCTTATCTTATGTTAGCTCTACACTGCCCAGTTCTTATTTGAGTGGTACACTGAGCAGGGCGAATTTGTGCCATTTATGGTCAGCCTGCATTGTCAGGTCTGCCTACTAAAATCATGTGGATAGTTTTACATCTATAATAAAAATATATATGGTATATCAATATGCCTTTAACCTAAAACGACTCTGCAAGTATTTAACCAAAGACTGATATTTAAAGGGACACTTAAGTCAAAAAAAAAAATGAGTTTTACTCACCTGGGGCTTCCAATTGCCCCCTGCAGCTGTCCGGTGCCCTCGCCGTCTCCCTCCGATCCTCCTGGCCCCGCCGGCAGCCACTTCCTGTTTCGGTGACAGGAGCTGACAGGCTGGGGACGCGAGTGATTCTTCGCGCTCCTGGCCACAATAGCGCCATCTATGCTGCTATAGCATATATCATATACCATATAGCAGCATAGAGGGTGCTAGTGTGTCTGGGAACGCGAAGAATCACTCGCGTCCCCAGCCTGTCAGCTCCTGTCACCGAAACAGGAAGTGGCTGCCGGCGGGGCCAGGAGGATCGGAGGGAGACGGCGAGGGCACCGGACAGCTGCAGGGGGCTATTGGAAGCCCTAGGTGAGTAAAACTCATTTTTTTTGTTTGACTTAAGTGTCCCTTTAAAGTGAAGCAGAGGTGAAAATAAACTGATGAGATAAACAATTATATTCATCCTCCTCTCCTAAAAATTACTTTTTTAAGTATCCCATGGTTTTCTTTTATATTTAAACATTTACAAGGGAGGTTGAATGTTTTACTGTCTCTAATCAGTGGCAGCCTATTAAGTGTCCCAGGGTTAGGAAAAGGTCAATACTTCATGTATTTTATCTCTCCCTGCCCTCAGAAGTTGTATTCTGCCAGGAAAACTTTTATGACTGTATTTTGCTTAGCAGTGATGTTTACTATATTTCAACAAGATACAAGGTACCAACAAAACAGAAGCTTTCATTCCATGTTTAGATATGAACTCTTTCAGGAAGCAAAATCAAGCAAGTAAAACAGCCTGGTTTTTAATATGTTTTGGACTGTACATATACATGTTTATCTCATGTTACATATCGCCTCGAGTACACTTTTAGGTGAACCTAAGGGTATTGAACAGAGGCCCCCAGCCTAGCAAAGCCTCCTGGTCCCAGCCCAGCAAAGCCCCCCAAAATGCCCCCAGCAAATTGCCCAGCCCAGCAAAGCCCCCAGCAAGTCACCTAGCAAAGCCAGGCCGGCTCAACATCACCGCCAGCCAAGCTGGCACAGCATCATCGCAAGCCAGGCTAGCACAACATCACCGCCAGACAGGCCAGCACAGCGTAGTATAACCACCAGCCAGGCAGCCCAGCATAACCTCCAGCCGAGTACAGCGCACAGGCCAGCCAGCCGAACACAAGACAGAAGCCAGGTGAGGGGCTTTTATATGTGAAATACTGCCTATTGAATATATTTAAGTTACGCCACTGCTATGTTCATGTACATATGGCCACACCTACGACCACGCCCACTTCTCACTGTGGCGCGCTATGCCCGCCGCACACTCATTCCCTCTTGGTGACCAGGGGTGCCCCGGGTCTCCCAGGAACCTAGAAACGCCCCTACATAAAAACACACCGTCTGTAATTTGACCTTTAGAGGAAATTCTAATTTTTGTTGAAAAAAAGTAATACATTCAGTTTAATGTGTTTTTATGTGTATACAAAACAGTCATTCCGCAGTGTTTTAACAAACTGGTATATAGGAGTGTCAGAATCTGC
The DNA here is from genome assembly GCF_040937935.1 of Hyperolius riggenbachi. NCBI lineage: Eukaryota > Metazoa > Chordata > Amphibia > Anura > Hyperoliidae > Hyperolius > Hyperolius riggenbachi. The sequence continues at coordinate 341,862,153 of NC_090647.1, read as the reverse complement.
TGAGAGCCAATATATTATGTGCAGGTATTGGAAATGAGTAACAGTGACTCTTGTTCTGTGCATGTGGGTAGTTTTTGGTCTCAGTCTATATCCTGCACAGTTTAATATTATTAACCCATTCAGGTTCCGTCGTTTTCACTTGAGAAATGTTCACCTCCCATTCATTAGCCTATAACTTTATCACTACTTATCACAACGAACTGATCTATATCTTGTTTTTTCCGCCACCAATTAGGCTTTCTTTGGGGGGTACATTTTGCTAAGAGCCACTTTACTGTAAATGCATTTTAACAGGAAGAATAAGAAAACAACGGAAAAAATCATTATTTCTCAGTTTTCAGCCATTATAGTTTTAAAATAATACATGCCTCCATAATTAAAACTCACGTATTGTATTTGCCCATATGTCCCGGTTATTACACCGTTAAAATTATGTCCCTATCACAATGTATGGCGACAATATTTTATTTGGAAATAAAGGTGCATTTTTTCCGTTTTGCATCTATCACTATTTACAAGTTTAAAATAAAAAAAATATAGAAATATTTCATCTTTACATTGATATTTAAAAAGTTTAGACCCTTAGGTTTACATGTTTACATGTTTACCCTTAGGTTTACATTTACATGGTTTTTTCTTTATTGTAATGTTTTTTTTTGTTTTTTTTATATTAAACATTTTATTTGGGTATTTTTGGGAGGGTGGGATGTAAAGTATAGTTTTATAATGTAATTGTGTGTTATTTTTATTTTTTTTTTAAATTTTAGTTGTAGTTTTACTTTTTGTTGACGCTTACATGACGCTTACATGACGTCACTCTAAGCGTAACACACGCTTAGAGTGACTCATCGGGGAGGGAACGGCCAGAAAAAGCACAGCTTCCGAGAGAAGCTGTCACTTTTTCAGCGGGGGAGAGGAATCAGTGATCGGGCACCATAGCCCGATACATTGATTCCGTGGCTACCGAATCCGCGGCCGGGAGTGCGCGTGCACGCGTGCGATCGGCCGCGGGAGCGCGCGTTAGCGCGCATGGTTCCTGGACGTAGTTTCTACGTCCAGGAACCAAAATAGGTTAAATTACAAAAAATGTGGCCCGGAGATGCGAAAAGCATAAGCGCAGGCATAGCATAAAAAAGCCACAAGGGCCCATATGCAATTAACTTTTTCTCCTAAGTGATATTTTCACACCTTGTTATAAAATACCTAGGAGAAACCTCAGGAAAAAAAGTCAATTGCATTTGGGCCATGGAGTTGAGTGGGTAGAGAGGTGGAAAGGTTAGAGAAGGATAGGGAATAGGAAAGGCATAGGATACAAAGGCAAGGGGCCATTTGGAATTAACTTTTTCTCCTGAGTTTTCTCCTAGGAGATTATTTTTCATCTTCTATTTATAATAACTTTTCAGCACTTTGTAATTGAAAAAGTACCAAAAAGTAGTTGAAAAAGTACTATCAAAATTATTTTGAGTGTTTTCTTGCTTGTTGGTGGTTTAAAAGGCATTTTATTGACAAGTTTGAAAATATATTACCTGGGAGAAAACTCAGGAGAAAAAGTTAATATGGGCCAAGGTGAGAGGCTTTTGGAGGAGCTTATATATGGGAGCTGGGCATTAGGTGAGCCTTTTGAATGGAGAAGCAGCTGCATAAACTTTGACCTTTAGCATGGCTGAGCTGTGGCAGATCCTGAAACTAGTAAGGGCTGATGCTTTAGGAAAGGATCTAAATGGCTGCAAGATCAACTCGAAATATTGCAAACAATGTTAACTAAACAATTAACCTTAGCCCACACATATCTACTAATGTGTTTTCAGTGGAAACATGAGCCACATACCAGACAAGCCGTTGTAATAGAGCTCATAACCCATAAGAAGTACCTCAACTGACATATGGCATAGTGAGATAAAATAGGTATATATAATACTAGTCTTACTGAGAAATTGACTGAAGTTCCTTTTCTATTTTCCTGGAGAGCAAGTGTTAAAGAACTAGAGTTATTATCTATGCCAATGAGCTTGTCAAGCTTGTGGAATTCAGCCTGGTTTACTGAAAAGTAAACAGAAGTCTAAACAGTTTGACTAAGGACATACAATTGATAAGGTTTTAGTGCTAAAAGAAATTAAAGTGTTAATACATAGCAAAGCAGATTTTACATCAGTCATGGCTGCTTTTTAGAATTTAGTCCTAAAGTTTAAGTCCTCAAACTGAAAATACAAATATGTGTTCTGTTATATGTTACTAATGTTCAATTTACCAATAGTACTGCTCATAGAATTAATTATCTCATACGTTTATTTTCAGTACAAGTTTGTGTTAACCCATTCCTGCAAATAGGGTGTTTATAAAAGTCCAACTATACCACTAAAGCACAGGAGCGCGCATGCACATGCATGCTCCTGTTTGAACGGTTCAGCTCATGGCATGAGACAGTTGAAGGTTACACTATTGTACTTTGTAATAGATTAGACATTAGATTTTATAGAAACATATAGTCTAATAATAAACATAGAATCTAATTTAAAAAATAAATTATTTGGGGGCATCACAGATATGAGCATCAAGAGAGCAAGGCTCCATAGCTTTGTATTGCAGTGAGCAGTTCAATAACAATAACATTTCTATAGCGCTTTTCTCCCATAGGACTCAAAGGCCCATATGCAATTCACTTTTTCTTTTGAGTTTTCTCCTAGGTGATATTTTTAAATTTGTCAATAAAATACATTTTAAGCCATCAGAAAGCAAGAAATTGCTCAAAATAATTTTGATAGTACTTTTTCATTTACTTTTTGGTACTTTTTTAGTTGAAAAGTACTGGAAATGTATTTTAATTTGAAGATGAAAAATTATCTCCTAGGAGAAAACTCAGGTGAAAAAGTGAATTGCATAGGGCCCAAAGTGCTTAGGCTCTCTCAGATTCAGTAGTTGGTAGTAGGATGAAGTATTCACACAACAAAACTTATATTTCTGCAAATGCCAAACTGAACAGGTGGGTTTTAAATCTGGATTTAAACATGTCCAGAGATGGAGCTGTCCTGATCTGCTGAGGAAAGGCGTTCCATAACATAGAAGCAGCATGACAGAAGGCTATGGGACTAAATGTTTTCAGGTGGACTCTGGGTATGACTAGATTAATAGAACCTGTGGATCTGAGATTGCAGGGATTGCTACGCAGCTGCAACATTTCTTTCATGTATCCAGGGCCCAGATTATGTAGTGATTTAAATGTCAGTAGGTCGATCTTAAATAGACCCTACATTTTATAGGTAGCCAGTAAAGGGAGTGCAGGACTGGTGTTATGTGGCAGTGCCGGGGTTGGTTGGTTAACAGTCTGGCAGCAGTATTCTGTATCAGCTGTAGGCGGTACAAGTCCAAACGTTTTTTGGAAGGCCGGGGTAGAAAGTATTACAGTAGTCCAGTCGGGATGTAATGAAGGCATGGACTAAGTGTGGCAGATCTACTGCAGGGATGAGGTACTTGATTTTTGCAATGTTCTTCGGGTGAAAATAGGATGATGTCACCACAGCAGAGATGTGAGTTCTGAAGTTTATATCCCCATCAATTAGACCTCCCAGGCTACGCACATACTCAGAGCTGTGTAGATCCGTGCCTCCTATTCCCAGTAGTGAAGACTGCAAGTTAAGTTGAGACTGAGGGGCACACATCCATAAAGATGATTAACAAAGTATTAATAATAAGCAATACATCAGAAGAAATTAACATAAATTAAAGAGAATCTGAAGCGAGATTAAAAACAGCTTTTTACCTTATATTTAACAGGGGCATGGTTGCCCATGCTAAAACGCCTCTATCCCGCGGCATAACGAGGGGTCTTTACCCCCAAATCCCTCCGTGGTGCCCGGGGAGCGCTTCCTGTTGAGGCAGAGCTAATGGCTGTAGCCCTGCCTCCATGCGCGTCTATCAGCGCGTATCTCCGCCTCTCCCCGCCCCTCTCAGTCTTCCTTCACTGAGAGGGGCGGGGGAGAGGCGGAGATCCGCCGCTGATGGACGGGCATGGAGGCAGGGCTACAGCCGAAAGTTCTGCCTCCATGAGCAGCAAAATCTACGACCACGTTGGTCTTGGATTTTGCAGGGGGGGATTTGGGGGGAAAAGACCCCTCGTTCCGCCGCAGGATAGCGGCGTTTTAGCAGGGGAAAACGTGCCCATGTAGAATATAAGGTAAAAAGCTGTTTTTAAAGTCGCTTCAGAGTCTGAAGAGAGAGGTATATGGAGGCTGTCATGTTTATTTCCTTTTAATCAATACCAGTTGCCTGGCAGCCCTGCTGGTCTATTTCTCTGCAGTAGTATCTGATTAAAACCAGAAACAAGCATGCAGCTAGTCTTGTCAGATCAGACTTATAAGTCTGAACCACTGAAACACCTGATCTGCTGCATGCTTGTTCAGGGGCTATGGCTAATAGTATTAGAGGCAGAGGATCAGCAGGGCTGCCAGGCAACTGGTATTGTCTAAAAGGAAATACACATGACAGCCTCCATATACCTCTCTCTTCAGTTCCCCTTTAAGTTACATTTAACCACTTAAGCCCTCAGTCATTTTCACTTTATGCATCCGAGCAATGTTCACCTCCCATTCATTAGCCTATAACTTTATCACTACTCATCACAATGAACTGATCTATATCTTGTTTTTTCCGCCACCAATTAGGCTTTCTTTGGGGGGTACATTTTGCTAAGAGCTACCTTACTGTAAATGCATTTTAACAGTAAGAATAAGAAAAAAACTGAAAAAATTCACTATTTCTCAGTTTTCGGCCATTTAAAATAATACATGCCTCCATAATTAAAACCCACGTATTGTATTTTCCCATTTGTCCCAGTTATTTCACCATCTAAATTATGTCCCTATCACAATGTATGACGACAATATTTTATTTGGAAATAAAAGAGCATTTTTTCCGTTTTGCATCCATCACTATTTACAAGCTTATAAAAAAAAAAAATTTGAAATATTTAATCTTTACATAGATATTTAAAAAGTTTAGACCTTTAGGTAAATATTTGTGGTTTTTTTTTATTAAACATTTTATATGGGTATTTTTGGGAGGGTGGGATGTAAATAGTGTTTGATTTGGGGAAATATATGTGTATTGTAATTTTTTTTAACTTTTAGATGTAGTTTTACTTTTTGGCCACAAGATGGCAACCTTGAGTTTGTTTACATGACGTCACTCTAAGCCAGGCTTTCTCAACCAGGGTTCCCTGAAACCCCAGGGTTCCTTGAGTACTCTGCAAGGGTTCCTTGGCATTTTCCCCCATCGTGGGGGATGTATAATGGAGCTCACTATAATAGGTGGTACTGTAACAAGAAGCACTACATTAGGGGCTTAGGAGGCAGTATAATGAGTGGCAGTGTAATAGGGGTAGTGAAATAAACAGCCACACATACTTTTAAAGACCATGCCTCCTGCAAAATAAATGCAGGGGTTCCTTGAGATCAAAAAATAGTTTGCAGGGGTTCCTTGAGATTCAAAAGCTATTTGCAGGGTTCCTCCAGGGTAGAAAGGTTGAGAAAGGCTGCTTTAAGCGTACAATGTATGCTTAGAGGGACATAGGAGTCAGAAAAAGCGAAGCTTCCGAGAGAAGCTGTCGCTTTTTTTGCGGGAGAGAGGAATCAGTGATCGGGCACCATGGCCCGATTCATTGATTCCTGGGCTAACGCTAGCCCAGGAATCAATTAACCACTTTACCCCCACGCGTACGAATTTCTCCGTCCCTTATTCCATCCTTTAACCCCCAGGGACGGAGAAATCCGTACTTTCCGCGCTCCCGCCGCTGCCCACGCTCCCGCTCGCTCTAGCGCGCACTCCCGTCGGTAAACACGCCGCTCGTCCGGAGATCAATGAACGGGAAAATCCATTCCCGTTTATTGATCTAAGCCCCGCAATGATCCGCTGCTTATCCGATAAGCAGCGCGATCATTGTGAAAAAAAAAAAAACTCTCAGCCTCCTAGTACTTCCTGCAAGGGTCCGAAATGACGCTTGCAGGTTGTATTAAACAAAAAGTTACTGTTGCCATCTTGTGGCCAAATAGTAAATTACACCCTAAAGCATTTTTTACATAGAAATAAATTAGTGTTACACAAAAAATTAACTCCTTACCTCCCACACTCCCCAATTATTATTTTTTTGTAATAAAAAAAAAATAAAAAAATTTACAATTACCTTAGGGACTGAATTTTTTAAAATATTTATGTCAAGAGGGTATAACACTGTTACTTTATAAACTATGGGCTTGTAATTAGGGATGGACGCAAAACTGAAAAAATGCACCTTTATTTCCAATTAAAATATTGGCGCCAAACATTGTGATAGGGACATAAATTAAACGGTTTTATAACCGGGACAAATAGGCAAATACATTTCATGGGTTTTAATTACAGTAGCATGCATTATTTAAAAACTATAAAGGCCGAAAACTGAAAAATAATACATTTTTTCCTATTTTCCCATTAAAACACATTTAAAATAAAATAATTCTTGGCATAATGTCCCACCTAAAGAAAGCCTAATTGGTGGCGAAAAAAACAAGATATAGTTCATTTCATTGCGATAAGTAATGATAAAGTTATAGACGAATGAATGGAAGGAGCGCTGAAAGGTGAAAATTGCTCTGGTGGTCAAGGGGTAAAACCCCTCAGTTGGGAAGTGGTTAAAAGCGCTGATACGCTTTTCTCCCTGGGGACTCAAAGCAATGTGACCTGCGTTATGCAGTCTCAACGGCTCGGGAAAAAAGGTTGGGTTTTTAGCCTTTTCTTAAAGCTGTCCAGAGAAGGAGCCTCTCACACTAATTGTGGAAGCGAGTTCCATAGAATAGGGGCTGCATAGGAAAAGGCCCGAGCACCAAATGTTTTTAAGTGGATCCTGGGAATAGCCAGATTAATCTGATTGGCATAGCGGAGGGTGTGTGGAAAGTCATAGAGCTCTAGTAGAACCACTATGTACTTGGGTCCCATGTGGTCTGGAGCCTTGAATGTCAGCAGGCAGATCTTGAAATTGATTCTGCATTTTACTGGCAACCAGTGAGGAGTTTGCAATACTGGGGAGATGTGTGAGCTGCGGGGGGCATTGGCTACTGGCTACTAGTTGTAAGGGGCGCAGAACCTTATCTGGGGATCCGACGAACAGGGCATTGTAGTAGCCTAGGCAGGAGGATACAAATGCATGAACTAGCACAGGTTGGTCTTCAGCTGGGATAAGGAGTTTAACCTCTTGCCGACCGCGCACTCATAACGCGCGTCGGCAAAGTGGCAGCTGCAGGACCAGCGACGCAGTATTGCGTCGCCAGCTGCAGGCTGATTAATCAGGAAGCAGCCGCTCGTGCGAGCGGCTGCTTCCTGTCAATTCACGGCGGGGGGCTCCGTGAATAGCCTGCGGGCCGCCGATGGCGGCTCGCAGGCTAAATGTAAACACAAGCGGAAATAATCCGCTTTGTTTACATTTGTACGGCCCGTAAGGCAGATCGGCGATCCCCGGCCAATCAGCGGCCGGGGATCGCCGCCATGTGACAGGGGACGTCCCGTCACTGGCTGCACAGGACGGATAGCGTCCTGTGCAGCCCGGATCTCCAGGGGGGGCCAGGTAGGAGAGGGAGGGGGAGGATTTCGCCGCGGCTTTAAAGTGCCCCCCCCCCGCAACACCCGCAGGCAGGAGCGATCAGACCCCCCCAGCACATCATCCCCCTAGTGGGGAAAAAAGGGGGGCGATCTGGTCGTTAAGGGGGGGTAAAGGGTGGGTCCTCAAGTGGTTAATTCTTGCTATATTTCTCAGATGGAAAAATGAGGACTTGACAACAGCCGATACCTGCTGTCTGAGTGTTAGCTTTCCATCCAGGATTTTATTTTTATTTTAAAGTTTCGTATACAAACATAACTGAACAGTTGTATTACAATAACAATAAGTTCAATTTAATAGCCCAGCTGGCTTACAAAGATGTTAGTTGATGTCTAGAACTATCAGGATAACAAGTATACTTAACCACCTTGGCATTCTATTAAATGCGCCAGGGTGGCTGCGCAGCACTATTTTTAATTTTTTTTTTAAAATCATGTAGCTAGCCTAGCGCTAGCTACATGATAGCTGCTGTGCAGTGGCATCCCCCCACCCCTTCCGATCGCCTCCGGCGATCAGAGCAAACAGGAAATCCCGTTCAGAACAGGACTTGCTGTTTGGCTTCCCCCATCGCCATGGCGGCGATCACGTCATGGCGTCGGAGGGAGTCCCGATCCACCCCTTAGCGCTGCCTGGCACTGATTGGCCAGGCTGCGCACGGGGTCTGGGGGGGGGGGCCTGTAACGCGGCGGGGAGCGGCGCTTCGGTGCCGATCGGTACAAACACGCAGCTAGCAAAGTGCTAGCTGCATGTTTGAATACAAAAATTTGGAAAATCGGCCCACCAGGGACTGAGAAATCCTGCGCGGCGGTCATGGATGAGCTCAACTCGTCCATACCGCTGAGCTGGTTTTAAACATGTTGTTTCCATTTTACGCCACATAATTTCAAGCACACCATAATCATTTAACCTGATTTAAACAATAAGCTAGGCATAAGACTTCTTGCTGAACATATAGAAAGCCTAGAATTATAATATGGATGTGATTCATTGCTGGGTTAATGCAAAATGCTAATAATGAGACATCATCCAGTTACCACTGAAGCTAGCATAGCTTCCCCACAGCTAAAAATGTTGTCCAAGAAGTCCTCATCTCCATAAATATGTAACTATATTATTAAAGTGAGGGTATAGTCTTTTGACCGCAATGTGCTTTGCAACCCCTTTCCCATCTCTTTTTGCTCAACCACTTACCTAGGTGCTTCCTGAGAAACTGCAGCGATGAGACAACAGAGATTTCTAGGCAAGTCTTTGCATCCATTGTTCCCGGTGGGCCAATCAGTTTACTTGCTAGATGTCCACTTATGAAAGCTGAATCAGTTTGAGTATGATGGAAGCAGCCCCTAATGAAAAAAAGTAACCACGCCTGTCAAAGCATTGTAGCATTGTATGGTGATATGTTTTCAAACATGGAAAAACAGTACTATTTCCAGATTCATTTGTAATTAGCCTGCACAAAATGTTATGTTTTTAGAAACAACGTGGAACACAAAGCTACATCAGACTCCCCAGTGTTGCTTAAAGGGAACCTAAAGCGAGGCTTTCATACTTATTTTTTTAAGCAATACCAGTTGCCTGGCTATACTGCCGATTTCTTTGGCTGCAATAATGTCTAAATCTCACACCTGAAACAAGCATGCAGCTAATCCAGTCAGACTTCAGTCAGAGCACCTGATCTGCAAGCTTGCTCACAGTCTATGGCTAAAAGTATTAAAGGCATAGGATCAACCTACAAATTGTCCTTTTGCCCCCTGTGTGTGGATATTTCCTGCTTTTATGTTTTTTGTGTTCTTTTTTGGTGTTTTCTATAATAAAAATCTTTGAAACTAAAGGCAGAGGGTCAGCAGAACAGCCAAGTAATATGCATGGTTTAAAAGGAAATAAATATGGCAGCATCCATATCTGTCTCGCTTTATGTTCCCTTTAACCACTTGCCGACCGCACGCTTATACCGTGCGTCGGCAAAGTGGCAGCTGCAGGACCAGCGACGCAGTACTGCGTCGCCAGCTGCAGCTTAATTAATCAAGAAGCAGCCGCTCGCGCGAGCGGCTGCTTCTTGTCAAATCACGGCGGGGGGCTCCGTGAATAGCCTGCGGGCCGCCGATGGCGGCTCGCAGGCTAGATGTAAACACAAGCGGAAATAATCCGCTTTGTTTACATTTGTACGGCGCTGCTGCGCAGCAGCGCCGTAAGGCAGATCGGCGATCCCCGGCCAATCAGCGGCCGGGGATCGCCGCCATGTGACAGAAGACAGCCTGTCACTGGCTGCACAGGACGGATAGCGTCCTGTGCAGCCCAGATCTCCGGGGGGAGCAGGTAGGAGAGGGAGGGGGGAGAATGTCGCCGCGGGGGGGGCTTTGAGGTGCCCCCCCCGCAACATGCCAGACAGGAGGAGCGATCAGACCCCCCCTGCACATCATCCCCCTAGTGGGGAAAAAAGGGGGGCGATCTGATCGCTCTGTGTGGCCGCGGATCTGTGCTGGGGGCTGCAGAGCCCACCCAGCACAGATCCAAACAAACAGCGCTGGTCCTTAAGGGGGGGTAAAGGGTGGGTCCTCAAGTGGTTAAAGTGCAAAACGCAAGTAATTTAACACTAGTTATACTAGCAACGTTTGCATAACTTACAAAGTGTGAGTTGCGCTAAATGCAAACATGCAACCTGCTATTTACAGTCACCGCGATTGTGCAGTAAAGCTGTCAGGAACGGACTGCCATCTCACTGATAGTGCAGGCTGGCAACTGGGATTTGGCCAAATATGCATCACGCTAATGGAAAAGGAGCACCGGAATTTACAAATTGCTATGCTGTTGCGATTTGCAAAACGGACGCTTTTTGAAGCAGATTCCAGCAAGTGGAAAAGCAGCCTAAGTTAATGAATATAACAAACATAAGCAAACGTAAGGCAACATATCTCATGAGGTGGGGACTACATATGCTTCAAACTCGTGCATCTGCCAAACACTGTCAAAACTAGTTCTGGGTGTGTCCACAGATTATGAATACTTTTATACAGTATTGGAGTAAAATTCCTTTGATCAAAAAGGGAATAGTTACCTCTAGCTGTCTTCTTGGAAGAGACAGATCACTAAACCTCCCATAAATATAATTTGCTAGAACATAAATAGGATTGTCTGATGGTACAGCAGATGATTAAGGGCGGGTTTCCACTAGCGCCGGCTAATCTGTCTCCATCTTTCGGCACTTGTGCATGTCGATTATGCATCCGAACCCCTGTAACCGTTCCATGCACGGCTATGAGAATTCAGGTACACTGTCCAGAATTCTGAAGCAGTCTATTAATTTCAATAGACTGGGATTCTGGATCCGCATTTGAGCATGTGAAATCGGGCACAAAGAGCCCCATTGGAAATGGGCTTATGTCTATAAAAATTCATCTAGAAAGACATGATCAGTTAGATCAGCTGATAGATTTTTAAAGCTCTAATTTTATGAGACCACCTTCTGCTTTAACACATAATTATGAGCAGCAGAGCAGAGCCTTAAAGTGGACCCGAACTCTTGCACAGGACAGAAGCAAAGCAGAGAGAAATGCACCCTGTATGTATTTATAGAGTTTAGCCTGTCTTATTCCCCCTCTGTGACTAATCACAATTTGTGATTTGATCACTCACCTGTGTCAGCTGACTGCTAATTGTTAAACACAGCATGTCAAGAATATGTCTGCTTCCATAAAAGCAGGAAGTAGACACTTCGCAGATTTATTGCAGAATTTGCAACAGCTGTAATAAAAAATGTTTTTCTTTAACGGTTAATATACTGTTGCTTATCTTTTAGAGCAGAGACAAAGTTCTGAGTTCAGGTCCACTTTAAAGGATACCCGAGGTGACATGTGACATGATTACATAGACATGGGTATGTACAGTGCCTAGTACACAAATAATTATGCTGTGCTCCTTTTTTCTTTCTCTGCCTAAAAATATCAGGTGTGGTATGTAAGTAGCTGACTCAGTCCTGACTTAGACAGGAAGTGACTACAGTGTGACCCTCACTGATAAGAAATTCCAACTATAAAACACTTTCCTAGCAGAAAATGGCTTCTGAGAGCAAGAAAGAGATTAAAAAAAAGGGTCAATAGTTCATAAATTTTAGCTCTGGCACACCTCAATGAATGTGTCATTGAGCAAAAACAATAAAACAGTTAAAACTTAAAAAGTAGATTTAAACATAAAATAACACGGTGGAATCACTTAAAAAGTCATTTTCAGGAGAAGGAAGACGATAGAATCATTTATTTCATAAGTTTATTTTCGCCTCGGGTGTCATTTAAAAATCTTACACCTGATCAAAATTATTAAATGGTTCTCCACTAGTCTTTAGTATCAATACTAAATTGATTCTGTCCTGCAAAGGGAGTGTGATGTGGAACCTGTATTCTGAGCACAACCAGACCTTGTCATGTTCTTTATACAGGTCAGAGACTGCAAGGCCCGGTTCACATTAGCGTTCGCTATCCGGATTTTCCGGATCTGATCCGGACCGCATACTGTACAAACGGAACGTACGTTCCGCATAGCAATGTAAAGTCTATGCGGACGTTCACACGTGTCCCTTCCGTACAGTCTTTTCCAACATGCGCTATTTTTTGGGTCCAGATCTCCGGCCCACGCACCCGGACCGGAGCCTGACCTGAGCCTGACAGCACCATCTGGAACACAGAAACCAATGGGGAACGGAAGGCACAGAACACACTGCCTACAAAAACCTGACGTTCTACCCCACTTCCTAGGCGTATCCAAGCGGCCATTTCGGATGGGGACACATGGGCCAAGCATGTCTGGAGTGGAGCAGCAGTGACAGGCGTGCTGGAGCTGTTTGGCAGAATGTCGGAGGTGGAGGTGAGGCCTGCAGCGGAGGAACCTGATTCTACAGGTGCACCAGGTGCACCTTCTGCTGACCCCAACATTTTTTTATTTAAATTTAACTATTTTTTGCCCACGGATCCGGATGGCAGCCTGATGCATGCCTGATACAAATGGACCGGATCCGGATCGGAACCGTACGGTTCTGATCAGGATCAGGTCAGGATATGATCAGGATCCGATCAGGATCCGGTCCGTTTACTTGCCAAAATGCAAGTGTGAACAGGGCCTAAGGAAAAGACGTGCTTCAAGATTGCAGGTATGAGTATGAGGAAACGGATAACAGGTATGAGTATGAGGAAACAAATAACCTTCTGCAAAGTCAATATTGTCACTTACCGAACTGTGAGGTACTTCAGCTCTGCCCCTGCTGAATTTAGTCTCATCATTTTCTGAACACTTTTGGTATCTTGGAAAGTTTCAGAATTGATGGATAAAATTGGCCTTTGAATGCAAGGGTAGCAGGATTCTTCTAGCACAGGCATCCAGGCATCTAATACAACTGCACATCTACACAAAAGAGTTAAGAACACATGAAAGCTATATTGTAATTTCAGATCTCCAATGAGAATGGAAGACATTGGTTATCACTTGCCTGAAAAGGTCTCCCTTCATCAGGCTCTGTAGGGCTGTTGCTCCTCCAAAGGAATGACCCATAACTGCTACTCTGGTAAAATCTATCCTATCCTGAGAAAAAAAAAGGTAGAAAAAACGGAACAGGGAGAACATGAAAATTCATATTCATAGGTTTGTGCAATAAAGTAATCCAAAAGTAACCCAAAAAAGCAATGTACAGTTACAGTACCCATAGCAACCATTCAGAATGCATTTAACTTAAAGGGAACCAGAGACGAACGTTCTCTAAAAAATGAAAAAAGATGTCGTACATACCTGGGGCTTCCTCCAGCCCCATAAGCCTGGATCGCTCCCACGCCGCCGTCCTCCACTGCCTCTATCCGCCGGTACCGGGTCCCGTCACTTCCGCCGGACGCGACCAGTCTTCCGCATGCCCAGGGGCTCCCTCCGGCTCTGTACGCATGCGCCTGCGCAGTACGGAGGGAGCACACTGCGCTTGCGTCGACTGGCCGAAATGATGGGACCCGGTACCGGCGGACAGAGGCAGCGGAGAAAGGCGGCGTGGGAGTGATCCAGGCTTATGGGGCTGGAGGAAGCCCCAAGTATGTATAACATTTTTTTTATTGTGGTCTCTGGTTCTCTTTAAGTGAGACCAGTGCTACTTAAATTCAGATTGGTTTCAATAAGTACTCAACATTGTTCTGCTTTCAGCTAATATCAAAGGGTGCAATTGCCCAAACATCTCTGCTGTTTAACTGGCCATTAATCATCACTCCACTGTGACAGATATCATAAACCAAGGTTTCCTAGAAGAACATAGTCTGCATTTTTGACACCTTCCTCAAGAGCTGCACTAGGGACAGATCAGGTAAATGTCCCCCTCGAAGCAACTGACCTACTGTGACCCACAAATTCCCAATTTTAATATTTTATGTCATATGTCTTTATATTTCATAGGATAGAAGACTCCTATGTTGTTCACTGACACACAGATTGTGTGGCGCAGCCTAACACACGTTCTGGGAAACTTCCAGAATGATAGGACCAAAGATCATTTAGTAAGACAGGTTCAAAGTAGTTACTACTACAAGAGTCGCACGCCTCGTGTCTCATATTGGCAGACTCGTCACTCGGGACACCTCACTGAACGCAGACGCGCAGTTTGTTGATCAGACTAATGGGCTCAGGACAATCATGTTCTGACAGATTTCTGCTCCTTTGTAAGAGGGTTGAAACTTTTCCCCTCTTGCAGGGAGGTCACTTTTTCTTATGCCAACACCTCCCTTCAGGACAAGGTTTTTTTTAAAAAAAAGGTTGATACACCCATACCTGATTGTCCTTGTTCATCTTCTGTTGTTGAATTCCATCATCGACAGGCCAGGTGGACTCGGGCTGCATGGCCTCAGCCATCTTGGACTTTTGCCGCATGGACTTTCAATTATCACATGGACTTCCAATAACAGAATAATGAACTGTATTATAGACATTTTATTTCATTTTTCATCTCTTAGTCATTTCTATAACCCCAGTCTGTTCTGACTGACAGGTATCTTTACCTTACGATCATAAAGTATATTTGTCTGTATAGTTTTATAATAAAACTAACGACTGAATCATTTCAGTCTTGAACTTGTTTATGCTTATCTGATCGTTGCTTAAAACTCTGCTTCAGAAGAGACACACTACCGAATTGTCTTATAAATTGTTGATTTGCTAGCTAGGTTGTAAAATGACCGTTTCTGCCTTTTAGGAGTAGCTAGGTGGAGTCTGTCTGCTACCATTTAATATGGACAGTGGTGGCAGCATTACCATCGATTTCCAGTGCGTAATTGATCATTTTATTTTACCGATTGTATGTACAATCTAGATTGTATCATGTATGGGCCCACCAACCAATCTTAAACGTTTACTATGCTCACAGTGAAATCCCCTCCAGAAGTCCCCAGTAAATGAGACCTGCATGGCAACTGTGGCCTAGTAAGATTGTATTGGTGGGTGGATGTCACATTGTCGACAGCGGTGCGACCAATCTTTAGCGTCAGGCTGTTCACCACATTTCAAGCCTTCGGATGCAACTATTCCCCGAATGGTAACGGTGGCAGATTAGACGGGATTGGCACGCTTTGTGACATCATCATCTGTGATCTAGCAACCGGTCTTTTTAACGTCAGCTTGCTAACAGTCTTTCAAGCCATTGGATGCGACTATTCCCTGATGGTAACTGAAGTAAGTTAGAAGGGACTGTGGTGCTGCATCATCACAATAGGTTTCCTCTCGCATCCCAAAAACATATTGCTAAAAATTACATTATGGTAGAGACAGACTATCTATGATGGTGACAGGTATTGGTCTGTAAGCTCCACTGAGATACTGTTGCTGACATGACCATGCACTCTGTAATACACTGCAGAAAATGCCAATGCTACATTAATACACAATAATAATATGAGAGAGGAATAGGCCAAAAACAAGAATGCCCTGTTTTTAAAAGAACTATTCAAAATGTACTCGCTGTTGCAATGGAAAAACACAGTAAATGGTAACTGAACATTGCTGGAATAACACATGGGAGAAAGAGAAGATAACATAATACCGTGCTGTGGTTGCAGGACCTGTAAGCAGGCCACAGCCCACAGCAAACTTCAAGAAGAGGGAACCCCTCAAGGGAATAGCGCCATCATGCAACTACTAGTCAATAACTTGCCTCCCCACAACATGGAATGTCATATCAGGCATCTTAGCCACCAAGCAGAGGAAACAGGGGCCTTCTCAGTAACATAGACCTTGCAGGACGGATCATATAGTTCAGTTTGGAAAACAATTCTTCATGATTATAATGAAAATCAAGGAGCGTATAGAAGAGTTTAGAGGGGATAGCTGTGTCATGGGAAGTATCATATTACATTTAGCAGAAATATCAATCTGTGTGGGTGAAGTAACTTTAGTTACATGCAAGTTTCACTTGTGTAAAATGATATTGAAATAATAAAGACCTAAGTAACAATAGAAGGTGAGGGTATAGTTTTCCCGGGGAAACAGCAATACAAACCTAACTGAAAGATCAATGCTTTCCCACACTAATAAAAGGAGTACTTTTATTGCTGTTTCTTACCTTCTTGGAGACGCACCCTCACTTTATGCTGCAAGAGATGGCAATTAAAGTGTGGGGACATTTATCTGAGGACACAGACTGCATTAAAGCCTACATACTATAAATGATCTAACCCTTCCATAATGTATATGATGAAAACAAGTGATTGGAAATCCATATTAATGAGAAGGAAAACAAATGTTACAAGAAGCTCCAGGTAACAAAAAATCAATTTTTGCACTAGTTCAGGTGTGTGCATTTGATTAGAATAGAGAGGGGTTATTAGGAGAGCCTTTTGGGGGTTGCATTAGTGTAAGGGTTAGTATTAGGACGCTATCACACCAGCAACCAGCTTTATAGGTGTGGTGCGATCGCACCGCAATGTTAAAAATAGGCTTTGGAGAGTATCGCGGCAATGCGTGGTAATCTCACTTCTGGCTGCAAGCCAAACTATTAATGAGGCTCTCTAGCGCTCACTTCCTGTGGCCAAAATAAGAATTACCCGGAAGTGTATTAAAAAAATACACTTTCACACATGTGCACCACAAAACAGTTTAAAAATGATATGACTTCTGGTTGCAGTACGTCGTCATGGATGTCAAATGGTAATGCGCTGCTTTTGCATCAGGCGCAATGCTTCCAGCACATCGCATCAGGTATGAAATGTCCCATAGACTTTCATTGCTTATGCGTTACCCTGCAGTAAAAAAAAGGGTAACACAATGCAATGAAAACATCCTAGTGTGAAAGGGGCCTTAGGGTAACATAGTGGATTGCACTTTTTGGCCTCTTGCCCATTACATGCGATTCCGATTTGCAGTTTTCATGCAATTTTACATGCGGTTTCCGACTTGCAATTTTTAATCGGTACTGCATGCTGCGTTTTTCTTCTTGTTTTGATAGCATCCAGGGTAAATTGAAATCGCAAATCGGATTTGCGGTGTGCAGGGGGCCTTTGTCCTTAGCCTTTGCTGTGTAATCCCAGCTGTGTACACTGATGGCTTTTTTTTTTCAACTTACTATTCTAAAGTGAGCTCTGCATAAGAAATATAATGTTTCTGATACTATCTTTTCTGAGCGTTGGATATGCTGTGCACAGTAACACAGGAAAATATCAGATAAGCATGAAAATTGGGTGTGGTATTTCCTGCTAGCTCTGTGAACAGTAACGGTCTGGCACAGCTGCGACGGCAAAGTTATTTAACATACTCTGTGTAGTGCAATTTCTAAACAGCAGAAACAAAGACACTAAGTTAGACTAGCCCGGCATTTTAATTTCTATTTTTACAGTGTCCATTAGCTATATTACAGCTGATATTAGTCTGCAACTTGCACAATTCAATAATGGGATTTTAGTGCTGACTGCAGATGTTTCAATATCAATCATCTGACACCACTTTACTTCCAACAAAACAACTGCATCTATTTAGAATGGAATAGATATATTAAGAACATTCAAATAATTGTGATACCTTACGATCAGATGTGATTATTTTATTCAATAGGAAAGCTCTGACAGAAAAAAAGTATTTGGGAAAGAGGGACCTGCCAAATAGGCTTACAATCTAAAGCCACGTACACACACCTGACTTAAAAGGGAACCCGAGATGAGAGGGATATGGGCTGCAATATTTATATCCTTGTAAACAATGCTAGTTGCCTGGTAGCCCTGTTGATCTTTTGGCATAAGTAGTGTCTGAAACAAAACCCCGGAGCACGCATGTGGCCTATTCAGTAAAGTCTAAGTCAGCTGAGTCAAAGTACCTGATTTGCTGCATACTTGTTCATGGTCAGTTGCTAAAAGTATTAGAGACACAGGACCAAGTGGACTGTCAGGCAACTGGTATTGTTTAAAAGGAAATAAATATGGCAGCATCCATATCCCTCTCATCTCTGGTTCCCTTTAAAACGACATTAAACTCTGGCATAATGTTTAATAAAAATGTGTTTTCCTACTTTTTATAACCCATACAGTTATCATATTTGCTTTTGTGCACAAGTATTATTATTCATTTTGAAATTACAAATTCCCAAAGTATAGTTTTTTTGCTCTGAAAGCTGCCATTGCATTTTATTCATAGCTACAGTATTTATATATTGTAATGTACCCAGTGAATTTTTCTGAGCTGTCTGCTGATTTAGATACGTTTAGGAGTTTCACACCTGCCAGGGAATGTTTACATTCTTCTCTTGCTACAATTAAGTAAACAAAAGATAATGTTCTCTCCTATTCAGATTTGGATCTCACTGCAGGGAGCTTTCTATTGAAAAAGTAAGTCCTGTGTTTAACTGTTTGAATGCTGTACTGCTAAAAAAAAAATTGTGGGAGTATATTATATGCTGTAAATAATCTTTTAGAGCAAAGAAAAAATGCTGGGTTTCATACCACTTTAAATCAGCTGAGGTGGGCGATCACGACCGCCGCAGACAATCAGCGATCCGCCGGATGGATAGTGGCGCCAATTCCCCCGAGAAGTTGAATGTTCCCCGCCCGCCTTGAGAAGTCACGCATGCGCCACTGGTCGTCTCTCTGCCTCTCCGCATAGCAACACAGCGCATTGCCAGCTACACAGCTGACATGCATGTGTGCAGCAGGGCTCAATGATGTCACCCAAGGAAATCAGCTCCTGATCCCCGACGGCATTGGGCATGTGTACGAGCCCTAATTAAGTGGTGGAGAAATTATCAGTTCAAGTCTTTCAAACATAAACTGTAGTCCTTGTTTGGGGCAAGTGCTGATTTCCATTGTTTTGAGATGGCAAATTTGGCTGCTGTGAGTATATGGTGATGTTTATCTACCAGTATATTTGACAATGGTTTTTAGGAAGTTTGCTTAGCAATAAAACACCAAGATCACATCAAAGCGGAACTGTAGTTTTATTTATTTATTGTATTTATAAAGCGCCAACATATTACGCAGCGCTGAACATTAATTTAGGTTACAGACAATATTTAGGGCATACAGCAATATGACAATACAGGAATACAAGAAAACCAGATCACACACCATAGTATGAGTACCAGGTAATGCTTAGTCAGTCACTGGATGGAGCATAAAGATTAGGCAAGTTAGGTTCACTCAGATGCATAGCATGGGTTCACAGTAATGGAGGTGCATAATCAGGTAGGACACAAAAGGAGGAGGACCCTGCCCAAAGGCTTACAATCTAGAGGGAGAGGTAAGGACACGAACGGTAGGGGACCAGGGTTAAGCTGTAGGTTTAGAGCACTTGTGAGAGGTAGTAGGCCAGAGTGAAGAGGTGAGTTTTCAGGGCTTTCTTGAAGATGTTGGAGGGGGCTGCCCTAATGGGTGGAGGTAGGGAGTTCCATAGTGTTGGAGCAGCTCTTGAGAAGTCCTGGAGGCGTGCATGGGACTGGGTGATGAGGGGGGCAGTTAGGCGAAGTTCATTGGAAGAGCGGAGTGAACGGCTAGGTGTGTACCTCTGAGTAAGATCGGAAATGTAGGTTGGACAGGTTTTGTGGACAGATTTGTAGGTCAGACACAGTATCTTGAATCTGATTCTGGACTGGATAGGAAGCCAGTGGAGGGATTCTAGGAGGGGATCTGCCGTGGTGGAGCGATGGGAGCAGTGGATAATTCTGGCTGCCGCATTCATGATGGACTGCAGTGGGGCTGTTCGGGTCATAGGGAGACCAGACAGCAGGGCATTGCAGTAGTCAAGGCGGGAAATTATGAGAGCATGGATGAGGAGTTTGGTGGTGGCAGAGGTCAGGAAAGGGCGAATCTTACAGATGTTACGAAGGTGGAAGTTGCAGGACTTTGTGAGGTTTTGGATGTGGGAAGTGAAGGAGAGTGCAGAGTCCAGGGTGACACCCAGACAACGGGCTTGAGAGGTAGGGCGAATGGTAGTGTGGTTAACAGTGACATGCACATCTGGGAGGTTCATGGATGGCCGGGGTGGGAAGATCATAAATTCCGTTTTGTCTAGATTTAGTTTCAGGAACCTAGCGGACATCCAGGAGGAGATGGCTGATAGGCAGGAGGAGACCTTGTCCATGATAGTGGTGGATATGTCAGGGGTGTGGAGGTAGATCTGGGTGTCATCTGCATACAGATGATAGTTAAAACCCATGGAGGAGATAACCTTGCCAAGGAGGATGTGTATAGGGTGAACAGTAGAGGGCCAAGGACCGAACCTTGGGGGACTCCCACCGAGAGGGAGATCAAAGGAAATAACCTCTTTCCAGATTAACTGTGTCAAAATATGTGAGCTATAGTACCTCATTATGCATTTTAATCTCACCTGCTCCAGTTGCAGTGACTCACAGTCTCGTCCCCTGCTTCCCCTGAGTGCTGCCATCACACGCAGCCACCACATGGTGACATGTATAGCATTTGGCACGTATGTGATATCACACACGCGCCTGGCAGCGCTTGGGGAAGTCCAAGAGTCACTGCAGCTGGAGCAGGTGAGATTATTATGCATGCACACTGGTGGGGTTGGGTTGGTTGCAAGGCAGTACATTTGGGGGAACAGCAATCGGGGGTCCGCCGTGTTCATCGGTCATCGTGCATACCGCTACGCACCCTGTTGAACACTTCGGACCGAGATCTTTCCAGAATGCTCGATCGATGTAGAAAATTATTGAATAAGATGGTTGATTGGTCCGCAACATTGCTAGACGTATGGCCAGCTTCAGAGCCTGCTGCTATTCACATGATAAATGTAGGTGCAAACAATTAACTGCTCTGTAAAGCTAATAATTCATACAGGAAGAAGAGAATTTCTGTCCACTCTGCATACAAAAGTAAATATGCTAAGAAATGCAATATGAGCTTCAGATTAGTTTTGAAAATGCTGGCAATTCAGCAATATTGAATTGGACATGCTGTTCATAGTCTGAAAGTGAAGATAGTTTAAAAACAATTATTAGAATCCTACCTTTAGACAATCTAGGCTGAAATCTGATGGCAGGATATTGGAGACTGCCCTTCCTGTGTCTATATCTTGTAAGATGCTTGCAGCTCTGACACATTCATATGCTCTCTGGTGAACCTGTTTTAAAAATAATGCAATGCTTTATGAACATATTAGCAAGGACAATTAAGTATGGTTCAGGACTGAAATTGATAAAAGGACAGTCCAAGCATTTATACAGTATAGGGAGAGAATCAATACACAAACAGCAGTAATTTAATTTAAACAAAATACTGAAATTTATTAAAGAAAGTCTATAAATGTAATTAATGGACATGAAAGTGTAACTCTAAGTCTACAGCTTTCTGTGGAATAGTATTCTCCCCAGCCTTCAGAATTGCTTGATTAAGGCTACGCTTCCACTATAACTAGGCAAATCCGCATAGACAAAAATGTTTGCGGACTTGCATGTGTATGCGAATTCATGTGCATTTGTGGGCTTTTTTACAAGTGAATTAACATGCATAAGCGTTTTTTCTTTTCAATTTTACCGTCGCCATTTATTACTATTGACTTCCGCATGCGTAAAATGCATATGCGGTAACACGAAAACATGTAAACCACACAGAAAATTGTTTTTTTCACCTGCAGGGTGAAGCGAATTTCGCCTGAAATACATTGCTATATGAATTTGCATGCAGATAATGCAACAGTTAACAGGCCAGTTAGTTAGCTAGGCCCTTTGTTAGGTACTTAGCATCAGTTAAGCAGGCCATACACTGGCCCGATTTGCGCCCGTTTCGACAGCAGATTCGATCACTGGGATCGAATCTGCTGCCAATCGTTCACGCTACACGCCGAATTTCGATCCATTTCGTCCGATCCCGTCGATCGTGCCGTGCGGAAAATAACCGTCGATCGCCCGCGGGTAAAGAGCGCATCGCTAGCGGCGTTCGAGTGCCCGACGACCGACGCAATAGAGCCCGCATACATTACCTGCTCCGCCGGCGCGACTGCAGTCTCCCGGTCACCGCTGCTCTGTCTGCGCTCTGGTCTCCAGGTCCGGCATGCCTCACTTCTTCTAGCCCGGCAGGAAGTTTAAACAGTAGAGCAGCAGCACCACCACAACAGATTGTGAACGGTTTCAGGCTGAAATCGGTTCACAATCTGTTTGCTGTAAAGGTGGCCATACGATCCCTCTCTGATCAGATTCGATCAGAGAGGGATCTATCTGTTGGTCGAATCTGATGGCAAATCGACCAGTGTATGGCCACCTTTAGTGCTCAGCCCACCGCACCGCAGTCACTAATTAGTTCCTTATTAGCATAATTACTGTAGCTAATCAGCATTGTCGCTATATAGTATCTATAAGTTATCAGTACTGATCGCAGTCAGATCTATATCAGTACATTAGGGTCACCTTAGTGCAGGCTGCACTAAAAACGCAGTTTTTGTCCGATCAGGCCTGATCGTTCAACCCACACTTACGTTCAGCCCGCCCCACCGCAGTGACAGAATTTTTTTTTCTGATCACTGCAAAAACACAATAGCTGTGGCGCTCTAAAGATCAGTCTTGATATTTTTTGATCAAAACGGAGCGATCGCAGCTTTTTACTTCACAAATACCCCCATTTGCTAAACAGGTGTTCTTTTTTTCCTGGGTAGTCTCAGAGCAATACCCCCTAAATTTACCAGTCCAACATGGCAAGAAAGGGGTATTCTGCTGAAGCGGCCTACAGGATTCTGACCTAGTCAGAGAGCGGTTGGGACGTCTCATCCGACAAATCATCCGGGGCACAATACTACGGCGCAGTGGTTCTCTGACTCATAGCAGGGACGAGGTTGGGGTCCCTGCTAGGGCCAGGCGTACCTGACCCCATGTCATTGGACAGCAGGGTCAGCCTCAAGGGCAGCAGAGTGGTGCTAGCGCTGATCCAGGTTTTCATGGTGAGGCATACACCAGCAGTGAAGCACCTCCTGGACTTTGTACCAGTACTGCCGTAGACCCTGGTGAAGTGCCGAGCACCAGCACGGCAGTTGAAACTGGTTCGGTGGCACGTGCATTAAGACCCCTGTCCCAGCCACTAGAAACACGGGCCCGTAGTACCCCTAGACTCCCAGAGGTGCTGGCAGATCCTGATTGGCAACCCCCAGGTTCCGTTGCACCCATAGTGCCCCCTTTCACCACCCAGTCTGGAATCCAGGTGGAGAGAGATCATTTAGGATCAGACCTAGACTTTTTTGATCTGTTCTTTGCAGAGGATCTCTACGACGTAGCAGAGACCAACAGTTACGCCACATAATACAACACCACCAACCCGGAAAGCTACTATGCCCAGCCTTTCGGGTGGAAACAAGTCACAGTTTCTGAATGTAAAATTTTGGGGGGCCTTCTCTTCAACATGGGTCTAACTAAAAATAATGTATTGCGGTCCTATTGGTCTATGGACCCAATACATCACATGCCCATGTACTCTGCTGCCATGTCCAGGGCACATTTTGAGGTCATCCTGTGCTTCATGCACTTCAACGACAACACAACCTGTCGTCCAAGAGGCCACCCTGCCATGTGATACCACATGTGTGACACTTTTTTGCTGCCTAGCTGCGCAAAGGGGCCCAAAGTCCAATGAGCACCTTTAGGCTTTACAGGGGTGCTCACAATTTAGCCCCGCACAAAATGCCAGGGCAGTACAAGTATCCCACAAGTGACCCAATTTTGGAAAGTAGACACCCCAAGGTATTCACTGAAGGGCATGGTGAGTCAGTGGCAGATTTTATTTTTTTCTGTTACAAGTTAGCAGAAATGGGAACACTTTTATTTTTGTCACAAAGTGTTATTTTCTGCTAACTTGTGACAAAAAAAAAAAAAATATTCTATGATCTCACCATGCCCCTCAGTGAATACCTTGGGGTGTCCTCTTTCCAAAATGGGGTCATTTTTTGGGGGGAGGCACATTTATACTATCCTGGCATTCTAGGTAAACTAAACTAAACCAGGGCTAGACTCTGCGGAGGTCACCAACTACTGCCTGATCTTCTTTATCAACTCTGATATGAACATTTTTGCAAAGGTTCTAGCGGTGAGGCTGGATGGATGCCTCCCGTTAGTTATCCATCTGGACCAGATGGGGTTTGTAGCTGGGAGACAAACGATGGATAATATCCATAGGGTATTGGGGCTGGTGGATCACATGGGCTCTGATCGAGCGCCTTCTCTGCTCCTATCATTGGATATGGAGAAGGTGTTCGACAGAGTGGACTGGAGGTATATGCGCCTCGTTTTACAGAAATTCGGTATCTCTGGGGTATTTTTAAATGGCATTCGGAGTTTATATGCTCTGGTTTCCAACATGGGCCTAAACTAGTCTACTTTCCCCATCAAAAACGGAACAAGATAAGGGTGACCCTTGTCCCCCTTAAAGAGAAACTCCAACCAAGAATTGAACTTTATCCCAATCAGTAGCTGATACCCCCTTTTACATGAGAAATAGAATGATTTTCACAAACAGACCATCAGGGGGCGCTGTGTGACTGATTTTGTGCTGAAACCACTCCCACTAGAGGCTCTGAATACCGCGGTACTCCTGGCAAACTGCCACAATGTAACAATGTTCACAGACAGGAAATGGCTGTTTAGAGCTGTCTAACAGCCAGAACAGCTAGAAACAGCTACATAACCTGCCCACAGTAACAATGTCACCATGTAATACATGTCAGAATGTGAATCTGGGAAAGGAAAGATTTTACAATGAGCAAACACTGACTAAATCATTTATACATAATTATGGTAAAAATGAAGCACTTTTTTTATTACATTATTTTCACTGGAGTTCCTCTTTAATATTTGCTGTGTATTGAACCTTTGGCGTCATTGGTGAGGGGCTCTCCAGACATCACAGGGGTACAGGTGGGCCGGGAAACGTCCAAGGTACGGTAGCTTTATTTGCGAAGTACACCATCTTCTCGCTTACGAATCCACGTGTCATTACCAGTGCTCTTTAGGACTCTGCTGGAGTTTTCCTTGGTTTCTGGCTTTAAGATTAACAGCTCTAAAGGCAGGAGCCTTTTTTGGCAGTGTTTTGGGATCGCAGAACATCAACAGCAATTCCCAAAAATGCTTTGCCAATGAAGATGAGTGAGGGGGAACCCATTAGTGCACTTAAGAATAATCGCAATCGCAGGACATGCAGCATTTTGAGTCCATTAGCACTCAATGCAAAGTATATAAGCGCTGCATAAATCGCTTATCAAAGCGATTATTCAGTTATTTGGGGGCTCGAGCGATTACGTTTAAATAAAACTTTAATATACTTGCCGGATCTCTGTATTTCCGTTTTCCATCCGTAGGCCCGCCCCCTAAATGAAGTTATCACAGGCGCTTCTCTGATTGGTCATAGATAAGCACCTATGACCCCTTCCTTTAGGGGGCGGGGCTACGGACAGAAAAAGGATGCCTGGTAAGTATAATAATGTTAAATTTACAAAAATGAAATCGCAAATCGGAAGCGCTGTACATGTAAATTTACAGCACTTCCAAACGTTAGGCAATTGCCATTGCAAATGCCCTAGGAATTGCTGCACCAATGTTAAAGCGCTGCAGCGATTTCTAGTGGGTTCCAAGCCTTAATCGGAAGCTCTCCTTCCATACACCTGAACTCCAGCAGCAAACTTTATCCTCTTCTTTTGGTTTTAAATTCAAACAGATGAGTGTAAAATACTTGGGGATTAAAGTGATGCTCTCCTTATGTCAACTGTATGCAGTCAACTACACCCCTATGTTTGCATCACAGCATAAACTGTTGGATAGCTGGACCCACTATAATATTTCCATGTCAGGTTGCATAGCGGCGGTGAAGATGACTTAGCTCCCCAAAATGTTATACCTATTTTGTTCTTTCCATTTGCATATTGTCATCAGATGTTAAGACCCTACAATCTCATATCACAAGGTTTATATGGAACGCGAGACCACCGAGAATAGGATATAAGTTATTGGCTAGGGGTAAACTGCAAAGAGGATTTGTGCCCCAAAACTGATTCATTATTACTTTGCGGCCAGGCTGGCTCAAATTACCCAATGGTCTGCTTCACGAGGACTTGTTCGATGAGTTGATCTTGAGGTTGCTTTGATGAACCCTTTTTCAATTTCAGCCCTCATGTGGGACGAAAAATTCCATGCCCCCGAACCTTGGGGATAACACTATTATTGACAATTCTCTTTGGGTCTGGAGGCCTACTGGAACAACGCTCTACCCTAGAGTCACTATTTTATAATAAGAACTTCTTGCCATGTTGTTCAGAAAGAGGATGGGATAAATGGAAACTTAAAGTGAACCTCCGGACTAAAAATCGACTCAGCAGCACTGAAAAGGCCTTGTGATTCTTTAACAGTTTCACAGCATCAGAACTTTGTTTCTCTTATACAAGCCTCATTTTTAGCTGCACAGAAGTACACTGCCCGGGCTTTTTTCCCCTGATGCTGTGCAAAGCATGATGGGATTTATGATGTTGTTCTGAAACGGGATTTCCTTTAGGGCTTCCCCCGTCGCCATGGCGACGCACGTCGTGACGTCATCGACGTCGGCGATGTCATGACGTCACAGGGAGACCCGATCCACCCCTCAGCGCTGCCTGCCACTGATTGGCCAGGCAGCGCACGGGGTCTCGCCTGGGGGGGCCCTGCATTGCGGCGGCGGCGATCAGGTGAGACACGCAGCAAGCAAAGTGCTTGCTGCGTGTTTAAAAAAAAAATTATTCAAATCGGCCCAGCGGGGCCTGAGCGTCGACCTCCGGCGGTAATGGACGTATTAAGTCGTCCATACCGCTAAGGAGGTTAAAGAGGAACTTCAGCCTAAACAAACATACTGTCATTAAGTTACATTAGTTATATTAATTAAAATAGATAGGTAATATAATCTCTTATCCACCCTGTTTTAAAAGAACAGGCAAATGTTTGATTTCATGAGGGCAGCTATCTTTTTGGTTGAAAGGAGGTGACAGGGAGCAGGAGACACAGTTCCAACTGTCCTGTGTCCTGATCACCCCTCCCAGTTTCTAGGCAACGTGAATAACAACATAGGAAATCCCATCATGCTTTGCACAGCATCAGGGGAAAAAAGCCCAGGCAGTTTTCATTGATGGGTGGAGCTTAGCTAAAAATGCAGCTAAAAATGATGCTTTGGTAAGAAAAACAAAGTTCTGATGCTGTGGAACTATTAAAGAAACACCAATCCTTTTCAGTTCTGCTGAGTAGATGTTTAGTCCGGAGGTTCACTTTAAGGGGATTCACTACAGGGTGAGCCATTTATATGGATACATCTTAATAAAATGGGAATGGTTGGTGATGTTAACTTCCTGTTTGTGGTACATTAGTATATGTGAAGGGGGAAACTTTTCAAGATGGGTGGTGACCATGGCGGCCATTTTGAATCCAACTTTTGTTTTTTCAATAGGAAGAGGGTCCGGCGGACCAGCTTCACTGTTGGTGGGGATGCACGTTTGTCCAACAGTTCTGGACTGATATGTTTGACCTTATTTCACAGGTTATAGACTTGGCAGTCCCTTCAAATCCGTGAACTGCCCTATTTCATAAGAAGGTTACTGGTATATCTAAGAGAGACAATGCAATGGTATTCCATATATGTAACGTTGCGACTGCTCTCTTGGCCAAGTCTTGGAGGTCATTACCCCCTCCTAGGGTAAAATAACTCAGGAGAATTCATAATACTTACGTGATGAAAAAGATTACCTGAGAAAGGTTGAACAATCTCACCAAGAAGTATTTACAGGTTTGGGATAATTGGTCCTCTTGGATCACCAGTAATCCTGTTGTACAGAATGTGAATTATAAGGATATTGGTATTATAATTCTAATTATAAGGTATTGGGCGGTGCCTGGGATATAGCTGACGGTGTAGTTGTATGGTCTTGGTGGCCAGGGCAGTGATTGGAGAGCCTTCTCCCTGCCGAGTTACAGCATTTACTTTGTATAGTATATTGTAAATCCCACCATTTATTACTGCCTTTTACATGCATTGCATATACTGTTTGAAGTGATCTCTCTATTCTTACGATTTTGCATATTGCACTTTAATGTGCACTGTAAAAACTCAATACAAATTTGAAGTAAAAAATAAATAAAAAAAATCGAACATTCCCGAAAAATGAAAAAAAAAAGCTTTTGATTTTTTGGGACAACCGATCTTTTTTTATTGAATTGGCATAAAATTAAATAATTGGCCACCTTTACAGTTTTGTGCCTCTGTCACGTTGATGCAGTATCAAGGATCAAGATTTCTCAAACGAATGAAAAAAAAAGCTTTTAATTTTTCAGGATAACCGATCTTTTATTTGAATTGCCATAAAACTGGATCATTTTATTGTATGGTGTATGGCCACCTTTATGGTGGCCATACATGGTACAATTTTTTCATCCAATCTTACCATTTCTATGTAGTATAAGGGTAAATTAAGTGAATATACTGATAGGATAATTTAGGCAGTTCCCTTATACTACATAGAATTGGTAAGATTGGATGAAATAAATTGTACCATGTGTGGCCACCATTAACCACTTGAGGACCCACCCTTTACCCCCCCTTAAGGACCAGCGCTGGTTTGATTGATCTGTGCTGGGTGGGCTCTGCAGCCCCCAGCACAGATCAGGGTGCAGGCAGGGAGATCAGATTGCCCCCCTTTTTTCCCCCCTATGGGGATGATGTGCTGGGGGGTTCTGATCTCTCCTGCCTGCTGTGGGTGGCGGGGGGGGGGTACCTCAAAGCCCCCCTCCGCGGCGAAATTCCCCCCTCCCTCTCCTACCTGCTGCCTCCCCCGGTGATCGGGGCTGCACAGGACGCTATCCGTCCTGTGCAGCCAGTGACAGGACGTCCCCTGTCACATGGAGGCGATCCCCGGCCGCTGATTGGCCGGGGATCGCCGATCTGCCTTACGGCGCTGCTGCACAGCAGCGCCGTACAAATGTAAACAAAGCGGATTATTTCCGCTTGTGTTTACATCTAGCCTGCGAGCCGCCATCGGCGGCCCGCAGGCTATTCACGGAGCCCCCCGCCGTGATTTGACAGGAAGCAGCCGCTCGTACGAGCGGCTGCTTCCTGATTAATTAGGCTGCAGCTGGCGACGCAGTACTGCGTCGCTGGTCCTGCAGCTGCCACTTTGCCGAAGCACGTTATGAGTGTGCGGTCGGCAAGTGGTTAAAGATGTGTGCCTTTGTCATGCTGATGCAGTATCAAGGTATGGATTGTACTCTATACATATACTGAAGAGGTTGAGCCATAGCATATTTGGGGCAGCACAATGACATTTGGCAGCATGGTGGCGTAGAGGTTAGTGCTCTTGCCTTGCAGCGCTGTGTCCCCAGTTCGAATTCCATGTCAACACCTGCAAGGAGTTTGCATGTTCTCCCTATGTCTGCGTGGGTTTCATCCGGGCACTCTGGTTTCCTCCCACATCCCAAAAACATGCAGATAAGTTAATTGGTTTCCCCTAAATTGGCCCTAGACTACGACACATACACTACATGATAAATACATAGACATATGATTATGTTAGGGATTAGATTACGAGCTCCTCCGAGGGACAGTTAGTGACAAGACAATATACTCTGCATAAGATGTCAGCGCTATATAAATACTAAATAATAATGAAAAATAATAATAATACTTGCAACAACAACCACATAATTGAAATATCCAAAATAACTAAAAACAATTCAAAAAATATGTAACTTTAAACTCAAGTAAAACAGCTGTTATTTTGAGAATGATTATATCATTTGAAGATCAGAAACATTTTTTTGTTACGTAATGGAGGTTATTAGATTCATTGTAGCAGAATCCATTTCATCCCCTTTCGTTACATATATCTGTCTTTTTGTTTCTTATCTTTAAACTAATCTCTCTATCTTCAAGCTAGATATTCCACTTTATTAGCCAAGCACATTCTCTTGTTTAAACTAGCTTTCTCAGAAGTAGGTCACCGGTGGCAGCCTTCATGTTTCTCTTGCGACAGGTTTACTTTAAAAGAAATCATTTTTTCCTCTTTTTCCAAATTCCTCTGTAAATGACGGAATGTATTCATGTTTGAAACAAAAACAAGTTCCTTTCCCTGCACAGTTCAACCTGATTACATTAAAGATTGGAGACATTACATGTAGGTTTACATTTTATAAATTTCCAGAGCAAAAAAACAAACAGCTAGCATCAAATTCACACTCAATCTGTTGATCACAAAAGGGGACGTCACTCATGAAACTTCTGAGGCAATAACATTTTCTATGGCATGTAGGAACTGTCCTTCCTGCAGTGTGCACACTTTCCTTGCATGTATGAGCTGGTGGTAGCACATTCAGCTTCAGCAATGAATTCCCTAGAACAATACAGTATATGCACAGTCATGTGATAGTTCACATGGGCCTGAAGCCTCTCTTCATTTTGACATTGAGAGGCTACAAGAGCACAATGTATTGTTAAATGCCACAGGAACGGCCATTTCTAGCCTTCTTTAGAGTATGGTGCAGCACTGTTAAAATGCATCTAAATGCATTTACCCCGCATAGTAACAGTTATTTGGGTTGAAAAAAAGACATATGTCCATCAAGTTCAACCACGTTAGAAGATAAGCTGGCACAACATGAATCCATTTTCCGTTTTCTACATATATGATGGAATTGTTCCAGCATTCAACAATTGCGGCTTTCTGTTAATGAGACAATTAAAAAAGCATCAGGAGCTAATCTGAATTGGGGTGCATGAGTGTTTCTACTCAGGAAAGATTGCTGTTTACTCCTTTTCTACGGACCCTGCTTCTGCTCTGCAACATGATGCGTAATTGCCAGGCACCCTCCCTCTAATAGCTTTGTGATTGATGCCGTGGTTCACATTGCCTTTTACAAGAACTGCCACTGTTGGTAGCTAGGAAAAAAAAAAAAGAGAGAACTGTGGCGTGGGACACAGCGACTGCCAGAGGCTGGAGGAAGCCCCGGGTAAGTAGATCTTTTTTTTTTTTTAATCATGCCTGGACATTTTCTTTAAGGGCCCTTTAGCCGTTCTAAATGTACAACCTACTTCCTCTTTAAAGGGAACCTGAAGCGAGAGAAATATGGAGGCTGCCATCCTCATTCCCTTATAGACAATGCCAGTGATGAGCTTTAGGCTTTAGCTGCCTGCTCTGCATGCTCATGCTAGGGCAGTTACTTAAAGTATTAGAAGCAGAGCATCAGCACAGAAGTCAGGCAACTTGAATTATTTATTAAAGAATGAAGATGACAGCCTCCGTATTCCTCTCACTTTAGGTTCCCTTTAATTCCGTATATTACCATCCCACTTCTTCCCATTGCTGCGTACCAGGAAGGAATGAAGTTGTTTTTTCTTATTTTCTTTTTCATCTCTAATGGAATCAAGCATTACCTTGTCCTTCCACGGTTTCACCCCTTCCTGCATTGAAGATGGGTGAACATTCTTGAGTGTTCCATGATGTGACAGAAAATAATTGGACATTATCCTCTTAAACCAGAACTGAAGAGGATTTAAAAACAAACTGTGTCACTTACTCCTCTTCAGTTACGCTTTAAAGGACAACTGTAATGAGAGGGATATCATTATGTAATGAGAGGGCTGCATATTTATTTCATTTTAAACAATACCAGTTGCCTTGCTCGCCTGCTGATCCTCTGCCTATACTTTCAGCCATAGACCCTGAACAAGCATGCAGCAGATAAGGTGTTTCTGACATTATTATCAGATCTGACAGATTAGGTGCATGCTTGTTTCTGGTTTGATTCAGACACTACTGCAGCCAAATCGACCAGCAGGACTGCCTGGTAACTGGTATTTTTTATAAGGAAATAATTATGACAGCCTCCATATCCCTCTCGTTACAGTTGTCCCTTAAGCTCGGAGCTGATACATGCAAGTACAGGAAGCCAGCTACAGCAGGAGCTATGAGAGAGACCATCACCGCTGACCGCCACAAGAACAGAGGGAGGGGAGAGATACCAGCCCCACTTCCCACTGTCAGTCTGTGCCAAAGTGGGAGGGGTGATCGGATACCAGGGTGGGATGCTATGGTTAGCCCCCTAAATATCATGTGAGTTGATTAGCACAGGTGCTGTGCTCATCTGCACTACAGACTAATTTTTACATCCTGCCAAAACTGGTTGCAGAAAGGGCATAAATATGCTATATATACTGTAATGTCATCCACAAGTGGTTAATAAAAACATATTGAAATAAAAAAAGGAAAATCAGGTTTAAAAGTGTTATAATTTAAGTAGGCCTCAGTTATTTGGACTGAGTTAGTCAAAAAGGCTTGGGGAGCAGACCTGCCCTTTAAGGGGATTTTCTCTTAGAGAGAAAATCTGCAGTTCTGTCAGCAGAACCAGAACATACCAAGAAGCTGTTCTATGGACAAGGCCACAGGTCTCCCTGACCTGTGCATGTACACCACTAGAACAGTAAACATCAGCCATATTTACTAAACACCAAATTCCTTGTAAGTGGGGCAGAAGCCTCATTGAATATTAATCGAGTAGGTGTGTATTATGACACCACGAGGGGGCTCAGCCAATAGTCGTGGCGAAGATGAGATCACATTTAACTCTTTCCTAGTCGGTATTAATAGCCGGACGAGCTGAAAAAGGGAGCTCTCTGATTCCTGCTATGCTTCAATACTGACTGGGACCTCTAAAAGTATGTTCATTCCTTTCTGTAATCTGATATGATGTATGCTGTACATAGGTAGTCTAGTGTAACATAGAGTAGATATAAGAATACCTGACTAACTTCCGCAGGGAGTTAGGCAAGAGCTGTAACGCCAAGAAACATGAAGATCTGCTTTGCTTCCTAGGATATGATGAACTGTATCTATCTGTATATCTGTTTTCTGAATAAACTCCGTAAACATTGAAGAAGCCTGAGAAAAGTCTATCTCCTGCTTGCTGTGTGAGGAGTCGTGTTTGCAAACTCTTGCTGATGAGTCTGCTGGTGCCGGAGCAAAAGGTGGTTATTACAATTGGTGCCGAAACCCGGGACCGGGCCAGATAACAGTCTGTTATCTAGTTTTCCAGGACTTCCACAGTAACAAGCGGAGGAGACGCTGAGACGCTCGCTAGAAACTTATCGAGAAGAGATAAGTGGTGCTGCCAGGCTGCGAGGAAGCTGGGCGCACGGAATGACGTTCGAGTAATTACAGTGGCGAAGGTTCGTGGACTGAATAATATAGGTGTGATTGTACACACGCCTAACGCCAAAATCTAGATCGTGGGCTGTCCCGGGCGGCGGCTTGGGTGCAAGTGCCGTAGTGGTGTCGATCTGCTGAACGAAGGAATCAGTAGCCCGAGGGGGGTCCAGAACTTCGCGAGCAAAACTTGACCAATGCTGTAACGGACGGTCATTTGGGGAGAACGTCTCAAGACACTGGCAAGTATAGTGTTTCATTTGTTTAATTGTAATGCAAGTGTTTGGTATTACATGTTAACAGTGTTTTTTTTCCCAGCTGTGTGTTATCTTTCTGTGTTTTGCTGGTAGCAGCTAGCAGTTAAAGTGTGGACAGCGTATATAGTTTCGTTTTCTCTCTGGGCAGTTCTGGGCTGGGAGGGAGGCCAGCTGTGTTTATTTTTCTCTCGTGCTCTGTCAAGCAGATGGTGGATAGTGGGGAGTGGAGTTGGAGGGAGAAATAGAGAAGGAATGTTAGTGTAACGGGAGCCCAGAATAGTGAGGAAGCTGGTTCCAGTTCAGTGCTATTAGTTAGTGCTATGTGATGTTTCTGTAATCTCAGCATGATTCCGTGTCATGGGTTTTATTGTTTTTTTCTTGCAGATCGCAGAGCGTAGGTTTAGTGTGAAGGGGGGCCAATACAGGGCATACTCCCACCCCCCTCTCTAGAGATTGGGGGAAGCACGGTTAAGGTTTGTGTCCGCGGATATCGGCTAACAGCTGGAAGATTTGTTCAGTTTTGTCACTCCGCATTCCAGGCAAAGGTTTATGCTATGAGTAAAGTTTGACGTAGATATAGTGACAGCTAGTGTCTCCCTCGTAGGCTATAAAATAGGGGGATGATTTCATTCGGCTTTTTGAAGTTCCGGTGTAGTTGTGGAGAATTCCTTCTGTTCAGGATGTTTTTTTTTTCCCTCCGTCTACATGTCCAAGATAGGAAACTTCTCAAACTGCTGTGCTATTGGTCTGTTTCTTGTTAGTGTGCATATGCATTGTATGTTCTAACTGTTTTTTGTTCTCCTAATGTGTATAGGATTAAGAGGTTGCTACGGGAGATTGATAGCAGCCATCTTTGCTGGCATGCCAGGACTCAACCTGGAGTCGTAATTTTGAGCAAGCCACTCCCACCTTCATGATGTATTAGGAGGGGAGGGGGCGGGAAGTGCCCACTGATAGGCACGCCCTGATGGCAGGGGGGTGGATGTGCTGGGGGGATCCCACGTCACAGCTGTGCACAAGACGCCGTGCACGGAAGCAGCTGTTGGGAGGGGGGTCCAGAGTGGGGACAGAAGAGAGATTCTACTGAGTTTCTCGGCTTCCAGATGATTTCCTCAGAAGAAGTCTGGGCACAGGGAGTGTCCGCATACGTGGGCCAAGCAAGTTGCAGGCTCACGGATAGGAAGTGTTTCCCAGCTAGGAAAACACGTATAAGTCAGATAGTCCCCACGGAGTGATTTGCAAGTGCTGCGCAGATCAGGGAAGTATCTGTACGGGGTTGCTTATGGGATTATTCCTTTAAGTGAGGCACCTTAAAGTGCGGTGCAGCATGTGTTCCCCATAGAGATAGGGGGATAGTGCATAGTTGGAGAGGGGGGAAAGGAAAAGAGAGAAAGAAAGGAGTTGACCAATCCAGGTGTACTCGCTGCGACTGCAGGGTGTTTGTTTCGGGGGGGTTTTGTGTCAGGGACAGGACCAGAGATTGACATAGATGTCATTGCTGGGCTGTTAGCGTGTTTTTCCTCGCCCACCGATTGGTCATAAATATATATATTTTTTTCTTTCTCTTCTTTTCTCCAGCTCTGATTCAGTTTAGCACAGAACAGAACTGGAAGCAGTTCAAGGGGCAATTATAGGGATGCAGCAATTGCCATTTACAGAGTGACGGTGTATCAGTACAGTGTTTGCCATTTGACTACCTACCAAGTGGCCATTCAGGGATCTGCATACAGGCATTTGACGCTGGAATGCTTAGCCCTGCACCCTGCGTAGTTTAAGTGCAGAGTGCTCCTTCCTACAGGGAGGCAACCGTTTTTTTGGTAGTATGAGGGTAGTGGCACGGCAAACATTGGTCAGAGGGTACAACACACAGAACTTCTAGCAGAGCTCGTATCGCAATGAAGTTCTAGGTGAGTAAATGTGAAAATGAGTAAGAGCATTGCAGGCTCACCTGCAAAGCAGCAACAGGTGTGTGGCATCCGTACTCTGTGCATACGACGGCCGCGTATGTACAGAAGGGGGGGTGTGGTGAGAGCTTGCAATGAGGTGAGAGCTTCCAAAGGTGAAGTCCGCGGGAGCATATTTTAAACAGGTAAGTACTGAGGATAGTACTTAGGTAGGGGAGAGAGGTTGTGACTCCAATCTACCAAAAAGAGTAAACAGAGTTCATGAGAACCATAAAGCAACGAGATCAATTACGGTATATATTGATCAATTTAAAGTGTACAGAGTACAAGCCGCAGGGCGAATCCCAAATCATTAATAAGAATTGATTTGTTTGTATTTCGATTTCAGGAGTTGGGCAATATGGAATCGAGACAGCTGCAGTGCTGGCAGCAAAGATGGAGATGTCAGTCGGATAAGCGAAAGGTTCCAGATGCCAATCTAAGTTTGGAAAAAAGCGAGATTCCTGAGATGGGAAAGAGACTAAAAAGCGAGATTCCTGAGATTGGAAAGAGACTAAAAAAACGAGATTTCGGAGATCAGAAAGAGACTAACAAAACTGTCTGAGCAAAGCATAATGCAAAGTGCTAATGTTTTTCTTTCCCAAGGAGGTGCTTTCCTAATGAAGAGTACCGCGCTGATGGTGATCCTAGGTTGCCATTTCGTCCTAGGAGAACGAAGAGAGGACATTCTCATGAATAATAAGGGGTTAATGAGAATACAAGGCCCAAACATGTTGATGTTGGGTGACAAAGGTACTGATCCTTTCACACCTCCCTCCGCTTGGCACAGATGGACCAAGCAGGGATGGAGGGAAAGAGCACTTGTGCCAGGAGAAAACAAATTTCATGGCACAATGTGGGTGAAAGGTCTGAAGGGTCAGGTGTGCGGGCAGTGGGAATTGAATGGCAGTGTAAATCTGCTATTGATTGCCACACTCCCAGAATCGATGCACCGATCCAAAGTTTTGTTAAAAGGTACATTGCAGTACAATGGGTACATGCAAAAGGTGGAGTGTGTGATTCAGGTGTACCTTGTCTTGGTTATGCAGAGTGAGATGGTTCCAGATTGGACCAGAGAGACGCAGGGGACAACATCACACTCTGGAACTACCAACAGAGAGTGCCTCTGAAACAACTATACACACGTAAAAGTTGGAAAGCCGAGGGTTGGTGGTTCTCGAAACAAGAAGTAAAAATCGAGATCAAGCCACATTTCCAGGTGACAAAGAGGGTGGGGAGAGCGGTCCCGGGGGAGGGAAAGCCAACACAGGGAACCCCATCCACACTACACGGGTCACAACAGGGGACGATATTACACAGTCCATATGCAGCCGCTTATCCTCATGCTAGTTGGGTAAGTGAAGAGGTACTCTTAATTGAAAGATTGCAGAGAGTACAGTCTTCCCGACCTCAGGTACATATTGTGCCTCAGGACATAAGGGAGGAAGAGGTCCAATCAGGACAGTTGGGGACATATTTTGTCAGGGAGATGAATAAAGATCCTGTACAACTGAGATTGGACAAGGGAAGGTACATCGATTTTTCTGGAGAAGGATCTTTTGCATGGAAGCTTCGAGATGTTTGGGTGAACAAATGGAAACGGTGCAACATTCCTTTAGGCACCGCCACTTCCTTAGTTCCCACCTCAACACATGTCTTACACCAGGACCTGAGAGGTCAACCTTTTTTGGTGCTAGACGGGGAGGTGAAACGAGTAGAGTTGTCCTCATGCGGGCAATTCTCACAGAGGTACCTGTGGGGGCCGGAGCAAGCCAAATTTAGTGAAGAAGCCTGCTGGCTCAATAACACAGAATGCGAGGCTACCATTCAAAAGATCCGCCCTGAAGCCAAACCGATAGTTCCGGTGGCTGAAGGAAAGGTTTGTTTTTTTAACAAAAAGTCTAAGGACACATTTACATTCTCATAATTCTTCCGATAAGGGGGATTTTCCAAGGGGAACATATTGTGTGAGCGGAGATCCCATATGGATCGAGTCATCCAAGTTTGATGACGTTATTTCTCAAATTGTTAAGAGAACTCTAAAGTTCAAAGTTTCACTTGAAGTTCCCATCCTGAAAGATAACACGACATGGGACAAAGGGGAACAGGTTTTGACCCAAGACGACCACATTTTGTTACAAAGGTTAAACAAACAGTACACTAAGTTAGAGGTAAGATTTCACCATGATCCAGGTGATCTTAACGAGGTAAAACACAAAAATAAGCAGGTGAGTTCCAGTCTGACCTGGTGGAAAAGGTTTCCGGCGATGTTCCAGGGACACTCGGACTGGGCCTCTGCAGTTCAAAAGTTCTTCCTACACCCACTGGTCGTCTGGATGGGGATGACAACTTTAGGCATCATTATCCAGGTGAGGTTGTGTGTTAAAATTACGTAAAACAAATTAACCTGGTCAAGAGATTGGTGCCTCATAAACAATCTCATGAACCAATATTTCCAAATTAAGGGATATACAGGGTTACGGGTATAGGTTTAGTAGTACCGGTGATGGAGCTGATTGTATAAAGGCGCTCTTTTAGAAGGCACCTGGCACTGCTCCAGTGTGTAACAAACAAACGAGTTTCACTTTTCTGTGGTCATGCAAGTTTGTGAATGCTACACATGTGGTATAGAGGGACTTAGAAGTAGGGCCTCCCCAGAGAGCCTGGTTACAGGAAGACCAAGAGGTCTTGCTCTCTCTCTTCCAGGGATAACCGCTTAGCGCAGAGAAGTTGTGTGAGCACGAACATCGAAAAGTGAAACATAAAGAAAATAAACCAGGTACTGGTGGGTTCAGAAGCTGGGATCTGCAGGTCAAGCCTTTTTAGGGGGGATTGTTATAATTTAAGTAGGCCTCAGTTATTTGGACTGAGTTAGTCAAAAAGGCTTGGGGAGCAGACCTGCCCTTTAAGGGGATTTTCTCTTAGAGAGAAAATCTGCAGTTCTGTCAGCAGAACCAGAACATACCAAGAAGCTGTTCTATGGACAAGGCCACAGGTCTCCCTGACCTGTGCATGTACACCACTAGAACAGTAAACATCAGCCATATTTACTAAACACCAAATTCCTTGTAAGTGGGGCAGAAGCCTCATTGAATATTAATCGAGTAGGTGTGTATTATAACACCACGAGGGGGCTCAGCCAATAGTCGTGGCGAAGATGAGATCACATTTAACTCTTTCCTAGTCGGTATTAATAGCTGGACGAGCTGAAAAAGGGAGCTCTCTGATTCCTGCTATGCTTCAATACTGACTGGGACCTCTAAGTATGTTCATTCCTTTCTGTAATCTGATATGATGTATGCTGTACATAGGTAGTCTAGTGTAACATAGAGTAGATATAAGAATACCTGACTAACTTCCGCAGGGAGTTAGGCAAGAGCTGTAACGCCAAGAAACATGAAGATCTGCTTTGCTTGCTAGGATATGATGAACTGTATCTATCTGTATATCTGTTTTCTGAATAAACTCCTTAAACATTGAAGAAGCTTGAGAAAAGTCCATCTCCTGCTTGCTGTGTGAGGAGTCGTGTTTGCAAACTCTTGCTGATGAGTTTGCTGGTGCCGGAGCAAAAGGTGGTTATTACAAAAAGTGGTAATCTTTTCAGCTGTTCCCTACTTTCATAAGTCTGTAGACCTGAAAAATAGTGTTATTCCAGCAGAACTGATGCATTTTTTTCTAGCACACTGGCTGATTATAAATAAAGCCCATCTTATTTTTTTTTTCTGCTAAACAGAAATAATAACACCATTCAGCAGTCAAAACAGTTCAAAACACTGTATGTAGCAGATCACAGCACTGTCATCTTCCAGCTGTAACTAAAGTATTCAGCACATCTTAGCACTGTTCTAATGAGATTATGGAGTGCATGCAGAGGCTTGTCAGCTGCAAACAAGGGAATTCTACTTATAAAAGCTGAGGAAAACAAACACTAACTTACAAACTGCAGCTTAATAGCATGATAATGTCTGAAATACAAACAGAATACAGCAATGTCATTATTATAATGGATTGTAATCATCCATTGACGTCCAATATTAAAATACAGGTTGCTACAGTTATATGACCAAAGCGCTTTAATCTGCTACATAGTGTGACACATAACTGCTGCTGGGGTGGCTAAACATCTTTATTTGACACACACGCATGCACCCACACACACAAATCACTTTTCTGTGATATTTATCATTTTACAGTCTGATACTTATGAAAAGAGCGTATTTTAAATATTAAACACAACAATATTCAGAGGATAAATACACTAAGGCCGAGTTTCCACATTCCGGACAGATCCCAGACACGAACGCACATGAAATTCCCATTAGGTGTAACAGTGCATTGAAAATCATTGGGCTGTTTCCTCCTAATGTATGAAATCATTCCCATTAATGCCTAGAGACTGAAAAAAAACAAAAACAAAAAAAACGCAATTGCAGCAAAAATTCCGATGCCGTGTTCTATAGAGGAACATGGCGCTTCCCCCAATGACGCGTGTGAATTTCGGACTTGTAACTTTCCGTTGTCCTGAACACCACATTGGACCTAGAAACTCTGCCCCTAGACCAGGGGTCTGCAACCTTTAAGACATAAAGAGCCACTTGGACCCGTTTCCGAAAAGAGAAAAAAAACTGGGAGCCGCAAAACCATATGCACAAATCGTTAGCAGATATGATTCCCATATGCACAAATCGTTAGCAGATATGACCCCCATATGCACAAATCGTTAGCAGATATGACCCCCATATGCACAAATCGTTAGCAGATATGACCCCCATATGCAGAATCCTTCAGCAGATATGACCCCCATATGCACAAATCATTAGCAGATATGACCCCCATATGCACAAATCGTTAGCAGATATGACCCCCATATGCACAAATTGTTAGCAGATATGACCCCCATATGCACAAATCGTTAGCAGATATGACCCCCATATGCACAATCCTTCAGCAGATCTGACCCCCATATGCACAAATCGTTAGCAGATATGACTCCCATATGCACAAATCGTTAGCAGATATGACCCCCATATGCACAAATCGCTAGCAGATATGACCCCCCATATGCACAAATCGTTAGCAGATATGACCCCCATATCCACAAATCGTTAGCAGATATGACCCCCATATGCACAATCCTTCAGCAGATATGACCCCCATATGCACAAATCGTTAGCAGATATGACCCCCTATATGCACAATCCTTCAGCAGATATGACCCCCATATGCACAAATCGTTAGCAGATATGACTCCCATATGCACAAATCGTTAGCAGATATGACCCCCATATGCACAAATCGTTAGCAGATATGACCCCCATATGCACAAATCGTTAGCAGATATGACCCCCATATGCACAATCCTTCAGCAGATATGACCCCCATATGCACAAATCGTTAGCAGATATGACCCCCATATGCACAAATCGTTGGCAGATATGACCCCCATATGCACAAATCGTTAGCAGATATGACCCCCATATGCACAAATCGTTAGCAGATATGACCCCCATATGCACAAAACGTTAGCAGATATAACCCCCATATGCACAAATCTTTAGCAGATATGACCCCCATATGCACAATCCTTCAGCAGATATGACCCCCATATGCACAAATCGTTAGCAGATATGACCCCCATATGCACAAATCGTTAGCAGATATGACTCCTATATGCACAAATCGTTAGCAGATATGACTCCCATATGCACAAATCATTAGCAGATATGACCCCCATATGCACAAATCGTTAGCAGATATGACCCCCATATGCACAAATCGTTAGCAGATATGACCCCCATATGCACAATCCTTCAGCAGATATGACCCCCATATGCACAAATCGTTAGCAGATATGACCCCCATATGCACAAATCGTTAGCAGATATGACCCTCATATGCACAAATCGTTAGCAGATATGACCCCCATATGCACAAATCGTTAGCAGATATGACCCCCATATGTACAATCCTTCAGCAGATCTGACCCCCATATGCACAATCCTTCAGCAGATCTGACCCCCATATGCACAATCCTTCAGCAGATCTGAAAAAAAAACCCATTTACTCACCTAGTCAGAAGACCTCCTGTCACGATCTCCTCCTGTCCCGACCTCCGGTCCCGACCTTGTGGCGCGCAACTCCCACGATCCTCTTCCTACGTCACGTCCTGCCTGCAGGGCTACGGGAAAATGGCCGCCCGAAACCCTGCACTGGTTCGGCAGCCTCTCTGATAGGCTGCCGGCCAGCGACAACAGCACACGTCACGCGTGCCGCAGCCACTGACACCGGAGCCGCGGCGAAGATGAAAAAGAGCCGCATGCGGCTCCGGAGCCGCGGGTTGCCGACCCCTGCCCTAGTGGAAACCAGGCCCAGTCCGCCCATGATGCCAAGTGAGGCGACTTTCCCAGGCGGCAGAAGCCTGGGGGCAGCACCAGGCAGAAACAGGAAGCGAAGAGAGTGCCTTGCCAACCTATACTGGGGGCAACTGTACCTGGCTAACCTATACCAGGAGCCACTGTTAATAGCTACCAATACTGGGGGCACCTATACCTTGCCACCTACCTATACTGAGGGTGTTTTTTGGGGTGCTCACTGCAGCTATAACGTGCGGTGCAAATTGTCGGGCGCTGTGTGATCATTCCAGTTCGGGGGGGGGGGAGGGGGGGGAGGATAGGGGTCGCATCACAAGTTTGCAGCAAAAACTCTAGAACTGGCACTGGTGGAAACTAAATTGTGTGTGTGTATATATATATATATATATATATATATATATATATATATATATATATATATATATATATACGCGGCATACTGTGAAGTGTAGGCCCAGCGTAGATCTGAGTTTTGCAGAAGTACTGAAGCTTGTGTCTTCTGAGACTACTACTACTACTTATGCTGCTCTGTAGAAGGGAAATGTACATGGATCTACTTCTGCATGTGTGGACGCGGATTATAAAAAAGAGAGTGAGTGGGAAGATGACTTCTCCATAAAAGGAGATGGCCACATCAGTGTATTCGTATAACTGTTTTAGAGCTTTATGTGTATTTACCTAATCATATGTTTTATTTATCCTTACTGTGGCAAAAACGAATACTTTCATGGATAAGATGGGGAAACCATATTGCAATGATGCAAAAATGTTCTGTACTGCACCAAACCTAACTTTTGGAACAAGGAAGAAGGGACACTAAGAACTGCCCCTGCCATACCTTAAGCCATGCCTCAATTTTACAATGACCTGATTGAAACTTGACTTTGGGGCCTCCCAGGATTTCGATCCCCACACTGTGTCATTAAATGACAGACAAATGATCCACAAACGTTCACATCGGGCATATTCACTAAACAGTGGTAAAACTGACAAGCACACGAAGCGCACAGACATTACTT
The DNA here is from genome assembly GCF_040937935.1 of Hyperolius riggenbachi. Taxonomy (NCBI): domain Eukaryota; kingdom Metazoa; phylum Chordata; class Amphibia; order Anura; family Hyperoliidae; genus Hyperolius; species Hyperolius riggenbachi. The sequence continues at coordinate 341,819,319 of NC_090647.1, read as the reverse complement.
ATGCCAGCTGAATAGTGTGTGTGCTGCACTAGCAACATGCACATTACTTGGATATACATGGGCAGCAAGGTGGCCTAGTGGTTAGTGGTCCCCGATTCGAATCCTGGCAAGGGCACTATCTGCACCTTATGGGCAACAGTTAATGTGCATGTGTATGCACCTTTATAGGGTCTGGGAGGAGTAAGGATTGTGTAAGGGTGCTGTGGAGTGAGTGAGAACAGAAGGGGTTGTTAAAGGACTAGGAGTGGGGGCAGTGAGGCTGTTGAAGATGCCAGGGTGTGGGTGGGAAGAGATAGACTTATTAAAGAGAATCTGTACTCTCAAATTCTTACAATAAAAAGCATACCATCCTATTTATTATGTTCTCCTGGATCCCTCTTTGCCGTTTCCGCCACTCCCCGCCGCGATCCTGGCTTTTAATTGCCATTTTTAGGCAACAAAAAACATGGCCGCTAACCAGGAAGTTGTGTGTGTGTGTGTGTGTGTGTGTGTGTGTGTGTGTATATATATATATATATATATATATATATATATATAATATATGTTACAGTATACTACAAGCTTTTATTACATAGTGAATTATCTGCACTCCAGTCTGGATTTCTCACAGTTCTCAGCATGTGACAGGCAGCTCCCCTCCCCCTCAAAGAGCTCTGTCTGTGAGGAGTAAACAAAGCACACAGAGTCTGGAGGGGGCGTGCAGGGGGTGTGCATAACTTCTCCCTATCACAGTAAAGGCACCACATTCCTCCTTGGGTCAACAAAGCTTGACAAAGAAAAGAAGATTAGATATATTACAGAGACAGTGCAACTAGAAAAGGCTGCAGTAATCCAGACCACATTAGAACAGGTATAGGAACTTATAGGATAGAAGAAATAAGGCTGAACATTTTGTTACAGAGTCTCTTTAAGGGTTTGAAAGGCAGAGTGGATGCTGGGGATGGATGGGGGAAAAGAGAGGAGCTTACTGATGGTCTGCGGGAGTGCAGCTACTGCAGCTTATTGAGGGTCTGGAGGGAATAGAGTGAGGCTAATGAGGATGCTGGGGGTAGATGGGGAGAGAGGTCTTACTGAGGGTTTCCAGGGGAGAGAGTGATTATGCTGCAAATGCTAGATCAAGGATGGGAATAGAGGGGATCTCATTGTGGGACTGGAAGGGACAGCAAGAGGCTATTGAGGATGCTGGAGTGGGTAGAGAGAGAGTAGGGGCTTACTGAGGGTCTGGTAGAAGGAGAGTGAGTCTACTAATGAGACATGGAGTGGGGGTGAGGATGGAAAAGGAGGGGGCTTATTGAGGGTCCTGAGAGAAAAGCATGAGTTTACGGAGGCTGCTGGGGATGGGTAAAGAGGGAGAGGGGCTTATTGAGGGTCTGGAGGGGAGATAGTTAAGAAAATGTGGAATGCAGGAAGTGGTGTATGGAGAGAGGGTCCGTGTGTAACCATTGAGGGTGCAGGGTGGGCTTATTAAGAGTCAGAACACACTGCTGCACAGTGCATATATGTGTGCATTACTGTCTATGCACTATTGCACAGTGAGACCGGACGCATTGCTGAAAGCAGCACAGCAACAGCGTGTACAAGCGCTGAGCATTCAAATGGTATGTTCAGATTTATACCTAGAGCATACTGAAGTTAGAAGATGACCAGCACCGACCGATTCCTAAAGTACCAAATGTTTATTCACCAGAAAGCATGTGAATAACACATAGCCAGCAACATCCAGATAGCATATAAAGATGTAACATATAGCTCTTTAAATATTTAAGAGCTATATGTTACATCCTTATATGCTAACTGGATGTTGCTGGCTACGTGTTATTCACATGCTTTCTGGTGAATAAACATCTGGTACTTTAAGAATCGGTCGGTGTTGGTCATCTTCTTACTCTGGATTCTACTAAGTCCTGGCTTGCCACTTGGACTAGACTGGGCACGACCAACGAGGCAAGTTAAGGTGTGCTGTCCGAGAAGTGTGAATACCTAGAGGATACTTTAATTAGTGTCACAATTGCCACAGTGTAAGCATTCTGAATTCACTGTACAAAAACAATTTATTTATTACGGTACTTTGAAATTTGAAGTACTGTAATTCTTTCTCTGCTATCAGTTATCGATGCCATATTATTACACAAGAAATGATAGAGGATATGAACTGAGATACCTGATAGTTTCTGAAATAGAATAGTCTTGTTCCAGGCTGAGGCTTCCTAAAAGGGATCCAGACCTCCTGGAGCGCTGTGCTTGTCCCTTCTGCTGAGACGTCTGAAAAATGGTATGTGGCACAGGCTGAGCCATCCCTGTGAGATGATTATATAGATCCCATGCTGATAAATACAATGATATGTACCATACATTTAGACAAATTAATAATTCTACACATTGATCATACTGAGATCCTTTTTTTTATTCCAGGCTACAAGACCAGCTGAGTCTGGGAACGCTGATTTCCATGCCTAACTTTTTCACCCACACAGTTTGGACAACACCACTCCTCTTAATCAAATTGTCATAGGGTACTATTGATGGTAATCTAAATGCGTTATCCTTTTATGTTTTTGGTCACAGTTAACAATGGCTGCATATCTTGGAGCACAAATCAGGGAACCCAACTTATTACAATATCCTCATAATGTCATTTTCACTTCAGACTAAATGTGAACTTGAACATTCTTTACAATACATAGTAAACTAAAATAGTAAACTAATTTCTGCCTCCTTCACCCTTTTCTGTGGCTGTAAAGAATATGATTCACATACATTTTTTTTCCTCATGTGAATGTAGAGAGAGCCATATTGAATTCCACAATTGGTCTAAATATTTAGCAGAATTTGAAAGCCAATAAAAAATCCTTATGCTCCAAAATATTTTATGCTCTAAAGCTAAATGCTTTCAAAGCCCACATTAGGGGAAAACATGTATTGTAGCCTAAGATAGTTGGGGCCTGTTTTATGTTTTTATTATTATCGCATGTCTCTATCACAATATTTGGCGAGTCTGGTCGAGTCTAGTCCAGACAGAAAGCTGGAAGAGTGACAGACAGTAAAAAATATTATATTAAAAACATAAATAAATTTTTTAAAAAAAAAGACTACGAAAAAGGAAAGATCTTAAGCTAGTTGTTATTGCTGTCCCTTATTTCATGTTCTGCACTTATGAAGTGCTGCAAATCCGTATTTCCTTTTTCAGAGATCTTAGCTCTTGGTTTGTCAGGTAAGTTCTATAACCCGGACAGTGTCTTGCTTTATTGTTTTAGGATCACTTCATGTGATGAGCAGTGACTTTGCTCAACCTCCCCCCAAGACTGTCATTAACTGGTGCGGCCGTGTGCCAGGACCACAAAGAAGAAGACACACTGACCACACACCAAGCACAGAATGAACTTGGCAGCAGCAGGCAGGTGGTAAGAGGGCAGGGATTTCGGCCATGAACTACAGTTCATTTGAATTGGCACTGAGAAAACCAGTCTCTAGCATTACAATGCATAAGACTTCAGACTTAATGACGGAAACCCAATTTTTTTTTTAGCTATCTCTCGAACACCCATTATTAAGACTAGCACACACACTCAAACATCGTTATCTGAAGTGGGATTGGTGTTGACTCTGCCGAGAACATGGAGTGCTGGATATTGTCGGGAGATCACACTGTTTTCCACAATACCCTGTCTGCCGGAAACCGCTTTGTGAAGTGCCATACTCTTGTCCCTCCTTCCCATCCATAACAGCAAAATTCATTGTAATGCTGCAGCCTCAGGGGGCTTCTGTGCAGCACTCAGCCTTTCACTGTTGCCTAAGGGACCGAGTCTTGATCCCTGAAGGTGACAATCTGTGTGTATGTACCTTTGGTACACATTGTACAGACATCATGTCACTTGGGTATACCTCAGTGATTTGTATTGTCTCAATGGAAGAGGGAACATGGTGCAGTGCATGATGGAGCACCTTCTGTTAGGTTGGGTAAACACTGGAACTGTGCATTCAGTCATTGCTGTGATTTAAAGATCTGGCTTGCTAGAGCCTTAACCTTAATAGAGTTCTGTCTACCATGTATATGAGGCTTTAGTTTACAAGTTTCTAAAAAGGCATTTTGGTAATTGGTATTTGGTAATATTTTGGTATAATTTTGGTAAAACCAGCCAGAATATTTACTTCATTAAAATAAAACAAAAATAAAAACTTTCGCAGTTACAAAAAATAGCCAGTCAAACCAAGGGTTAAAGCATGACAAAATATGAAACATTAATTCGTGTGGTTTCACATTTTTCAGGTTCAGTTTATAGTTGAAAATTTGAAACAAAACAACATACTGTATATTGTTAAGGCCGGTTGCACACCTATTAATGGCTTCATATGACCCTGTGCCATGGTGCGGCGACAAGGTCATATGCATAGTGTTGCGCCCCCCCCATCCCCACTAGTGACATACTCCCTGCTGGACAGGAATTATGTCACCGGGATACCCGTTGGTCCGCGTATGCGCATTGCAAATCATGTGCTCTTACTACGTTACCCATTGACTTGCATTGCTGAATAATCCGTGTGGTAGGCATGGATCACACAGTAACGCCATGCAGACTTTGCGTTGGCATTGAGGCAGTATGGATACTTACGGCACACCACGACGCATCGCGTTAACTGTTCAAATCTCCATAGATTTGCATGGCCCTTGCGGCAGGGAGCAACGCAGCGCAACTGTGCAAGGAGCCTCAAGAATGCAGAAGTACTTAACTACTTTGGCCTTTTGGACGTATAGTATACGTCCAAAAGGCCGCATGTGCGCTTCTGTGGCCGATCGCGCGCATGCACATGCGCACCCGGGCCACCGTTCGTTAGCCAGGGAATCAATGAATCGGGACATGGTGCCCAATCATTGATCCCTTTCCCCGGCAGAAAAAGCGACGGCTTCTCTCGGAAGCCTCGCTTTTTCTACCTCTTACGTCCCCCCTACGTCCCTCTAAGGGTATGTTACGATTAGAGTGACATAATGTAAACAAACTCATGGTTGCCATCTTGTGGCCAAATAATAAAACTACATCTACATTTAAAAAAAAATTAAAATAAACACATATTTACATAAAAAATTACTATTTGCATCCCACCCTCCCAAAAATACCCAAATAAAGTGTTTAATAAAAAACAAAAAAAAATTACAATAAAAAAATGTAAATATTTAGCTAAGGGTCTAAAGTTTTTAAATATCCATGTAAAGATGAAATATTTCTAGTTTTTTTATTATAAGCTTGTAAATAGTAATGGATGCAAAATGGAAAAAATGCACTTTTATTTCCAAATAAAATATTGTCGCCATACATTGTGATAGGGAGAGATTTTAAACGGTGTAATACCCGGGACTATTAGGCAAATACAATACGTAGGTTTTAATTATGGAGGCATGTATTATTATAAAACTAAAATGGGCGAAAACTGAGAAATATCAATTTTTTCCTGTTTTTCTCTTATTCTTCCTGTTAAAATGCATTTACAGTAAAGTAGCTCCTAGCAAAATGTACCACTCAAAGAAAGCCTAATTGGTGGTAGAAAAAGCAAGATATAGATCAGTTAATTGTGATAAGTAGTGATAAAGTTATAGGCGAATGAATGGGAGGTGAAAATTGCTTGGATGCATAAAGTGAAACACGACTGAGGGCTGAAGTGGTTAAACAACATATAATACCCAAAAGACTGCATTCTCAGGGAATTAGAGCAGATTCGGGTGCTTGATAAGTAGATGCCAAAAGCAGTTTCACAATTATCCCCTCTTGGAACAAGTGATTGGAAGAACTGCATTTGAAGCTGCTCTGTAACCAGTTACATAAGCATTCCTATTCATTACCCTGAGAGTAGTTTGTTAGTGGCAGAAGTAGTTGGTGCTTGAGCTGTAATACATGCTGTGGTTTATAGTTGGCTCAGACACAAGCCATGTCCCAACTACACTGATATCCGTAAAGCATTATCACTTTGCATGAAAATAGTGCAAAGGCGGTTGGAAGAAGGCTAAATTACTGTATTTTTTGAACCATACGACGCACCAAGGGTAAGGAGACCAAAACCAGGAAACAAAAAAATAGACTGAACCTGGTGTGTCTATGATGCAGGGGCATCGTGTGGAGCTTCTCCCCCAAGCTCCTGAGGTCGGAGATATGAGGAAGATGACATAATGTAGACCTTCCACTTCCTTCCCAAGACCTCCATCATCTGAGGAATGAAGGGAAGACATCCTTCCACAAGAGATTGCAGTGTGTCAATTTAGAAAGGAGCACATTGGAGAGACCATCTACCAAAACATGCATTGCTTGCTGGATATGATTCTCTCTGTGATTTTTACAATAATTGGCCAGTCCACAAGCTATGCTTAATGTCTGCTGACGGTTTGAGCATTGCATTGCCTGTCATGTCAAACCTTTAGCAGGTCCCTTAATCATGGCTGCATGAGGCAGTGCTGTAATCTCACTGGAGAATAAATCATGTTCTGCTGGAAAGAGGTCACTGCCACAACACTGCTCTTGCAGGTTGTTGGAGCAGTGTGCTGCACTGTGTACTCATGCTCTATGACGGCAGCAATGTGCCGAGGCTAATACTCCTCCCTCCGATGCACAGTGTGGTGCAGCCTAAGGCAGGGCTTTTCAACCCTGTCCTCAAGTGCCACCAACAGTGCATGTGTTGTGCAAATCCACAGAGGTAGTTAATCAGCTCTGCTGAGCCACTAACTACCTCACCTGTGCATGTTTGTAGTTTTCTGCAAAACATGCACTGTTGGTGGTACTTGAGGAAAGGGTTGAAAAGCCCTGGCCTAAGGAGCAGTGTCCCCTTGCTCAAGGCAAGCCTCTGCTCTCCAAACGTCGTCTGGCGTTCTCCTATACTCTAGCTTAGAGTCCTTGCTTGATGAGGTCATCAAGCAAGGTACCCTTAAAGACACAGTAGAGAAGAACACCTGCCATTGTATGGAAAACAGAGCTGTCGCTCCCAGGACATAGGGTACCTGACACCGATCCCTGCTGCAGGCTGCAGCACACTATTGCATCGGACGTAAGGAGGGAGCGAGGAGAGCCTAGTACTAGCCTGGGGACATTGCGGGCATCCTGGGGGCATAGTGCAGCACAGCATGGTGGCTTAGTGATTAGCGCTCTCACCTTGCAACGCTGGGCTCCTGATTCGAATCCCAGCCAGGTCAACATCTGCAAGGAGTTTATATATTCTCCACGTGCCTGTGTGGGATTCCTCCAGGCACTCCAGTTTCCTCACACATCCCAAAAACATACAGATAAGTTAATTGGCTTCCCCCTAAATTGGCCCTAGACTACGATACATACACTACACTACACTACACGATACATACATAGACATAAGACTATGATAGGGATTAGATTGTGAGCCCCTCTGAGGGACAGTTAAGGGACAGGACTATATATACTCTGTACAGCACTGTGTAAGATGTCGGCGCTATATAAATACTAAATAATAAATAAATAAAAAAAGAGGGAGGGGGGATTGCTGGGAGCAAGGGGACTTTAGTATTCAAGTGGGCAGGCGAGCCTGGGACCACTAGACTGCCAGAGATTTAGGAGAGGCACAGTGCTACATTTGGACCATAAGACGCACCAACATTTGCCCCTTTTTGGGGGAAAAAATGCATCTTATGGTTCAAAAAATACAGCATGTGTTTCAGTTGCCTGAATACCCAGAGTCAGTTAATGAAAACAAAGTTAATATTAACTATTTATTATATTATTGACTGAAGCAATGTGGAAATAGTATTTTTAGTGACTGATAGAGTGGACTATATTCATTAAATTTCTCCAGGAGCTAAACTGGATTGTAATGTGTATTCGCTAAAATAATTGACTGTACGAAAAAATTTGAAACTTCACTTATTAGAATCAATTTTGTAGAAATTCTGAAAAAATGCCTGATTGGTCAGGGAGGAAAATTCTATTTGACTAATTTGTTTTATTCAAGAAGAAAAAAAAAAAAAAAAAAAGATTTGAACTTTGTATGATCACCTTGTTCATGTAGATCGCTGTGTATGGTCACTTTTAGGCTCTTAGTTGTTTTGGCAAAGGGGGTTGTAAACCTTTCTAAATGTAAACGGATGCATGATATACTGGTGCTGGATAAATACAGGAAATCAATAAATAAATTACAATATGTTTAAAAAGGAAGTTTAACCACGTATGTGGTTTGTGACGGCAAATCTACTTCCCGCAGGACTTTAGCTCCTGTCCAGAGACGTAGATATTTGTCTATTGCGGCGGATGGCCACCGCTCACTCCCGCGCTTGCTCCTGCGTGGGTACTCACCGCCACCCATTAGTGGAGAAATAAATGAATGGGAACGCAGTTCCCATTCATTAATCTAAGTCCCTGTTTCAATGATCGCCGGCATAAAAGAGATGGTGCGATCATTGTGACTACTGGAGTAACACATCCACGCATTACTTCCTGTTTAGTGTACTTATAATACACTAATTGGAAGTAATGTGCAAGGACATCTAGTGGCCAAATAGTAAAATTGCACCTACATTCATTTTTTTTAATAAAAGGACGCACCATTACATTTAAAATCAACCCCTTACCTCTAGAGATGTCGCAAACATAGAATTTTCTGTTCGTGAACGGCGAACGCGAACTTCTGAAAAATGTTTGCAAACAGGTGAATCTGCCGAACCGCAATAGACTTCAATGGGCAGTTAAATTTTATAACCTACAAAGACTGTTTCTGGCCACAAACCTGATGAAAAAGTTTCAAGGGGTCTAACACCTGGACTGTGGCATGCCAAAGGGGGATCCATGCCAAACGTCTCACCAAAAATTACGGTGTTGACGCAAAGTCGGGTTTTAATCCCTAAAGGGCAGAAATCACATTATGCACAGCTCTGGGTGTCAGTGGGCTGTGGAGTGTCTCACACTGAGAAATGCAATAGTACTATCAGAATACAGTGAAATAATAATGCACTGTAGTGGTTCTGTGCCTGCAACTTAATGAGGCAACAGCAGTAGTGTGCACGCAGCACTGGGTGTTAGTGGGCTGTGGAGTGTCACACACAAAAAAAACACAGGAGTCAGATGTGCTACCCCTCAAAAGGGCTGTTTGCTTTCACAGCTAGTGAGGAACAAGGACACAGGCCTATATAATGCTTTCCCTACCTAAGTGTGACCCTGCTCTCACTAACAGTCAGCAGCCAGCAGAGAATTAATACTGTAACTGCTTTTTTGATAGGGGGCAGGGCCCAGGAAGGGGTGCTAGCTGATTGGCTGCCATGTGTCTGCTGACTGTGAGGTAAGGGGTCAAAGTTGAGCTCAATGATGATGTACAGGGGGCAAATTGAACACGCCAAATATTCGCTGCGAATGCGAACAGCGTATGTTCACAGAATACTGCTCGCCAACGAACTGTTCAGACCATCTCTACTTACCTCCCAAATTCTCCCATTGTACCCAAATAAATTATATGCATATAATAAAAAAAAAAGACAAATAAAAATATATACATAAATAGTTACCTTAGGCCCGTTCACACTTGCGGTTTTGTCAAAACCGCACCGGATGTCCGGACCGCACCGGAGCCGGACCGGACCTGATCCGTACGGTTCCTATCCGGATCCGGTCCGGATCCGGTCCGTTTGCATCCGGTTTCCGTGCGGTGTGAACACGGTTGCGGTCCGGATCCGGTTTCTTAAGGAGATAACATCCTGTAAATACCTGGGGTCTGGGAGGTCAGCAGAAGGGTCTGGGGTCATTGTTGGAGACAGGTGGACGTGTGGAGACCATCCGTGGATACAGAGACTGCAGTTGGGACCATGGATCCAGGCATTTTTTACTCGTAAACCTGGGAATTCTCTCCTTCCTGTTGTTCGCCTCCTCGTTATCAGACATCAGACATGTTGCTGCCAAAACGAGCTCCAGCATGAAATCGCTGCTGCCCCACTCTTTGAACGCTGGGCCCATGTGGTCCCCATCCAAAATGCATAGGAAGTGGGGTAGAACGTCCGGTTTTTGTAGCCAGTGTGTTGTGCGCTCTCCGGCTCTCATTGCTTTGTATTGGCCGGATGGTGCAGTCCGGCTCCGCTCCGGATACGGCTGCCGGAGGAGCCGGACCAAAAAATAGCGCATGTTGGAACGGACGCCGGAGTCCGGATCCGGTCCGGCTCCGGTCCGGCAGAACGGACGCATGTGAACGGACGCATAGGCTTTCATTGCTATTGCCGTGCGTCCGTTCCGTCCGTTCTGCAAGCGGTCCGGCTCCGGCACGGCGATTCCGGACGGCCACCGCTAATGTAAACCGGGCCTTAGAGACTGAACTTTTAAATATATATGTCAAAAGGGTTTATTAATGTTATTCATGAAATTGTGGTCTTGTAATTAGTGATGGACGCAAAATTGAAAAAATGCACCTTAATTTCCAAATAAAATATTGGCGCCATACATTGTACTAGGGAAATATTTTTAAATGTTTTAATAACCGGGACAAATAAAATTTGTGAGTTTTAATTACAGTAGCATGTATAATTTTAAAAGTATAATGGCCAAAAACTGAAAAATAATTTTTTTCTTATTTTTCCAGTTAAAATGCATTTGAAATAAAATAATTCTTAGCAAAATGTACCACCTAAAGAAAGCCTAATTGGGGGTGAAAAAAAACAAGATATAGGGCCTGATTCACAAAGCGGTGCAAAGTGTTTGCACGCCTGTGAAAAGCCCTTTATCACGCCTAAACTCAGTTTAGGTGTGATAAAATGAAACTCTCGCGAAATTCCTGCGTGCAAAGATTTGCGCACGCAATCGCGCGGCGCACGGTGCAGTGCGCGCGATGCGCCCATTAAACCCTATGGGCGCTGCGCGCGAGATTGCGCGCGATAACCAGCACAAAGCGGTGCTAACTCAGCGGTGCAAAGGTTATCACGCCTAAAGTCTTTTAGGCGTGATAACGGAGTTATCACCGCTTTGTGACTCAGGCCCATAGACCGTTTCATTGTGATAAGTAGTAATAAAGTTATAGGCAAATTAATGAAAGGAGTGCTGAAAGGTGAAAATTGCTCTGGTACAGAAGGGGAAAACCCCTTCAGTAGTGAAGTGGTTAAGTGAACTATACAAGACATTCAATTTTTATTCACCTGTGCTCCACTGCAGCCACCAGGAAGCCATTAGATGCCAATTCTGAACACAGGGACGAGTATGCTCCTCTGAAAAAAAAAGACAAACTTTGCAAATGGCCCTTCAAAAATACAAAGCAAAAAAGTCTACAAGGGGAAGATGCCACAAGTATGAGGCTCATATTTCACAAGTAATGGCCTAAACACAACAACCGCACTTCTGTGCTGATTGCAACAACACATCAATGGTACAGACTGATACATACTGCTGAAAAATGCATAGAAGCGCTGTGCACTGTGTTGCCTGTGTGAGCTCACTGCTCATATTATTGTGTGAACATGTTCACTTCTCTGCACTGTAATGGACCACATTACAATAATGCACTTTCTATAGAGCGTTTCTAGATAACGTGTGCAATATTGTGCATGTTACAAACAAAATTCTTTATGCTAATAGCATGCTTGTTTTGACGCACGCTGTGGCTAGTTTCATACTAGGGCATGGCATTATATTATTATACTCATTACAACAAACAAAAGAAACTTTGTGGTGGCATATGATGTGCAATGCACGCAAAGTAACTGAGCAATGTGCACCTTCCTTGACAAATACTCAATGTGCATTCCTAGCCACGCACTTCATGTTCTGCCTTGTTGTAACTACGGAATCCATTACATCACAGCACAACTAACGAGTTGTGAACGGTTTATAGACTTTGAATGGCTACATGGGATAATCTGGACTGATGGAAAACTGCTGTTGAGACCTTATAAATGTGGTTTTGAGCAGGCTATTAAGCCTTTATTCATTGGATGTGGAATGCGGGATAAGTGTGCTAAGGCTCCCTTCACAATGGGGAGCTGTATTGCATTGCAGCATGGTGGCGTAGAGGTTAGCTCTCTCCCCTTGCAGCGCTGGGTCCCTGGTTCGAATCCCAGCCAGGGCACTATCTGCAAAGAGTTTGTATGTTCTCTCCGTGTCTGCGTGGGTTTCCTCCGGGCACTCAGGTTTCCTCCCACATTCCAAAAAACATACGGATAAGTTAATTGGCTCCCCCTAAAAAATTGGCCCTAGACTACAGTACTTACACTACATAATATAGACATATGGCAATGGTAGGGATTAGATTGTGAGCTCCTTTGAGGGACAGTTAGTGACAAGATATATATATATACACTGTACAGCGCTGCGTAATATGTCGGCGCTATATAAATACTAAATAATAATAATAAAAAAAAAAATAATAATGTAAAAATAATGCAATCAAAGACAACATTTACATGTAATGCAAAGCAGGCAAAGAAGAAACTGACCAATGATTGAAAAATATTGTGTGCGTCAACAAGTGTGATTTGAGCAACACACTCCATGTTCTGCGTTTTCTCAACATAATCCGTTGCATTACATCGCAATTATGAAGTGTAAACTGTCCATAGATTGAGTAGCACTGCATTACAGTGTGCAACAGTGTCCCTTACAGCGCAATACAACGTGTCAGTGTGAAAGTACCCTATAGAGCGAGACGTGGTCACTCTGAATACCGTTCCTTTTTTCTGTACTAAGGAATAAATTGGATTCTTAAAGGGGTTCTGTTGAGGGTTTTACCGAACAAATAAGAGGCACTTACCTGGGGCTTCTATCGGCCCCCTGTAGCTGTCATGTCCCGCGCCGTCCTCCTACGATCCTCCGTTCCCCGCCGCTGGTCCTGGTCTAATTATTCCTCTAATACAACTGCGGCTGCATGGCCGTGGCCGTGTGCGTGCATAAATCTAATCACAAAAAGGAAGAGAAAAAAAAAAAGCAAGCACTAAGAAACAACTGAAAGCAGTGTTTTTTCCAAGTACTGCTTTTGGCCATTTATTAGTCGTGTTTGCACCCGAATAATGAAGTTTCCTGTACATAAATTCTGAACTACCAAATTAAGAGATTTTATTTTTTCTTGCCACCAATTAAATATGTGCATACTACCGTAATTACAGCATATTTATGTATTCACACAATTAATATACCGGTACACATATGTAATTAGCAGCATGCATGCTAAAAATTAAAAGAATACTCAGAATTGGCAGTTCAGAAGATCTACGCAGGAAATTCTATTATTCAGTGCACTATTTACCAGCACTAGTGAAATAACATTCCAGAAGAGCGAATGTCAAGAGTCAGAAGGGCTCTGTTCATAACGTTGCAATAACAATGCACAAAATGACTAAGAGAGAGCGAATAGTGAACTAATGTTTTACCATTCTTTTTCCTTTAAGTGACACTGAAGCAAAAAAACAAAAACAAGTATGATATCATGAATTGTATGGGTAGCACAGATAATGAATAGAACATTAGTAGCAAACAAAAGAGTCTTATATTTTTATTTTCAGTTATATAGCTTTTTTTTTTTTTTTTTTCATTGCATCATTCTCTATTATTTGCAGTTTACGAACTACACTTAATATTTTAGATTATGAAACCGAGCAGAGCTAATGAACCTTTGAACTTACCTGTATTAAAACCTTATCAGAAGTTGTATTTCACGGTTTCGTTGAAGTATAAGTGCTTCAGAAAACAGCAGCACTCTTTGAACCAAATTGGTCAGAGAGCTCAAAGGTTCATTTACATAAATAACAACTGACTCTTCCTGTACTGGAAACAATATGAGGCTCATATCTTTGCTACTAATGTTCTATTTCTTAAGGTAGCCATACACTGGTCGATTTGCCATCAGATTCGACCAACAGACAGATCCCGGAGACCAGACCAGAGCGGAGAAGACAGCGGAGACCTGGGGAGTTGCGCCGGCAGAGCAAGTAATGTATTGCAGCTGTATTGCGTTGGTCGTCGAGCACTCGAACGCCGCTAGCGACGCACTCCCTACCTGCGGGGGATCGACGGTAATTTCCCGCACGGAGCGATCGACGTGATCAATCTATTTCGGGACGAAATAGATCGAAATTTAGCGTGTAGCGTGAACGATGTGACAGAAGATTCGATCCCAGTGATCGAATCTGCCGTCGATCGGCGGGGAATCGGCCTAGTGTATGGCCAGCTTTAGCTGTACTACACATACAATTCATTATCTCATAATTTTATTTTCACTTCAGATTCCCTTTAATGCAAGTCTATGAGGCTTCTGATTGCAACTCCGGGCTCTATCCTGTTCTCCTTTTGTACCCTTTTCAAAGCTAGATTATCAGGGAACAACACTTGTTTCCCCTTTCTATAGATGGGGTGTTATAAAAGTGCCAATTCAGATTTGAAAAAGTGGAGGAGAAAAAATGCCTACCTGAATGGGTCTATATATAGACCCACTTTGGAATTAATGATCCCAGCAGAGAATAGTGTCTTTTAATGAACTGCACAATGATGTTATTTTTTAATGCAGTCTATTCTTACAGTGAAAATTACAATTGTAACTATGACTAAGTAACATAACTTTTTGAATATGCATTAAATTGATTTATTTTATTGAAACTCCATAGAAATTGACAGAACTTTTCCATACTGCTTGACTATTTTATGATTACAGGAAACTGGGATTAAAGAAAAATGCGCAGGCTAGAATAGATTTTTTATAGATGTGATCAGATTAAGGTCTGGAACCCACTAGAAGCCTTTTCTAAGCACTTGTGATTTGAAAAGCTCTTGCTAATGTAATGCTATGGGTGTGATCCCACTTGAGCGATGTGATTTTATAAAAATCCCCCATAGCATTGCATTAGCAAGAGCTTTTTTCAAATCACTAGCGCTAAGAAAAGGCTTCTAGTGGGTTTGAGCCCTCAGGCTGGGTGCACACATAACATAGCGTGAAAGGCTGTTCTATGTTAATGTTTTCGTTTTTCGTGTGTTTTTATATTTCCATTTATGCAAATCACTAGGAAGACAACAGGAAGTTGAAATACAGCAAAAAAATATATATTTTGGGGGAAAAAACGCACATAAAAACGCATGAAAACGCATACTGTTGCGGCCCTATTGACTTTCATTATGTGCGTTTTTCATGCGTATATGAATATTTTGCAACAAAACCAGCATTTTAAAAAACGCAGGTTTGAAAACGCATAGAAAATGCATATGCGTTTTTTCCTGCGGCCCATAGACTTCCATTAGTGGGAAAAACACAGCTTTTTACACAATGCTAGCGTTTCTGCTATGTGTGCACACAGCCTAACACTTTTCATTGGCGGTCAAAAAAAAAAAAAAAAGCCCTACAGTTTTGGATACACTCACATGGGTAGAGAAAGAGCAAGTGCTCTTGACCAAGAAACACCTGTTCTATATATGGGTGAACAAAAGACCTCTGCCTCCTGCAAATGCACAGACTAAGCTTATGCACTTCTCAGCCCATATACACAGGTGCTGAGTACTGCATGCAATAGAGACATCGGTTCCACATAAAAGTGATACGTGTTAGCAGGTACACCTCGTGCAGGCTGCTCTCATGATACCCGCCCTAACCTCTCTCGAGCGTTACTTCATTTACTTAGGGGAACAAGTATGCAATGTGACTTGGGAGCGGCCTGCAGAAAAAAAAACATAACATAAGCCTGCACGAGGCGTACCTGCTAACACAATTGCTTTTATGTGGAACTGATGTCTCCATAGCATGCAGTACTCAGCACCTGTGTATATGGGCTGAGAAGAGCGTAAGCTTAGTCTGCATTTGCAGGAGGTGGAAGTCTTTTGTTCACCCATATTTAGGATAGGCGTTGCTTGGTCCGGAGCACTTGCTCTTTCTCTACCCATGTGAGTTTTGAATACACTACCGCTAGAAGGGCATATATTCAGCATATACAGGTTCACATCTTAATCTTGAATGTCTACAATGCGATAGCTGTAAGAGAGTGGACTGCATCCCATGTGTATATAATAATATCAAACAACTGTACTCAAACTGAAGGCAAACTGATTGAGCAGACTTTCTTATTTCTTTACCTAGACCACACTTAGAAGCATTCAATACCTTTCCTCCTCTTTTCCTCACTTTAATAAATAAAGGGCAACCTGGACTTGCTAAAAAGAGGTTCTTGCTGTTGATATGTGAATACCATTATGCTCTGAACAACTCTTGCTGTGGTCTCACATGTTCAAGGCGAGGATCTGCAACCTTTGCCACCTAATAGCACATGATTACTTTTACCATTCATAATCTAAATCCAAACCTACAGTAGGAGAACCTTAGTAAGTCAGTAAGTTTCTATATGGTACTCGGCTCACCTAAAGCTCCCAAGCCCATGAGAAAAGATGATAAGTGGTTTCCTGTCTTTGCCAGGCATCAAGTCTCCATTCCATATCACAGGTACCTGAGGACTTCCTGTAAAATATAAAACAAACAATAACTGACAGTCACATAAAATAATACAAAGCCACCAAATCCTTCTCTCTCTGGAAGATCTTCAGCAATGACACTTACGTGGGTTAAGAGAAATCACTCATACATTTTGGAATGTTGCAGTGACAATTTTCTTGTATAGAAAAACTATTCCTGGGTAGCACCTCAACCCAAGACATTTTTACAAGCAGATTGCAGTATGTTAACACCCCCAAGAGGAATTTCAAGTAGAATTAGCAGGTGTCCCTCTGTCCTACATCATTGAGAGGCTAAATAATCCTTAATCTGGGTTATACAGCGCAAGACTGGACACATTGACAGCACATTGTGGAAAACAGTCATAAGATTTAGTGAAAACACTAACATGTAAAAATACAAGGCAGGAATCTACTGTAGTTTTTTCAGAAGGACAGCAGTTGGAGCCTCTATACACCCCATTGCACTCAACTACCGTACTTGCCCTATTTTCCACAATGGCTCCTTGGAAGCAGCCCAAAAATATTTTGGGAGGTGGCCTAGCTGGGCTGCCAATTGCCCTGCCTCCATAGTTTGTGTGTGTGCATGCAGTGTCATATGAACATCTGGTTATGAGCCAATGGAGTGGAGGCTCGCAGTCGCCATAGAGGGGTACTTCACCCCCAAAGTTGAGGAGCCGTATCAGATGAGGCAGGCTGGAAACCTTCTGAAAAGTTTCTTGGAATTTGGGCTTAAAGTCCACTAGATACAGGGGGATGGTTAGACATACTGTGTGATCTGACAGTGCCTAAGGTGATTTTGCCAGAGACCTGTTTATAAACAGGGCCATTCAGCTCTGCCATGCCTTCATGTTTATAACCAGGGCAAGGCATATTTCTCATAGCACTCTGCCAAATACATATACAGAAGCTTTCCTACTCCTCGGCTATTGGTTTTGTCAACAGGTCGACTCAGCACACAGGCTTAGCCCAATCTAATAAGCCAGCATGACTGGGATGGTGGGGGGAAGGAAAAGGCTAGGCAGGATAAAGTTGACATCAGTGCATAGGTCAGGGAGAGACGAGGTTTATTGCTGAGGTTGAGCAAACCCCACCCATCTCAAGCAAAAGGTAAGGCAGGTAGAGTTAAGGGACGAGGGGAAAAAGAAGAGACAGGAAGTAATGGAGGTATTATCAGGGGACCACTAATACTTGGCTGCTTTTACCTCTGCAGTAGGACTGCAAGCAGTCTCAACCAGCCTCCCTAATACAGTAGTCCAGAGGGGGCAAATAAGGAAGAATGCAAGAGGTAGCACAATAATACCAATTAGATGGTTAAGGATGAGAGAAAGGGCCTTTGCTATGGGTAGCTGATGAATAAGGTGGCCATATGGTTGGGGTGAATTTGCAATAAATACAGTACATAGTGTGTCCACTCACTCAGTAGAAAATGCTTTTATAAGCTTTGAACCATTCATTGTATTATTTCAGACAAAGGGTTGTTGTGGCCAGTTCAGTCCAAGTCACAAGGTCTGAGTTGCTGTCTGTGCCAAGCAATACTCTTTTCTCTATTTAATTCCTCTCTTTGATCCGCTTTCCTCATCCCTTAGTTTTTGTTTACCCTCTCTCTGCTCCTCTGCACTCTATAATCAGCACTCTGCACTTTGTAATCCACTTCTCTCTTTTTCTTGGGATTTTATTACCACTTCCTACTCTGTTCTCCACCACTCCTTTCTCTCTTCTCCATGGCCACTGTGTGCTCCACTGTCCTCATGTTGCACTCCACTCCTCGCTCTCTCTCTCTCCAGTGATTGCAGGTCCCCCTCTGTACTTCTCTCACTTTAGCTGTTAGTGTTAGCCCCCAGTTTATATTCTGCTTTTCTCTCTCAACCACAATAATTGATGGTCCTCCCTTGTGCTTCTTTACTCTCTGCAGTAGATGGCAGTCCCAGAAACCTTCTGGCGCACAAGATAGCAAGACATACCACCTTAGGCACACCTATAGACCTGAGGAAGCGGCTGTGGCCGTGAAACGCGTTGTCATTTGTGCCCCAATAAAATTTAAGAAGTATTTACTACTACTTTACGTTTGAGTTTTACTACTATAAGGTAGGAACAAGACAACCTTTTTTACAATTATTATACCACCTACTAGAACTACTGATATAGGTCTATGGGTGCCTCCTTCCTTCCCCCAATTTCCAATTTGTGCTCTATTCTTCTCTCCTTCACAGTTGGTATTGGTCCCCACTCTGTGGTCTGCTCATCATCTTTTCCCCAGTCAGATCCCATCTCCATTCTGTGCTCCTCTGTCTCTCTCCTCTGCAGTGAGTGCCCATCCCCACTCTGTGCTCCTGTGTCTCTCTCCACTGCAGTCAGTGCCCACCACCACTCCATGATACCCTCTCTCTCCTCTGCAATCAGTGCCCATCCCCACTCTGTGCTCTTCTCTCTCTCCTCACAGTCAGTGCCAACCCCCACTCTCTGCTCCTCTGCAGTCAGTGCTCATCCCCACTCTGTGCTCCTCTCTCTTTCTTTACAGTCGGTGCCCATCCCCACTCTGTGCGTCTCACTCTCTCATCCACAGACAATGCACATCCCTACTCTGCGCACTGTTCCCCTCTGTCTTCTCTATAGTAACTGCTGGCTCTCTCCTGTGCTTCTCAATACTCTAATGTTGATGTCACACTTGCTTTGTTTTCTGTTCCTATTTCCTCCACGGATAGTGGCAATACCCACTCTGTGCTCCACTCCCTTTATCTCCATCACAGTCAGTGCTGGTTTCACTCTGTGCTTCTATCCTTTCTTTCTCCTTGTCAGTTCAGGCCGAATTAGGGAAAAACTGCGGTGGAAATTTGGGGGCAGCCCTAGGCCGTAATGTGAATTATGGCTACAGCAGCGCTCAGTCAGTGATTTGAGAGTCGTCAAAAGACGGAGCACAAATTATGATAAAGTGTAGTTCAGCCGCAAGCAATTGCTGGAAGCCGAATTACGTATTTACACAGAGTCTATGGCACCTGGAGGAGGAATAGTACTTAATGCCGCCAGGACTTTTGCAGGAGCATAGCGAGACATTTTTTCGGCTTAACCTTGTGCCTAAATTTCCCGGCGCCTTTATTTCATGTATGCGTTCAGGCCCCCTATGTGATTCTCTGTGCTCTGCTGCTTTTCCATTTCCATCTTTGCAATCTTCTCTTTTTCATGTGCTGGAAGTCTCCTTGCCTTCCTCTCCCAGGGCCATCCTCCCACTATGCTCCACATCCCTCTCTTTATTCCACTCTTATAGCATCTGATTTTATAGGTTTTCCTGTTTGTGTGTTGCATGTAAGCATTATCTACTGCACCAGATTTGTAAGATCAGCAATAGGTTTGTAGGCTTACAGGGAATGTAGCAGGCCTAGAAAAAAATCATAATAATTGGCCAGAGGAATCTCAGATTTCTGGACAGTGTGTATAGTGATCAGAAGGAAGAGAGAGTCATGAAACAGGCTGCATGGTGCTGATAAGATACACAGCAGTGCATCGTGCTAAATCCTGCTAAATGTAGGGTAATTGATAAACCTACTCCAAAGATCAACAAATATGGCAGTAGTCCAAAACGGAGAAAATATGTGAGCCATTCTGATAAATCCAGGATTATCCTATTTCCTAAGTCTAGATCATCACAGCAAGTATGATGATCAGGTTGTGATGAATTGGATAATCCTGGATTTGTCAGCTGGGCTCACATGGTCCTTCTCTAAAAATGGCCATGCCACTGCTGGCTGAGAATTAGACAAACACAGTTCAGCAATCAGCAATATTTAGCAGAGAATAGTGTTAAATATTCTATACAG
Source organism: Hyperolius riggenbachi (assembly GCF_040937935.1). Lineage (NCBI taxonomy): Eukaryota > Metazoa > Chordata > Amphibia > Anura > Hyperoliidae > Hyperolius > Hyperolius riggenbachi. The sequence continues at coordinate 341,799,116 of NC_090647.1, read as the reverse complement.
AATATCATGATTTGAAGAAATGTGATTTATTGTATTTTTAGTATAAAAAATATTTATCATGAAGATATAAAACATTAGAAAAGAATACTTTATTTTTATACCTTCACATACTTTATATATGGCAAGTTCAGTAAGCAGAAAAGTGTCTTACTTTACTTCTGTAATTAGGCAGCCAAGTCTCCTGTCTTGGTTACTTGGGCGCGAGTGAGAGAGAAATATGGAGGGAGGGAGAATAAATGTTTCAGGCAGAGATTGGCCAAGATGATCTCTCGTCAACGCATCGGGGTCTGTCATACACACACATTCCTGACAGAGGCGGTCTTTAGCCGCCACCTTGGTCGAGTTTGATCTAATAGGCTTGATTCACAAACCGGTGCTAACTGTTAGAAACAGTTAGCACGTGAAATGCCGCTCGCAGTCTTTTCCGAGCGCAAAGTCCCACGATCACGCGATCGGACACAGACTTTTGTACACGATCGGCCGCCACAGGACTTTACGCACGGAAAAGACAGCGAGCAGCACTTCATGTGCTAACTGTTTAGCACGCCGGTGCTAACAGTTAGCTCCGGTTTGTCAATCAAGCCCAATGTGTGTACAAACCTTTAGTTCTATTTTGGTGTCCCAAAATATGCCCCATAATTAAAATTGCGGTATCTCAGCCGGGTTTGTGTTTGAATTCTATATAGGAGTGTACTTCTTCCTCTCATAGCCAACTGCTGCATTTTGCTGCAAGCTCAAATGACTTAACCTATACCCAGCAGATACATAACAGAGAAAATTATTTAAACAATAGATAACCAGGGCTGTGGAGTCAGAATCCGGGCAATTTTTGGGTACCTGGAGTCTGTATTTTCATATATGGAGTCAGAGGATTTTTGCACCAACTCCACAACCCTGGTAAGTATTAGACTAAGGAATCTGAGCAGTTTTGGGTACCTGGAGTTGACGGTTTCATAACCTAAGGAGATGATTTTTGTACCGATTCAACAGCCCTGTAGATAACACTCAGGGGCGGAGAACTATAGTGGTAAGTTACTGCTGACATTTCTGTGGTATCACTGCTTTTTTACCTTATTGTGTTTTTTTTTTCTCATAAAACCTCTGCAAATAAAAAGTTCTGCAGAGATTGTAGTGCATTTCCTGAACAGCAGGTGTAACTGACAAAATAGTGTGCAAAAATAGTGTGCAAGTGATTAGGGAGGCTGGCTGGTATCTTACTATTTTGGCAGTTAAACTAATGTTCAGGAAATGCTGCTGAAAACAAAGAAAACCCTGAGAATCCCCCATGAGGAGATGGACTGGCCCAAAACCTGACGGTTCTGTCAGATTTTAACTGCCTACTTTTTTTCATGATAGTGGTCCTTTAACATGAGTCCTTAGTTCAGATCAGATTTTCTGTGCAGAAAACCCACACAAAAACAGTCAAGTGTGTCCCCTGCCTAAGGCTCAGTCCATACTTGTGCGGATGCAGAACAGAAACAGAACGCTCATCTGCGAGGCGGATCCGTCCATTCTGCATCTGATTTGTGCAAAATACCCGATCATTCTGTGTCGTGTTCCGTGTATTACATCATGGCGGCGACGTGGAAGCGACAAAAACGGGCAACGCGGATGTTTTTGAGATTTCTGAGGCATTTCTACCTCAATGTAAGGTATAGGAAAGTTGAAAACCGCTCTGAAAAACGCTAGATCAGAGCGGTTTTCCAAGCGTTTTTGTTACAGTAGCTGTTCAGATACAACTGAACTGTAACGAAATGTAAAAAACGATACACAAAAACGCTCCAAAACTGTGAGGCATGTTTAGAAAATAGCTCTAAACATGCCTAGAATCGCTCTGAAAAACCTCTTAAAAAACTGCTAGCGTTTTGCGGATCCGCTAGCGGTTTTTGGTGTGCACCAGCTTTATCATAGGATCCGCTTTCTGCGTTTCTGCAGAGCTTTAACAAGTGTGAACCGGCCCTAAGTCTTGCCATCTAACTGAATAGGTGCTGGCTTACTGAACAGGAAGAGCCGAGATTCAGACCCAGGTCGCCTGAGTTAGAGCCTTGTACACTATCCAGCCACTGCTTGGGCTGTGACTTGTTATTCTTCTCATTTTTGTGTTATTTATTTAAGTTATCACAGAAACACATTTTTATAAGGTAATTTTTTCCTTGGACAATTATGGGGAAAAAAAACAGAAGGAAAAATGTGATGTTTGGCCAGAGATCCCGCTGCTGTTTGGCAACTTTTGCAAGTTAAAAGAAGTAAGATACTGTACATCTTCACTCTTGTAAAGAAGTAAGATACTGTACATCTTCACTCTTGTAAAGAAGTAAGATACTGTACATCTTCACTCTTGTAAAGAAGTAAGATACTGTACATCTTCACTCTTGTAAAGAAGTAAGATACTGTACATCTTCACTCTTGTAGTGTTACAGACATTTTTTTACTTCAATCCTTTTCTTCTCACCATATAATTGTAAACATTTATTTGTAGTATTTCATGTACTTCTAAATAAAAATATGTTTTAGTTTTTCTGTTAAGCATAGTAAAAAAAAATACAAGTATGCTTATAATACTATGTAGTTTGTTATTTTTAAAGTAATCATGTGTGAAAATTTCCCATACACCCTAAAATTAATATATGCTGATTAAATCTTATAATCTGACTGGTATGATGGTCCTAGTATGAGCTGGGTCATAACAGTGCCTGCAAAGCAATCCATCTGTGTTTAACATGTAACAGATGGTCATAACTCTTTGTCCAACCCACTTTTCTCACATGATACCCACACTCAAGTAATTTGGTATGGTTGCTCTATCCCTAGGGGTAGAGAACAGCATTAGCCTGGTGTGATTTTACCACCTGGCAGAAGGTTTTAACATCCTGTGGGAAGCACCCCTCTGCTGGTTAAACAATAGTGCCAGCCAAAAATGTTCAGGCTTGGCAGAAGTGGTGGCTCCTACGTTAGAGGACACCTGGACATCCTAGGTTTTCACTTGAAAGAATTAGGAAAAAATGTTTTGGTGTGTTTGCAGCTTTAGAGCAAAGGCTCTGATGCTGGAAGGAGAAATGCGCAGCACCCAGGGCTGTTCCTCTACTGGCAGACATCCAACATGGAGCAATCAGATGCTAGATACAAGCTGCACTGCATTTTAGTGGAGTTGACATCAAGCAGCAGCACACTCTGTAGGAGGTAGTCTAATGCTACGTACACACATGCGACAACGATCGTTCGTTGAGAACGACGAACGAGCTTTTAATTGATGAAAGAACGACCTGAGTAAAGTTAGTTTTTAAATGTGTGTAACGATCTGATTGTTAGAACGAACGTTACATCACGTAAAGCAACTATTGCGCCTGCGCATAAAAATGAGAAGTTTCAGGGAGAAATAGTGAAATGCGCATGTCAAGCCTAGTACGAACGACCGTTTGCAACGATGTACTACTTTTGCAAACGATCGTCGTTGGTTACAATCCGCCGAGACAGAACTTGCTTTTGTAGCGATTTGGCTCGTTAGTCGTTTGCCTTAATAGTCGGTGGTTCGTTTTTTGTAACGATCGTCGTTGGTAAAGATCGGGGAACGATCGTTACAAACGACTATAGTCGCATGTGTGTACGCACCTTAAGCCAGGAGCTTCAATAGATTTTTCCTGATTCAGGGATACATTCCCGATTTTATGTTCAGATTAGGACATCTGGAGCTTTATTCAGTCTACAGTATATGTGCGCTGTATGAGTAACTCTCAATGTGAAGGCCAGCGCCGTTTCTATGGGCGTGCGAACTGTGCAATTGCCCGGGGCACCAGATTGAGTGGCAGGAGGAGGGCGCTGCGGGTGAGGGAACGGGCATAGCTTAGTTACAATTCACCTCTCTCACGTGATCCCCTGCAGCTTCTATCTGCTTCCTTTCCCCGGTGACGGCGCATTGGTAACAGCGCCCCCTGTGATGACGTGACCGCATGTCATCATAGCGGGGGGCGCTTACCAACGTGACAGATGCCGAGAACAGGAAGACGATAGAAGCTGCGGGGTTTACATGAGTGAGGTGAATTGTAACTAAGCTATGCCCGTTCCCTCCGACACTATGCTCACTCCCCCTCGCCGCTGGAGGCACCTACCTATCTAACCTATACTGGGGGCAACTAAACTGGCTATCTATATTGGAAGCACCTACCTAGCTAACGTATACTCGGAGCACCTACCTATCTAACCTGCACTCGGGGCACCTACCTATATAATCTGTACTCAGGGCACCTACCTATCTAACCTATACTGGGGGACTTACCTATCTAATCTATACTGGGGGAACCTACCTATTTAACCTATACTGGGGCACCTACCTATCTAACCTATACTGGGGGCACCTATCTATCTAACCTATACTCAGGGCACCTACCTATCTAACCTGTATTTGGGGCACCTACCTATCTAACCTATACTGGGGAACCTACCTATCTAATTTATACTGGGGGCACTTACCTATCTAACCTATACTGGGGCACTTACCTATCTAACCTATACTGGGGGAACCTACCTATCTAACCTATACCGGGGAACCTACCTATCTAGCCTATACTGGGGGAACCTACCTATCTAACCTACAGTATATTGGGGGAATCTACCTAGCTAACCTATACTCGGGGCACCTACCTATCTAACTTATACTGGGGGGAACCTACCTATCTAACCTATACTGAGGGAATCTACCTATCTAGCCTATACTGGGGGAACCTACCTATCTAACCTATACTGGGGAAACTACCTATCTAATCTATACTGGGGGAACTTACCTATCTAACCTATACTGGGGCACCTACCTATCTAACCTATACTGGTGTCAACTATACAGGCTACCCTATACTGGAGGCACCAACCTAACTAACCTATACTGTGGGCAACTATGCCTGGCTACCTATATGGGGGGGGGGGACCTATAGCTGGCTAACTATACTGAAGGCAACTAGACTTGGCTAACCTATACTGCGGGCACCTATACCTGGCTCCCCTGGGTGCAATTTAGCCTAGAAACTGCCCTAGTGAAGGTATATTAAGCCAATAATTTCCCAATTGTAATCTTACAGCACTGGGTTAAAAAGTTATCTGACTATTGTTGTGGGCAGAAATAAACTTTTTTTAAACTATACTTTTAATACAGTGGTTCTCAACCTTTTTAGCACATGTACCCCTTTGTGAGTCATCCCCAGGCAAATGTACCCCATACTGAAAAAGTGGGCGTGGCCATTACATGATGTGGGTTGAGCCAAATACTAGCGAAATACAGGTAGTCCCCGTTTAACAAATGAGATAAGGACCATGTCCATTTTTAATCCGAATCTATTCTCTTTTGTCCCCCTCTGTTCTCCTTATGCCTCTTTTGTCCCCCTCTGTGTTACCCCAGTTTGTGCCTCCTTTGTCTCCTTCTGTGTCACCTCATCTCCCCGTATTATCTCTGTTCTCCCTGTGCCTCTTTTGCCCCCCCCCCTTCTAGGTCCCCCTGTGTCAGCTCTGGACCCCTGTCCTAGCTAGGTATAGGTATTCAGGTATAGGTTCCCCAGAATAGGTAGCAAGGCATAGGTGCCCACAGTATAGGTTAGCAGAGTATAGATGCCCCCAGTATAGGTAGCGAGCTATATGTGCCCCAGTGTAGGTGTAGGTAGCCAGCTACAGATGCTATAGTGTAGGCAGAGAGGTATAGCTGCTCCTGTATAGATAGCCAGGTGCAGGTGGTGCCCCAGAATAGATAGCAAGGTGCAGATGGTGCCCCAGAATAGATAGCCAGGTGCAGATGGTGCCCCAGAATAGATTAGCCAGTTGCAGGTGGTGTCCCAGAATAGATTAACCAGGTGCAGGTGGTGCCCCAGAATAGATTAGCCAGGTGCAGGTGGTGCCCCAGAATAGATTAGCCAGGTGCAGGTGGTGCCCAGAATAGATTAGCCAGGTGCAGGTGGTGTCCCAGAATAGATTAACCAGGTGCAGGTGGTGCCCCAGAATAGATAGCCAGGTGCAGATGGTGCCCCAGAATAGATTAGCCAGTTGCAGGTGGTGTCCCAGAATAGATTAACCAGGTGCAGGTGGTGCCCCAGATAAGATTAGCCAGGTGCAGGTGGTGCCCCAGAATAGATTAGCCAGGTGCAGGTGGTGCCCCAGAATAGATTAGCCAGGTGCAGGTGGTGTCCCAGAATAGATTAACCAGGTGCAGGTGGTGCCCCAGAATAAATTAGCCAGGTGCAGGTGGTGCCGCAGAATGGAATAGCCAGGCGCAGGTGGTGCCCAGAAAATATTAGCCAGGTGCAGGTGGTGCCCCAGAAAAGATTAAAACAAAACGGAAAGAGCGCTCCGTAGTGTGACACCTTTTAATAAATTCAAACTGCGCAAACATAAAAAATGCACTTACTAGATGTGAAGAAAAGATTAGCTAGGTGCAGGTGGTGCCCCAGAATAGTCAGGTACAGGTGGTGCCCCAGTGTAGTTAGTGAGCCAATAGGTGCCCCAGTATAATCTTACTTAGCCCCATTCCCGCACAGACTCCTCTCGCTGGGCTCTCCTCCTCTCAATGCGTCTTCCTGCTATGGCAGCAACTCTGACGTCATTAGAGGCTGCCGGGTAACCATGGCAACAGGACGCAAGGCGTCGACAGGGAGAGCCTGGACAAGAGGAGAGCCCGGCGATAGGAGTCCATGCAGGAACGGGGCTAAGTAAGTTGCTGCGCCTGTGCCTCCAAGCCTGCCCTGCCTGACACTTCTCTCCTGGGGGAGAGATCCGCCATTTTGTCTGCGGACCCCAGGTTGAGAACCACTGTTTTAATATATTAAGCCAGTTATGTGGGAACAGTTGGTGCAGTATATGAGGTGTGGTATTCAGGGAAACTGGGACTTGCAGCCAGCACGCAGGATTTGCAGGAGTCAAATTAAAGCACAGTTTATTTATTGAATGCTCAAAACAAACAAGTTTCATGAACCAGCATCATATGTCAAGGAAACAGGCTTACTGTACTTTAGCCATAGGAGAGCATCCAAATTGTCCACAGTAAATAGTCCATAGGAACAGAAAGTTCACAAATCCTGCACAGTCCAGCTTAGTTTCCTCATGGAAAGCTGGGGATATCACTCCAGATATTTGTAGCACAAGTGTTTCTGCAGCTCGCTGCTGCACACACACACAGGCTTGCAGCTCACTGCTACACACACATCCAGCGTGCACAGGTCTGCACCTGACTTAGATAACCTGCCTCCCTGCTGGTAAGGTGGGAAAACCTGGTCTGTATCCATCATTCTCACCCCTGAGTCCAGCCCTGCAAACTACTATCAAAAATAGCAACCCTGGTAGCTAATCCAAATTCCTGGACTCATTTCCGGATACAGACAGGATTTAATGTGACCAAACAATACAGACGGAAGAAATGTACCTTCCATCCATACCTGTGCAAGCAGTCCTGTACAGAGGTTACACATTATATAGGGCTTAAAGGGACCCTGAACAGAGAGCTGGCGGCTCCGTTAGCCCGTCAACATCAGTCTTTCTTCAGCTGAAGTCACCGGGCTAATGGAGCCATCAGCAAGACCACGGAGGGGACCAGAAGATGCTGAGGGACCTCGCAGGCTACGGGGAGCTTCAGGAAGTGCCAGGTAAGTCCAGACTCCATTTAAAGAGACACTGAAGCGAGACTAAATCTCGCTTCAGCTCTCATATATAGCAGGGGCACGTGTGCCCCTGCTAAAACGCCGCTATCCCGCGGCTAAAGGGGGGTCCCTTCACCCCCAACCCACCCCCCGCAAAAGTTGGTCGCTAGGTTGGTCGTAGATTAGCCCTTCCTGGAGGCAGGGCTAACGGCTGCAGCCCTGCCTCCAGTCGCGTCTATCAGACGCGCATCGCCGCCTCTCCCCCGCCCCTCTCAGTGAAGGAAGACTGAGAGGGGCGGGGGAGAGGCGGAGATACGCGTCTGACAGACGCGCGTGGGGCAGGGCTGAGGCGGCTAGCCCTGCCTCAATGCGGAAGCGCTCCCCCGCATTACGGAGGGGATTTGGGGGGACAGGGACCCCCGTTAAGCCGCGGGATGGCGGCGTTTTAGCAGGGGCACAAGTGCCCCTGCTATATATGAGGTCTGAAGCGAGATCTATTCTCGCTTCAGACTCTCTTTAAAGGCCCTTTTCCACAAAGTCTGATCAGAATCACAAAATGCAAGTGATTTGCAAATTGCATAAGTAGGCAGCATTGTAAAATATAAATCACAGAACACTATTTCCATTAATGTGTTTCAATTTTGTTAGGAAGACAATCGCATTCTTGCATGATTCCGATCACGATTATGCTTGTGCTAGCCCTTCTGATTTCTTAATCGCAAGCAAAAACTATTGCAATAAATGCAATTGCATTTCATGCATTTGCAATTTATAGTGGAAAATGGACCTAAAAGGTGCATACATGCACGGAAATTGTGACCTGCAGACACTGAGACTCGATCCCTTAGGTGTCAGCTCAGAGCCAAGTGCTGTACAGATGCATCTCCTTCTGTTGCTATGGAGGGGGAGGAGGGAGGATGGCATAGGGCAGAATGAAGCAAGTTTCAGTGAGAGGGTACATAGGAAAACAATGCACTGGGCTAAGACGAGCTAGTGCTCCAGATCTATTGTGCTATCGTGATGTATATGGAGGGGGGGGGGGGGGGGGGGGAGTATGTAGGTAAGTATATAACTATTATTTTTTTTTAAGTTTTAGAATCGCTTTAAGGAGCTTATTGAAGGTACAACTGTTAGTAAACAATCGAGGCATTCCATGTCAAATCAACACAGCTTTGTATGAAAATCTGATCTGATATGAAATGGTGCATCTTAGTGCTCTTACATACAGTACTTACGAGTGGAAATAGGCACTAATTAATTTAATTTTATTAAAAATATGTGTGTCCATAAATATTAAACTGCCATTTTCCCAGGAACCAGATGAGTCAAGAGCAATGACCCCTTTTAAGCTCTTTTGTTGGGCTTTAATTTGGTATGTGGCATGACATTTTTCAAAAAACAGAAATTTATAAATATTTTTAAATATCACAAAATGACTTTGCCCTATACTCTTACCCCTCTCAAAGTTTCATTTTGGGATCATAATGGGCTCAGGTCATACATGAAGTACAAGTTTTAACATTTATGCAGAAAATGTTAATTTAACCACTTCAGCCCGCTTTTTTTTTTCACCTTCAGGCTGGGTTCACATATGACATAGCGTGACAAAGTAGCGTTTTAGGATGGTGCATTTGCGATTTGCTATTGTGTTTTTACCGCATTTTTTGCGTGTATTTTAATGCATTTGTGGTTCGCTAATGGAAACCGCATAAGCGTTTTGTATGCGTTTTTTTTACATTTATGCAAATCATTAGGAAGGCAACAGGAAGCGGAAACACATCAGAGATCGTTACTTTTGAATTAAAAACATATTAAAAAATGCATGAAAAACGCAATTCATATGCGTTACCATAGACCTTCGTTATGTGCATTTTGGCAGCCAGCCTGGATATTATGCAACACTATCAGCGTTTGCGGAACGCATACTGTACAAACGCAGTAAAACGCAGTTTCTTCTGCGTCCCATAGACTAACATTGCTGCATAAAACACAGCGTTTCCCACTTCGCTAGTTCACCACAGCTTGACAAATTGTCTGCTCTTGCTTCGGAGGGGCCCTGCGAAACCACCGTGGGACGGAGGAAGCCTCTATAGGATCCAGATGCTTCCCCTGCCGAGGTAAGTACCCCCAGGGACACTTTTTCTGTTACAGAGTCTCTTTTTCTTCCCACAAATCTAGCTTTCTTTTGGTGGTATTAGCTCACAGCTGAGATTTTTATTTTTTATTTTATTAATAAATAAAGACCTACATTTTTATTTAAAAAAAAAAAGTTTTTTGTATTTCCCTCCCTCCCCCCTAAATTGGCCCTAGACTACTTTACATACACTTAGGCTGGTTTCACACCAGGATGTTGCGTTTTAGGGGACGTTATGGTCGCATAACGTGCCCCAAACGCAACGCCTGGTGCTCTCTAATGTGGACGTCAGAGTGAGCCGCGTTGTGCAGCTCACTCTGGCGTCCGTAATGCCGTGATGCGTACTCTTGGACGCATGCGGCATCACGTGGTCCCGCCCGGCCAATCGCCGCACAGAGCGGCCGCTCCAGGAAGTAAACACTGCACGTCACTGAGTGCAGTGAATATTAATTAGCCATGTGCTTGGCCGCTCTCCGCTCCTCCGCAGCATTAAAGTGCATGTGCAAGCAGTCTAACGCGGCTCTGCCGCTTATAAAGTACTGCATGCAGTACGTTCTGTTATGGCGCAGCGTTACTGAGTAACGCAACGTGGGCACTGTGAACAGCCCATTGATTTTTCATTGCTGTGCGGTGGGGTGCATTACAGGCTGCTCTAACGTGACTGTGAAACCAGCCTTAATGATACATACATAGACATATGTCTATGGCAGGGATTAGACTGTGAGCCCTTGCGTGGGACAGTTAAGTGACAAGGCTGTCCTCTGTACAGTGGGAGATCGCAGCGCTATATATAAACATATTTTGACCTGTAATTGAAAAAATGTTGTTTAGGGCCTAAGCCCACTGACGCAGTTGTGTCCACTTTTCAGTTACACATCAATGTTACAGATGCTGAAAAGCAGACAGAAGCGGACACAATTGCGTTAGTGGGCTCAGGCCCTAACTGACGGGAGCTTGAACTCGAGCTCCTCGCGAGATCACGCCATTATGGTGTGATGGAGGAACGAGAGAGCAACTCTGTGGCCGCCATCCTGCGTCAAAAACACGATGGGCTTGATTCACAAAGCGGTGCTAACCTACTTAGCACGTCTAAAGTCTTTAGACGTGCTAACCAGGGTGCTAAGTAGGTTAGCACCGAATTATCTGATTCAGAAATTCGGTGCTAAACCTACTTAGCACCCTGGTTAGCATGTCTAAAGACTTTAGACGTGTTAAGTAGGTTAGCACCGCTTTGTGAATCAAGCCCTATATATGTACTTGATCTATGAGTTAAATAAACACCCTTAAAACTATGGGGAAAACAAGAAAAAAAAATACACTATTTCTCAAATTCCATCCCCTATCGTTTTAAAATAAAAAATGCTAATGTAAATAAAACCCACACATTTTATTTGCCCATTTGTCCCTAGTACAGTGTATGGCAACATTATATTATTTGGAAATAAAGGTTTATATTTTCTGTTTTGTGTTGCTTCTTTTGCACCCAGTCAATAATTACAAACTTTTATTTGCAAAAATAACATTATATCCGTATGGCATACATAGTAAAAAAAATAATAAAAAAAGCCCCTAAGTTAACTATTTATGCATTTGATTTAAATGCTGTCACTTTGGGTTTTTTATTTTTTTACAAGAGAGAGTGTGTGTGTGTGTGTGTGTGTGTGTGTGTGTGTGTGTGTGTGTGTGTGTGTGTGTGTGTGTGTGTGTGTGTGTGTGTGTGTGTGTGTGTGTGTGTGTGTGTGTGTGTGTGTGTGTGTGTGTGTGTGTGTGTGTGTGTGTGTGTGTGTGTGTGTGTGTGTGTGTGTGTGTGTGTGTGTGTGTGTGTGTGTGTGTGTGTGTGTGTGTGTGTGTAAAAGGGGTTAATAACTATAATAACTACAGTGCATTTATTGGTTAACCTGTTGCCGACCACCTAATGCAGATCCACAGCAGCTGAGAGGATCGGTTATCCCTCATCTCGTGAGGAGCAAGATTAGGCAGGAGCTCGCTCGAGCTCCCGTTACTGCGTGAAGGGGACATCAGCGATCAGCCTGCCAGCGGCTGATCAGCGATGGCAGGCTGTTTTTTTTGCATTTTATGTTTTAATCTACATATAGCGCTGACATCTAACTGTCCCATTAACCGTCCCTCTGATGGGCTCACAATCTAGTCCCTACCATAGTCCCTACCATAGGCTGATGTTTATGTATGTATAGTGTAGTCTATGTATCATAGTGCAGGGCCAGTTTAGGGGGGGGGGGAGGGAAATAAAAAAAAAAGCCAAAAATTAACTCTTATTAATAATAAAAATAAAAAAAAAAACTAAAAGGAGCAGCAGCAATCAGATACCACCAAGAGGAAACTCTATTAGAGAGAAGAAAAGGAGGTGAAATTGATTTGGGTGCGAAGTTGTATGACCAAGCAATAAATCATTAAAGTTGTGAAGTGCGAAATTGTACGGCCTGGTCACTAGGGGGGTATAAACTTCTGTTCCTCAAGTGGTTAATGTATTTTTATTTAACGTTTTGGCCACAAGATGGCGCTATACACTATGCTGGATTACCAGGAAGTGTTTGATTACTTTTTAAGTGAACTTTTTCTTGAACATGGCTCCTGACCAGATGCATGTTCATTCATTCCCAGGCAGTGCAGGCACTTTAATTGACTCCGGGAACAGATGTACTTGTTTGCCAATTACTGACTGTCACGGACGATTGCGGGGACGCAGGCGCGTCCTGGCACCGCCCGTGAAGTAAAGAACGATCGCACTCGATTCCTGCATCGATTGCGCTTCAGACAGTATCCCTCAGCTAAGACAGATTCCCCAGCTGTTCCTAAGCTACAGTGACAGCCTGGGGGGGAAGCTGTTAATTAGCTGGGACATATTCCCTGTGGAAGGCACAATTTCCCTTTTGGCTCTGGGAACCAGGTGACACTTAGCTGATCTCATGGAGATGTTAATTAACAAACCAGGAGTCTTTTCAGAGCCAAGGAAGCTAATCCCAGCAGGGGGCAGACTTAGCGGAACCATTCAGCCAGGATAGGGAAACATAGAGTTATGATCTTTATGCATGTTTTAGAAGTACCATACATCGGAGAAATGTGAAAGTTATATCATTCTGCTGGTCCGGAGCTTGTGAGTGTTTTGATATTAAATTTGGGCCCCTAGCCTAACCAGAACGCTGGGAATTCCACCGTTTTGTAACCGGGCATGCAAACATGCCCAAGTTTGATATCATATTAATCGGTAGGTTCTGGGGATCGAGAATATGTAATTATTATCTGTGTGCCGGCCGCGCAGGTCGGCCTAGGGAACCTGTCAGGATTATGAGTTTGCTAAAGCCCTGCCCAGGTGTGATTACCATAGTCCGGCCTAGGGGGCCGACTCTGGAAGCCCGCCTCTGAGCTCATCTCCATTAAAAGTGAATGAGCTGCCTGAGAAGATCTTCCTCCCTTTACCATCTTCATGACAATCTGCTGCCAGCCAGAGGACATAGGGCTGGTGGCCATTTTGCTGACCCATCTGAACAAAGAACTCTAAGAACTTGAAACCGTTTTGCTTGAACTTGATTGGAAACCAGAACTCTGATTTTTCCCACAAACAGGACATCTTTCCAGGAACTAAGTATTTTTCTCCCTTCTTTTATTTTTCATACTGGCTATTACTGTTTAATAATTGTCTGTATATATTAATTATTTATATTGCGTGAATAAACGACTTTCTCCAAGTCATTCACTTTCCGCTACCCTGCTTATCAGCACACACAGAAATGATCCCGGGTCTCTGAAGATACGCTACTGTTTGTTTGTTGTTGGCTAGACAGAATATCGTGTGTTTAACCGTTTTATTCGCAGGATTAGTCAGTCAGTTAGTGGGCCCCACGGTCCCATAGTAACCGCGGTGGTGGCAGTTTACTCTGAACCAGTGGGTGACGTTGTAATCACCCGTGTCTCACAGGCTCCCTTCTGAGCTGTCTGCGGCTAATTCTTAACGGTTCCTGCGCATTGACTGCGACCAGAGTTCGCACGATCTGTGCGCTGGCATCGTTTAGAAGGCTAAGTGCGGTCAGCCACTGAGGGCTCCTGTGACAGTGTTAGGCAGCGGTTGGGACCTGTGTTGTGCTGAAAGTATCTGCGATAGCGCTAGCGCTATCGAGAAACGAACTAATTCGTTGGTGTAGCTGGAAGGCAATATTTTTTTTATATATACAGAGAGACTGTGTAGCCAGTACCCCTCCCCAAAAGTTTTATTTTATTTAGTGTGGAAATGTCCGGGAACTACAAGAAAATGTGCCTGGCGGACCTGCAAAATCTTTGCCAAGAGAGAGGCATTGATGTCGGCCGCAAGAAACAAGGGGACCTGGTAACGGAATTGTTTCAATGGGATACCCAGCAACTGCAGGAGCTGGATGTGTCTGCTGAGGTAGACGCTGACCCATCCGACTCAAGGCAAGGGGAACCAGAGACTGAGACTCCTGACCGTACAGAGGTTGTGCATCCTGAGGGCCCTGCATCAACAGTTACGCAGGAGAATGTCAGTGTGGACCCCAACCCCAGAGTTTCTGAAAGTACTCGCCTGGAACCGGCCAGTACTGGACTGTCCGTTTGTACTGATCCGCTAATGCAGCAGGCATTACAAAAGCTGATGGACACTGACCTGGACAAGTACCTGCAGTACATGCGTGAGGAGCGGGAACGCCAACGACAGCATGAGCTAAACATGGCAAAAGTGCAACAGGCCAGCCGGAGTTCACCGCCCAGCCTCCCTGCTGAAGGAGCTGCACCACCCGTAAGTGCAAAATTTAAATTTGCTAATATTGAAAAAGACACAGACATTGACTTGTTTTTGCGGTCTTTTGAAAAAGCATGCCGTCAGTATCGTCTGTCCCAAGACCAGTGGGCCAGACATCTGACACCTTTGCTGCGCTACAAAGCGCTTGATGCCTTCGCAGAATTGCCTGCGGAGAAGGATAATGATTATGCTGCTATAAAAGACGCTATCATTACTAAGTACCAGCTGACGCCAGAAGCCTATCGGAAAAAGTTTAGGGCCTGGCAGAAAAAGTCTTCTGATTCGTACCGAGATGTGGCCAGCAGCTTGCTCACCACACTCCGCCAGTGGACGCTAGGCCTCACCAAAGGGTCTTATGGCGTCCTGGAGGACTTGATAGTCCTCGAACAATTTCTGAACATTTGCCCTGCTGATGTACGACAGTTTGTGTTAGAACGCAGGCCGGCTTCAGCCACTGTCGCTGCAGACCTTGCTGAGACTTTTGCAACTACCCGGGTGGCTGATACCCGCAGAACTGTCCCATCCAGCTGGAGAGGAGGTCAGCCCAATACCTCGGCAGACCCTCCTGCCCCTGTGAGCCGTCCGCCACAGAGGCCACCCAGCGCAGCTGCTGCACCCAGGCCTGCAGCGCCTGGAGAGGTCACCTGTCACTACTGCCGCCAGCCCGGACACATGAAATTCGACTGTCCGGAGCGGAGACAGACACCACCAGCACCTGGATCATCTGCATCACCTGCACCTCACCCACAGCAGAGGCAACCCGCCAGCGAACCACAGCCTGGATCATCAGATTTTGTCCTGTTTGCACGCGGACAGGAAATCCGCGACCGAACCGACCAGCAGCAACTTGTTAGAGTGAACGGCAAAGTTGTCACCGGATTTCGAGACACCGGAGCTGACATCACGTTAGTTCACTCACATCTTGTGCCAAAGGAGAGCATCAGCTCCAGCCGATCCCTTGCCCTTACTGGAGTAGAGGGCACCCTTTTCCACATAGCCCACGCAAGAGTGAAGCTGGATTGGGGAGTGGGAGGGGTCCACGAAAGGGTTGTTGGGGTTATGAAGGATCTCCCAGTCCCTGTGTTGCTGGGGACTGATTTGGGCAAGCTTGTGTCCTACTATGAACCTGCCACGACCGCCTTGTCGCTCACGGAAGGAGACGGACTCTCCACCCACCACCAGGTACTTTATACACTTGGGGGAGCACCAGGGGGAGGTGGGTTGAATGTGCCCAGTTCAAGGGTACCAGGTTCAATAGTGCCTGCTTCAAAGGCACCTGAGTTTGATGTACAGGCTGTCTGTTGTGATGATGCTGTAACTGTACCTGAGTTTCTTGTACAACCTGTCTGTAATGAAAAAATGTCTATACCTGTCAATGTCATTACTGCATGCAATGATGATTTGAGTAATGCCCGTCTGTGCCATTCTGACAGTGTACCTGTGCTAGCAGTACCGCGCAGCTGCACTGCTCAGAACCCGAGCTCAGAACAGGTGGAGGGGGTTCCGGCCTCCTCCCCCTCCTCTGACCGCAGGGATGAGACCTTTCAGCCGCTGGCCTCATGTGACATGAGCCAGTTGGCTGAAACTGACAGCGCCATATTCTCAGCCGCACTACAAAGTGACCCAAGCCTGGAGGTGCTCAGGCAGCAAGCCGCTGAGCCCCTCGCAGACGGGGCCGCTTTCAAGGTGTACTGGGAAGGTGGGAGACTGTACAGTGAGTCTGTACAGCCCCCTACAGGTAGATCCCACGCGGATACCAAGTGGCTTGTGGTCCCGAGTGCGTTCAGGGGACATGTGCTGAAATCCGCACATGGTAATCCTCTGACAGGGCACTCGGGTGTCCGCAAGACACTCGCCGGTATTCGGAAACAGTTTTATTGGCCCCGGATGAACAGGGATGTAGCCAACTACTGCAGGGCATGTGCCGTCTGTCAGGAGCTGGGAAGGTCCAGGGATTCCCGCGGGGTTTCCTTAGGTCCACAGCCACTCAGCAGGGGAACCCTGCGTGGGCTGGCTGTTGACCTAACCAACCCACTGCCCGTTGTCAGCAGTCCCGGCAGACACCACGTCCGACTGCAGTGGCGCAAACGCCCTGTCCAGAACGGTCCATGTTGGGTCAACCCTGAGGGTAGCAGACCGCGACCGGTCCAGGGGAACCGAGCCACAGGCTCCAATAGGTTTTCCCGCCGTACCGGCAACTCGAGGCCCGTCAGCCAGGTTAGCGGCGCCGCCACACATCTTGCGGATGAGTGGCTAAGCCACGGACAAGGGGGAGGGCTGTCACGGACGATTGCGGGGACGCAGGCGCGTCCTGGCACCGCCCGTGAAGTAAAGAACGATCGCACTCGATTCCTGCATCGATTGCGCTTCAGACAGTATCCCTCAGCTAAGACAGATTCCCCAGCTGTTCCTAAGCTACAGTGACAGCCTGGGGGGAAGCTGTTAATTAGCTGGGACATATTCCCTGTGGAAGGCACAATTTCCCTTTTGGCTCTGGGAACCAGGTGACACTTAGCTGATCTCATGGAGATGTTAATTAACAAACCAGGAGTCTTTTCAGAGCCAAGGAAGCTAATCCCAGCAGGGGGCAGACTTAGCGGAACCATTCAGCCAGGATAGGGAAACATAGAGTTATGATCTTTATGCATGTTTTAGAAGTACCATACATCGGAGAAATGTGAAAGTTATATCATTCTGCTGGTCCGGAGCTTGTGAGTGTTTTGATATTAAATTTGGGCCCCTAGCCTAACCAGAACGCTGGGAATTCCACCGTTTTGTAACCGGGCATGCAAACATGCCCAAGTTTGATATCATATTAATCGGTAGGTTCTGGGGATCGAGAATATGTAATTATTATCTGTGTGCCGGCCGCGCAGGTCGGCCTAGGGAACCTGTCAGGATTATGAGTTTGCTAAAGCCCTGCCCAGGTGTGATTACCATAGTCCGGCCTAGGGGGCCGACTCTGGAAGCCCGCCTCTGAGCTCATCTCCATTAAAAGTGAATGAGCTGCCTGAGAAGATCTTCCTCCCTTTACCATCTTCATGACAATCTGCTGCCAGCCAGAGGACATAGGGCTGGTGGCCATTTTGCTGACCCATCTGAACAAAGAACTCTAAGAACTTGAAACCGTTTTGCTTGAACTTGATTGGAAACCAGAACTCTGATTTTTCCCACAAACAGGACATCTTTCCAGGAACTAAGTATTTTTCTCCCTTCTTTTATTTTTCATACTGGCTATTACTGTTTAATAATTGTCTGTATATATTAATTATTTATATTGCGTGAATAAACGACTTTCTCCAAGTCATTCACTTTCCGCTACCCTGCTTATCAGCACACACAGAAATGATCCCGGGTCTCTGAAGATACGCTACTGTTTGTTTGTTGTTGGCTAGACAGAATATCGTGTGTTTAACCGTTTTATTCGCAGGATTAGTCAGTCAGTTAGTGGGCCCCACGGTCCCATAGTAACCGCGGTGGTGGCAGTTTACTCTGAACCAGTGGGTGACGTTGTAATCACCCGTGTCTCACAGGCTCCCTTCTGAGCTGTCTGCG
The DNA here is from genome assembly GCF_040937935.1 of Hyperolius riggenbachi. Lineage (NCBI taxonomy): Eukaryota > Metazoa > Chordata > Amphibia > Anura > Hyperoliidae > Hyperolius > Hyperolius riggenbachi. The sequence goes on along the minus strand of NC_090647.1, from coordinate 341,781,049 downwards.
GCTAATTCTTAACGGTTCCTGCGCATTGACTGCGACCAGAGTTCGCACGATCTGTGCGCTGGCATCGTTTAGAAGGCTAAGTGCGGTCAGCCACTGAGGGCTCCTGTGACACTGACCTTTAAAGTAAATGGGAACCGCTGATTCCAGATACCATACTTATCTCAGAAAAGGGATGGCTCTGGGTCCTAATGAGCCTTCCCTCTCCTTTCCCGGTGCCCTCACTGCTGCACTAATTTTGTCAAATACTGCTCATTCCGCCAGACAAAGGTGACTTCGGAAAGTCTTTGGAAGCCTGAGTGCTCCCGAAGACGTGCCGCTCGTGCGCAGTATGAAGCCGCCTGTCTTCGGGAGGACTCAGCCACTGAAGACTTCTGAATTCCCTCAAGGCGAGGAATTTAAATGGTGGAGCCAGACCTGCACCGAGGGCACCGGAAGAGGAAAGGCTCTTTAGGACACCTTAGGTAAGTATCTGGTTTCTTTTTTTTCCTTCAAACGAGTCCCATTTACTTTAAAGAAAACCTGTAAGGGAAAAAACCCTCTGGGGATACTTACCTTGGGAGGAGAAGCCTTTGGATCCTAACGAGACTTCCCCGCCCTCCAATGTCCCGGCAATTCAGCGCTGTGACCCCCGTACAGCAGCGAGGTAAATATTTACCTTCCGCGATCCTGCGCAGGCGCATTAGCGGCTCTTTGTTCGGGCTAAAGCGAAAATAGCCGAATCTGATCATATCCACTGTACAGCGCAGGCACGAGTCCTTTGCGACTGTACAGTAGAGAGGATTGATCGGGCTAGGCTAATTCCACCTTAGCTCGAACAAAGAGCCGCTAGTACACCTGCGCAGGATTGTGGTAGGTAAATATTGCCTGTGCACCCTTGTCATGGGACTTTCTGAGGAGCCATCGTTAGATTCCCCCCAAGCTTCAGAGGACGGGGAAGCCTCATTGGGACTCTGAGGATTCCCCCTCCCGAGGTAAATATCCCCCAGAGGGGGTTTTTTTTGTTACAGAGTCTCTTTAGGTCCTACCGTGAACCAGCGGTAGGCATGCGCGCGCACCCATTGCTGATGGACAGAACTTGTTTCTATGTCCTGACTGATTTAAAGAGACTCAAACTGGCTGCATATAAACATCCAATTTGAGTTAACTAGTTAATGTAAAATGAAAAAAAAAACTTCATTTAAAAGATTTAAACTTCGCGGCACCGATTTGTTAATAATTATTGAATCAGATGGTCGATTGGCCATGAAGTTGCTGGATGTATGGGCACCTTTAGTTGTGCTGTGCCAACCCTGAAATCCAGAACTGTGAGTGCTTTTAGGCCTTGTTCACATTATAAATCGCCAGCGCTATCGCAAGCACTATTGCAAGCGCTGAGTGATTTATTGAGCTTTTTTCAAAGCACTTTTTCCTGCGCTTTGAGCTTAGAAAAACCCTTTTCTAAGCGCTTTTGCTGAGCGATTGAGATTTTCACTTCCTGACGTCAGTCAGAAAGTGAACTTTTTGACCCAGAAAAGAACAATGGGCTTGATTCACAAAGCGGTGCTAACCTACTTAGCACGTCTAAAGTCTTAAGGCGCGCTAACCAGGGTGCTAAGTAGGTTAGCACTGGTTTTGAGAAATCCGGTGCTAACCTACTTAGCACCCTGGTTAGCACGTCTAAAGACTTTAGACGTGCTAAGTAGGTTATCACCGCTTTGTGAATCAAGCCCAATGTATTTATTCTTAAAAGCGCTCTGGAAATAACTATACAAAGTGCTTTATCAAGCGTTTTGTGCTTTACTTATACAGTGGTTTGCAAAAGTATTCGGCCCCCTTGAAGTTTTCCACATTTTGTCATATTTTTTTTTGTTTTACTAATATTTATTAAGAAAATTTTCATAACAGAAAGAAAGGAAAATCAAAGAAAATACAAAGAAAATACTCAGTGTTGAGCGTACATATTAATCATGTCAGGGGTTAACAGCGCCTGTCAGGACAGGTTCATGTACTGTAGGAATGTCCAAGGTCAGCTCATCTCTCAGGCTTTGGTCCAGCTTGGATAGAAATCTGACGTTTTGGGGCTATGAAGAGACTATTTCCACTCATTGCTAATAATAAAATATATTCTTAGTCATCTTGTACATCCAATTCAGAAAGGTAGCGGAAATTATATAAAACAAAATAGCTGACATAGGTAAAAAATATACACTGACTCTGTTAGTCTAGACAACACTGAAACTGGGGGGAATAACAATAACAATATGTGGGGTCACACCAAAGATTAATGGCTACTGTGGGGAAGGCCTATGAGTGGGAAGTGGGAGAGGAATACTAGTGGCCTTCCATTGGGACTGCGGATGTAGGTTGTATTTATGTATGCAAGGGCTTAAAGATACATATTTGAGTATTTGACTCTTTAGTGATAGGAAATTCCTGGCCGGTTCATGTTTTGTGGGAAGATCCTATGAACCGGAATAATGAGCATAATTCAGGGGGGCCGTAGGTCAGGAGAGGATAGGGACCAGGGGTTTCAGACTTTATGGAAGATTGGTTCATTGTCTCTTAGTGATGCTGTCATTTTTTCCATCTCTTTGGTCCATTCAATTTTATGTTTGACCTCTGCCAAAGTCGGGGGAGCAATGTTTTTCCAGGATGAGGCAATTGATAGACGAGTAGCTGTTAAAATGTGGGTGATTAAGCGTACTGTGTGTTTGGGGGTGTCTGGGGGGGGTTTACCAAGGACCATATATATGGGGTCAAGAGGGATTAATATCCCAGTTTTTGATTGGATGAGGTGTTGCACTTTAGACCATAGTGGGGAGATCTTTGGGCAAAACCAAAAGATATGTTCCAGGCTACCCTTTTCATTGCAACCTCTCCAGCAGAACTGAGAGGCTTCTGGATAAATTTTTGATAGCTTAGTTGGTGTAAGGTACCACCGGAACATAATTTTGTAAATATTTTCTCTTATCTGTATGCACATAGAAGAGTGCTTGGCGTTTTCCCATATCTCCTCCCAGTCCTCCAATTGTATAGTTTGAGATAGAGCGGATTCCCATTTGGACATATATGTGTGGGCAGGAGTGGCTAGCCCTGATTTGGTGTGTAACAGAGTATAAATCTGGGAAATCAGACCTTTTTGGTAACCCTTAGAGTCACATATATGTTCAAATGGTGTTAGGGGGGGGATAGAGGCGGAGGGAGAGTGTCGCAGTAGGGAGAGGAGAAAATGCTTTGTTTGGGTGTACTCTAGTATGTTTTGGGATGAGAATGGTAGTTTATCTTTTAGGGAGGCCCTAGTATGTAGAAGGCCAGTGAGAGGGTCTTTCCAGTTAAGCAGGTTAAAGAAGTTGAGATTATACCATCTGGACATGAAGTCTCTAGACAATCCAGGGGGGAAGGCAGGGTTGCCCAGTATAGGTGTTAGTGGGGAGGGAGAAGTTCTCAGGTTAGCTGATGTAGCTGTAGATCTCCAGACTTGTACTGTGAATTTTATAGTGGGGAGTAGTTGAGATAGGGATATTTTGGGTGGTTGGTTGGGCCAAATCAGGGCCGCCAGGGATATTGGGAGTAAAGTGAGTGCCTCAATAAGGCCCCATTTGGTATAAACTTTAAGGTTGGTCCATTCACGCAGTTGACGGAGGTGTGCAGCTTGATAATAGAATCTAAGGTGGGGTAGTCCCAAGCCCCCTTGCTCTCTAGGAGATAAAAGGGTTGAGGCTCGTATTCTTGGTCGTTTATGATTCCAGACAAACTTAGCAAAGGCTGCTTGTAACATTGACAACTGAGAGGATGGGACCAAGACTGGCAGGGTTTCAAAAAGGTATAAAAGTCTAGGGAGTATGTTCATTTTTAAAGTATAGATCCTTCCTATCCAGGAGATCTTATAGGCGGTCCACTTGTGCAGGTCTTTAAGTATTTGTTGGATGAGAGAGGGGTAGTTGTGTTTATATAGGGTAGAGTATGTGGGCGTGAGATGTATGCCTAGATATTTTAGGGATTGGGTTTGCCATTTGTACTGATAATTTTGTTTTAGTATGTTTAGTAGATCGGGTGTGATTTTAATGGGTAATGCCTCTGTTTTATCCTGATTTAAGCGGAAGCTTGAGAGTGATTCATAGGCGGAAATGGTGTCATGTAGGTTTGGCAAAGAAATAAGGGGGTTTGTGATGGTGAGCAGGATATCATCCGCGAATAGAGAGATCTTGAATTCATGTTTATCTATCTGGACACCTGAAATGTTCGTATTTAGTCGTATGGCGCTGGCTAGAGGTTCAATGCTGAGGGCAAAAAGCAGAGGGGAGAGGGGGCAGCCCTGTCTTGTGCCATTACGAATCTGGAAGGGAGTATGTGGGGCCATGGGGAGTTTTATGTTAGCTGAAGGAGAGGAGTATAGAAAATGAATAATATTCAGGAAGGGTCCATCAAATCCTTGATATTGGAGGACATGGAAGAGAAACGGCCATGAGAGACGGTCAAATGCCTTCTCTGCATCTAGGCTAAGAAGCAGAGAAGGCCTACCTGAGCGGGTCATAATGGAGATAAGATCTATGGCTCGTCGGGTGTTGTCCCCTGCTTGTCTATTTAAGATGAATCCCACTTGGTCATTATTTATTAACCTTGGTAGTATGGCGTTTAGTCGACAGGCTAGTGTTTTGGTGATAATTTTAAGGTCTGAGTTTAGAAGTGAAATAGGCCTATAGCTCTGTGGAAGCTGTGGGTCCTTTCCTTCCTTGGGAATTACTGTTAATAGGGAGTTTAGGAAAGTGGAAGGGGGAAATTCACCTGTCATGATTTTATTTGCTAGAGATGTCAGATAAGGAACCAGGACCATTTGGAAGTTCTTATAATAAGAATAGGGAAGGCCGTCCGGGCCTGGTGACTTAGAGGAAGGAAGAGATTTGAGTGTTTCTAGAATTTCTTTGCTAGAAATTGGAGCGTTTAATGTTGTGCGTTCTTCATCTGTCAATTTAGGGAGTTTCAGATTTTCTAAAAAAGAGGAAACTCTGTCTGTGTATGTGGGGTCCGTTGAGGGGTCAGGTAAATTATACAGCTGTTCGTAATATGAGGTGAAGAGTTGTGCTATTTTAGATGGGTTATAGTGAGTGGTGCCTTCAGTATCTTTCATGGCGTGGACTCCCTGAGAAGATCCCCTGGGATTAAGTTTATGAGCAAGTATAGTGTGGGGTTTATTTCCCCGTTCAAAAAACAGCTGCCTGGTCCATTTCAAGCTTTTCTCTAGCTGTGTGGTCTGAAGGGACCTAATATCAAGCTTTAATTTTTGGATATTAGAGAAGAGGTCTTGAGATGGAGATTGTTTATATAGGATATATGCTTCTTTGAGGGCCTTCGTGAGCTCGGTCAATTTCCGTGAGGAGATCTGTTTGCGTTTGGAGCCCTCAGCAATAAAGTGACCCCTAACAAAGGCTTTGTGTGCTTCCCAGGCCATCCCCAGTGAAGAGACAGAAGGGATATTAGTGGTAAAGAAGGACTGGATTTCTTCTGACATTTTGGTGTGAAATGTTTTGTCCCTTAGTAGAGATTCGTTAAGTCTCCACTGCATAGGTTTGTGAGGCGTGTGTAGCCAATCAAGTTCAATTAGGACAGCATGGTGATCTGACCAAGCAGTGGGGGAAATGTCTGCTGTGATCAAGGATGGCAGAGTAGGCATTTTGGCAAAGAAATAATCTATGCGGGAGTGTGTTGCATGGGGGGGTGAGAAAAAGGTATAATCCCTGTCTGTGGGGTTCGCAATTCTCCATAAATCTAGGAGGCTATATTTACGGATCAGGGCCCTGAATTTCCTGGAAAGACGGTCATGTGAGGGGTATGATGGTGCGTCTAGGGATATTGATCTGTCATTAACAGAGGAGAAAGCTAGGTTAAAATCCCCCCCTAAGATAAGGGTCCCATTAGTCACTTTAAAAAGTTTAACGAGAAAGCTTGTCAGGAAGGGAATTTGGTTGGAATTTGGTGCATATACATTGGCCAATGTTATAGGTCTACCCGATAGTGTGCCCAGCAAGATCAAATAGTGACCTTTTGGATCTTTGATGATTTTGGTTATTTGTAGCGGGAGGCCTTTTTTATATACAATTGCTACCCCCGCCTTTTTTTTGGGTCCCGATGCTAGATACACTTCCGGGTAAGCTTTATTGTAGAGACGCACGGAGTCCTGTGAGGATATATGTGTCTCCTGCAAAAATGCGATATCACTCGCCAGTCTCCGCAGGTCCCGCAACAAAGAGTTTCTTTTTTGAGGTAGATTTAAGCCCTTGCAATTTAAAGTAAGTATCTTAACCATTGTCTATGTGAAATCTGTAACTATCTAAACAAACATTAATCATTTGGCGTGAAACAGTAGAATAAAACAGAAGGAAGGAACATAAGATCAAATAAACATTTGCGTAATATGGGAGGAGTGCAAGTAGGTAGCATAAGCCACTGGATGTAACGTGGCTACATATTGCAGCAACTAAAAGTAGTTGCACTATCAAGAGTCGAGTGAGAGTTCCTGGTTCCTCCCGGGACCAGATGGCCTCAGGGTCGACTCTCCTGAGGAGCATGAGGGCGAAACAATTGGGTCGGCACATGACTCAAGACTGGGTGCCCGTAATGTTAAATAGCGTGGAGAATGAAAGGTTAGTCCGGGATCCTCTATTCTGGCCTGTGGCCTTTACTCACAATTGACGAGTAGCGTATATGCATCAATGGGATTTTCAAGATGATTGGGAATCCATTCTTTCCAGTGGGTCAGGGTAGGTAAGGCTTCGGGTGGGAGCATTTGTTGAGTGAGAAATATGGCGCACCTTTCTGGGTGGAGAATTATCAGAGAGAGAGCGTAAGTATTCAGTGGTAGTGTTACTTGGGGGTGGGCGGATTCCCATCTGCTTCAAGAACATGGGGGCATCATCAATGTCCGAGAGCGTGAAAAAGGATCCATTCCTGTTTACCATTAAGCGGAAAGGGAAGCCCCACCTGTAGTCGATTCTCGCATCTCTTAGGAGTTGGGTGATAGGCTTGAAAGCCCTGCGTTTTGCCAGGGTGATGAGAGATAAGTCTGTAAAGATGGAGAGGTCATCCCCTTTAAATGACAGCGGGGACGCTTTGCGGGCTGCTTTTAGAAGGGCCTCTTTTGCTTCATAGTAATGCATGCGGATTATTACATCTTTAGGCCTTTGTGAAGCAGTCTGTCTCTCTCCTAGTGAGCGGTGAGCTCGGTCCATTCTCCAGAGTTCAGTTGGAATGTCAGGTGCTAATGTTTTAAAGAGATCAGTCAGATAGTGGCTTAGCTGGTCCGGATTAACAGACATAGATATACCTTTAATTCTCAGGTTTTGTCTCCTATCTCGATTTTCCTGGTCTTCTTGTGCGTTTCTTAAGAATTTAATGTCAGACTGCATCAGTTTCTGATCTTCTTCTAAGTCCTTGTGTTTTATAGTAAGTGCGTCCATTTTCCCCTCTACTGTACTGGTTCGCTCCCCTAGGCTATTCATGTCCCTTTTTAGGTCATTTACTGCTGTGAGGATTACCTGTTGGAGGGAGTCATGGAGGGAGCGGTAGTGTCTCTCTAGAGTGGCCTCCAGAAGATCAGCCGTCAGGGGAGCCGAGGATGGGAACTGTGGGGCCTGTGAGGCCTGCTGTGAGAGAGCTGCGTCAGGCTGTTCAGCGTGGCCGGCGCCATCTTGGCTGTCTGGGGTGCGGAGGTAGCGTTCCATGGCTCCTGTCTGCGGGGCCGTTTTGGAGCCCGTTTTCGCTGCCATCCGGCTGCCTGTGTGTTCGGAGGGGGATCCCGGGTCTGTGCCGCGCTATTGAGGCGGAGAGGAAGCTGTGGGCGGCGGTAAGTGAGCTGCGTGGGACCGGAGCTCCGGGTCTATGCGGCCATCTTGTTGTTGCCGCGCATGCGTCCTTCTACACATTTTGTCATATTACTGCCACAAACATGAATCCATTTTATTGGAATTCCACGAGAAAGACCAATACAAAGTGGTGTACACGTGAGAAGAAAAATCATACAGGATTCCAAACATTTGCATTTAAAAAAAACAAAAAAAAAAACTGCAAAGTGGGGTGTGCGTAATTATTCAGACCCCTGAGTCAATACTTTGCAGAACCACCTTTTGCTTCAATTACAGCTGCCAGTCTTTTAGGCTACTTACACACCAAGACGTTGCGTTTTAGGGGACGTTATGGTCGCATAATGTGCCCCTAACGCAACGCATGGTGGTGCGGGAGAGGACGGTAGAGTGATCCGCGTTAGGCGGCTCTATCCGCATAAGGTCTCCCAGGGTGGCGCTGATTGGCCGGCGGGACCACGTGATGCGGAGCGAGACACGCCGCATCACGTGGTCCCGCTGGCCAATCAGCGGCCGCCAGTGCAGTGCATATTAAGTAGCCATGTGCGCGGCTACTGTAGCGGCATCTCCCCGCCTCCTCTCCGCACCCCACTGAGCATGTGCAAACAGTCTAACGTGGCTAAAGCCGCTAGAACGCACAGCATGCTGCACTTTCACTACAACATGCAGCGTTACATGTAACGCAACGTGGGCAGTGTGAACAGCCCACTTGTGTTACATTGCTGTGCGTTGGGGGAGCGTTACAGGCTGCACTAACGTGCGCCTGTAACGTCCCTGTGTGGAAGCAGCCTTAGGGTATGTCTCTACCAGCTTTGCACATCTAGAGACTAAAATCCTTGTCCAGTCTTCTTTGCAAAACAGCTCCAGCTCAGTTAGATTAGATGGACAGCGTTTGTGAACAGCAGTTTTTAGATCTTGCCACAGATTCTCGATTAGATTTGGATCTGGACTTTGACTGGGCCATTCTAACACATGGATATGTTTTGTTTTAAACCATTCCATTGTTGCCTTGGCTTTATGTTTAGGGTCATTGTCCTGCTGGAAGGTGAACCTTCGCCCCAGTCTCAATTTTTTTTAGACTCCAAGAGGTTTTCTTCCAAGATTGACCTGTATTTGGCTCCATCAATCTTCCCATCAACTCTGACCAGCTTCCCTGTCCCAGAGCATGATGCTGCCACCACCATATTTGACAGTGGGGATGGTGTGTTCTGAGTGATGTGCAGTGTTAGTTTTCATCCACACATAGCGTTTTGCATTTTGGCCAAAAAGTTCCATTTTGGTCTCATCTGACCAGAGCACCTTCTTCCACATGTTTGCTGTGTCCCCCACATGGCTTGTGGCAAACTGCAAACGAAACTTCTTATGCTTTTCTGTTAACAATGGCTTTCTTCTTGCCACTCTTCCATAAAGGCCAACTTTGTGCAGTGCACGACTAATAGTTGTGCTATGGAAAGATACCACCACCTGAGCTGTAGATCTCTGCAGCTCGTACAGAGTCACCAAGGGCCTCTTGACTGCATGTCTGATTAGCGCTCTCCTTGTTCGGCCTGTGAGTTTAGGTGGACGGCCTTGTCTTGGTAGGTTTACAGTTGTGCCATTATCCTTCCATTTCTGAATGATCGCTTGAACAGTTCTCCGAGGGATGTTCAAGGCTTTGGAAATCTTTTTCTAGCCTAAGCCTGCTTCAAATTTCTCAATAACTTTACACCTGTCTGGTGTGTTCTTTGGACTTCATGGTGTTGTTGCTCCCAATATTCTCTTAGACAACCTCTGAGGCCGTCACAGAGCAGCTGTATTTGTACTGACATTAGATTACACGCAGGTGCACTCTATTTAGTCATTAGCACTCATCAGGCAATGTCTATGGGCAGCTGACTGCACTCAGACCAAAGGGGGCTGAATAATTACGCATACCCCACTTTGCAGTTATTTATTTGTAAAAAAATGTTTGGAATCATGTATGAGTTTCGTTCCACTTCCCACATGTACACCACTTTGTATTGGTATTTCACGTGGAATTCCAATAAATTTGATTCATGTTTGTGGCAGTAATATGACAAAATGTGGAAAACTTCAAGGGGGCCCGAATACTTTTGCAAACCACTGTACCTTCCATTATAGCAAAAGCGCTCAGAAAATGGTACATGTAGTGCGTTTGCTAAAAATCGCAAACTCATATGTGAACACTCTCATAAGAAATCATCACACAATCGCTTTTAGGGCTATTTCTAAAATCGCCAGCGCTTAAAAAAATCCACAAACACTAATAGTGTGAACAAGCCCTTAACATGCTTTGTAATTGTTCATCAAACTATACTAAGCCCTTTTCATTTGCCCCCTCATCAACCAGCTATCCAGTATCCATTATGAAGACAGGTTTGATTTGATGAATTTAAAGGGTATATCATTCCCATGTACAACAAAAGATGGTGGCTGAAGTATGTTTTGGGGAAAAATAAAGATGAAAATAAAGCGAAAGTTACATTTTTCACCCATCTGGATCTTCACCTTCTTTTTATTACCCCTCAACTCCTGATGTCCCCTGGATTTCTTCTACTAATGTAATTTGCAAAGTCAGTCGCACCAAACCAACTAGTTGGTCTTACACCAGAAGGTGAAAAGAAGATGATTGCAGAGGTCATCAAACAATTCCTGGGTTAATTAAAACATTAATAGGCTTTAGTTATCAGCAGCCAGCAACGCCAGCACATTTATTTATTTATTTTGATGAACTGCTGAAACCAATGTTTTCTTTTTCTAAAATTGAATCCATTTTTGCAGTTACCATATACTCAGTGCTTAAATCAAATTGCATTCAGGGTCGGTTCTAGACCTTTTGCTGCCTTTGGGATGAATGCACAGCACCCAACAATTTGAACTGCACGTTATAGCTGCGGTGCAACCAAAAAAAAATAACACCCTCAGTATAGGTAGGTAGGTAGGTAGCCAGGTATAGGTGACCCCAGTTTAGGAATACAGGTATAGGTGCCCACATATACATAGTTACATAGTTACATAGTTACTTTGGTTGAAAAAAGACATACGTCCATCGAGTTCAACCAGTACAAAGTACAACTCCAGCCTGCTCCCTCACATATCCCTGTTGATCATAAAATCCCTGGATTAACATCATTGGCATTACCTAGTAATTGTAGCCATGGATGTCATTCAACGCAAGGAAAGCATCTAAGCCCCCTTTAAATGCAGGTATAGAGTTTGCCATAACGACTTCCTGTGGCAATGCATTCCACATCTTAATCACTCTTACTGTAAAGAACCCTTTCCTAAATAAATGGCTAAAACGTTTTTCCTCCATGCGCAGATCATGTCCTCTAGTCCTTTGAGAAGGCCTAGGGACAAAAAGCTCATCCGCCAAGCTATTATATTGCCCTCTGATGTATTTATACATGTTAATTAGATCTCCTCTAAGGCGTCTTTTCTCTAGACTAAATAAACCCAGTTTATCTAACCTTTCTTGGTAAGTGAGACCTTCCATCCCACGTATCAATTTTGTTGCTCGTCTCTGCACCTGCTCTAAAACTGCAATATCTTTTTTGTAATGTGGTGCCCAGAACTGAATTCCATATTCCAGATGTGGCCTTACTAGAGAGTTAAACAGGGGCAATATTATGCTAGCATCTCGAGTTTTTATTTCCCTTTTAATGCATCCCAAAATTTTGTTAGCTTTAGCTGCAGCGGCTTGGCATTGAGTACGATTATTTAACTTGTTGTCGATGAGTACTCCTAAGTCCTTCTCCAAGTTTGATGTCCCCAACTGTATCCCATTTATTTTGTATGGTGTTAGACCATTGGTACGACCAAAATGCATGACTTTACATTTGTCAACATTGAATTTCATCTGCCATGTATGTGCCCATATAGCCATCCTATCCAGATCCTGTTGCAATATAACACTATCTTCCTTAGAGTTGATGATTCTGCACAATTTTGTATCATCTGCAAAAATAGCAACATTGCTCACTACTGTATCCACTAGGTCATTAATAAATAAATTGAAGAGCACTGGACCCAGTACAGACCCCTGTGGGACCCCACTGCTAACAGTCTCCCATTTTGAGTATGATCCATTGACCACAACTCTTTGTTTTCTGTCCATTAGCCAGTTCCCTATCCAAGCACACAGACTCTTCCCCAGTCCTTGCATCCTCATCTTTTGCACCAGACTTTTGTGGGGAACAGTGTCGAATGCCTTAGCAAAGTCTAAGTATATCACATCTACAGCATTCCCAATATCCATATTAGCATTCACTACCTCATAAAAGCTGAGCATGTTAGTCAAACAGGACCTGTCTTTAGTAAACCCATGTTGATGCTGAGAAATAAGATTATTTTCTACTATATAGGTACACAGGTATAGGTGCTCCCAGTATAGCTAGCCAGACATAGGTGCCTCCAGTCTAGGTTAGCTAGGCATATGTGCCCCATTATAAGTAGCCAGGCATACGGGCCCCAGTATAGGTAGCCAGGTATACAGGCCCCAGTATAGGTTAGCTAGGCATAGGTGCCCCCTGTATAGGTTAGCTCGGCATAGGTACCCCCAGTATAGGTAGCCAGGTATAGGTGCCCCAAGATAAGTAGCCAGGCACACTTGCCCCCAGTATAAGTAGCTAGGCATAGGTGCCCCCAGTATAGGTAGCCAGGCATAGGTGCCCCCAGTGTAGGTAGCCAGGCATAGGTGCCCCCAGTATAGGTTAGCCATGCATAGGTGCCCCCAGTATAGGTTAGCCATGCATAGGTGCCCCCAGTATAGGTTAGCCAGGCATAGGTGCCCCATTATAGGTAGCCAGACATAGGTGCCCCAGTATAGTAGCCAGAGACAGTTGCCCCAGTATACGTAGCCAGGTACAGTTACCCCAGTATAGGTAGCCAGGTACCATTACCCCAGTACAGGTAGCCAAGTACAGTTACCTCAGTATAATCCCAGCCAGGGCACTATCTGCAAAGAGTTTGTATGTTCTCTCTGTGTCTGCGTGGGTTTCCTCCGGGCACTCCGGTTTCCTCCCACATTCCAAAAACATACAGATAAGTTAATTGGCTCCCTCTAAAATTGGCCCTAGACTACAGTACTTACACTTCATAATATAGACATATGGCAATGGTAGGGATTAGATTGTGAGCTCCTTTGAGGGACAGTTAGTGATAAGATATATATATACACTGTACAGCGCTGCGTAATATGTCGGCGCTATATAAATACTAAATAATAATAATAATATAAGTAGCCAGGTACAGTTGCCTCAGTATAAGTAGCCAGGTACAGTTGCCCCGGTATAAGTAGTCAGGTACAGTAGCCCCAGTATAGGTAGCCAGGTACAGTAGCCCCAGTATAGGTAGCCAGGTACAGTTGCCCTCGCTAATTAACATCTGGCCGGCACCCGCGTGTCTGGATCCCCGCCGCACTGTCAGGCAAGGAGGTCGGTGGCAGTACTTTAGTCTTTAGAGCGGTGACCTGCAATGAAGACACAGGAGAGCGTCCGGTGTCCGTGTCTGCGAGCGCGCGTATACAGGAAGTAAGATGCCACTTCCTCTATGCGCGCGCTTGCAGGCATGGCCACCAGCCGATCACCTGTGTCTTCAGTGTGGGGGATCACCACTCTGAAGACTAAAGTACTGCCGCTGCCTGCCAGAACAGTGCGGTGCAGATGTTAAGGAGCGGGGGTGGAGGAAAGAGGGCGGGTGGGAGAAAGCCCCTTGGATGACACTTCCTGATGCACGCAATTCAGGTGGCGTCATGCGTGGCCCAGGCCTGATTGCATTCTACATTTTCTAAGTATATGGTAAATACAAAAATGGTTTTAAAATGCTAAGAAATCTATGTCCTCAAACAAAGACACACTACCGCATTGTCTTATTTTTATAATTTGTGGATTTGTTAGCTAGGTTGCAAATAACCGTTTTCTTCCGTTTAGCAATTGCTAGTTCTGAGGTCTCTCCGCCTCTTAAATAAGGAGTGTGGTGGCAGCATTACCCTCGATTTCTAGCATGACCAGGGTGCGCCTGGCTCGGGGCCGTGCATGCACACTAGCCGCCGACTGGCAGCAACAGCGCAGCTGCTGCTGCCCGGTGGAGATTAGTGGCGTCCTGCCCAGGATGCTCCCGGTGATGTGACCAGGAGCGAGGATGCGGAGTAGAGAGGATACGATCGTGCTCAGCTATTTCCGCCTAACCCGAACAAAGAGCAGCGGTTCCCCAAAAATACAGAGCTAGTGTGCCTGCTCAGGATCGCAGAGAGGTAAATAAATCTCTGCTTATTAAGCTTGTCGGGGGAGGTTTCAGGGAGCCAGCGCTGGATTCCCTGCAGCTACAGGGGAGGGTAAAGCCTCACTGGGACCCTGAGGCTTCCCCCTCCTGAGGTAGGCATCTCCCAGAGGGCTTTTGTTAAATATAGAGTCTCTTTAAAGGAAACCTAAATGAAAAAAAAAACAGTTTAACTTACCTGGGGCTTCTACCAGCCCCCTGCAGTCGTCCTGTGCTCATGCCATGATTCCATGATGCTGTCTCCCTCATTCAGCTGGATGCAAGGCCCCGGTTCACGCGCCTCCTAATCGCAAAAATCTCTGCTGCACATGCGCAGATCCCTCCCACAACCGGCACTGCGCATGAGTCGTCCGGCTGAAAGAAAGAGTAGCGCTGGGTGACTGGAGCATCGCAGAATCATGGCACGGGCACATAATGGCTACAGGGGGCTGGTAAAAGCCATAGGTGAGTTAATTTTTTTTCGCTTTAGGTTCACATTAAGCAAACAGAAAACTTTATTGTAAAGAAGGTGATTCATGTAGACTAGAGAATCTGACTAGACTAGATCTGATGTAGCCTAGAGAAATGGCATCTAAAGAGAATCTGTAATTAAAAAAAAAAAAAAAAAAGTGCCCCTGGGAGGTACATACCTTGGGAGGGGAAAGCCTCTGGATCAGTGTTGCTAACCTTTCACATTATTTTTTAATGACAAAGATATAAAAATTACTGACAAAAACCCCTGTGCCGCACCGAAAAATGGGGATGGTCATGCAACAGAACATGTGCGTGGTAATGGGTGGAGCCAAATATACATGACCTTAGCATTGATGTAAAAGGTCTGCTGGAAAAGTATGAGCTCTGCCGTAGTGTATCCCCCAAAAATAGATGTAATCTGACAGCATTTCACCAAAAATACACGTAATCTGGCAGAGGTTCCTCCAAAATAGATGTAATCTGGCAGAAGCAATTCCCCCAACATACACATAATCTGTAAGAAGTTCCCCAAAGTAGGCATAATCTGGCAGCGGATCACCCAAAATACACGTAATCTGACAGGAGTGGTTCCCCCAACATACACAATCTAGCAGCAGTTATCAAAAAATAACGTAATCTGGCAACAGTGGTTCCCCCAAATTACACATAATCTGACAGCAGCTCCCTCAAAATAGGTACCCCCAGTATAGGTAGCCAGATCTATAGGTGTCCCCAGATTAGGTTACCAGGTCTATAGGTTTCCCCAGGATACGTAGCCAGCTCTATAGGTGTCCCCAGTATAGGTAGCCAGATCTATAGGTGTCCCCAGTATAAGTAGCCACGTGTATAATGTCCCCAAAATAAATAGCCAGATCTATAGGTGTCCCCAGAATAGGTAGCCAGCTATAGGTGTCCCCAGAATAGGTAACCAGATCTATAGGTTTCCCCAGAATAGGTAGCTAGGTCTATAGTTGTCACCAGTTTACGTAGCCACGTGTATAGATGTCCCCAGAATAGTCAGCCAGGTGTATAGGTGTCCCCAGAATCGGTAGCCAGGTCTATAGGTGTCCCCAGCAGGGCCGGATTTACAGCTCAGGAGCTTATAGGCACATAATCTCTGGTGCCCAAACCCCACCCATTAACAAAGGCCACACCCCTTGATTCACGCCCCCTTTTCTTAGGGGGTGGCTGGGTCTGGTAGCAGGGTCTGGGTGGCTGGGGCAAGGTGCAGACTGGGTTTGGGTGCAGGGTGGCTGGGGCAGAGTGCAGGCTGGGTCTAGGGCAAGGTGCAGGCTGGATATGAGTGCAAGGTGCAGGCTGGATATGAGTGCAGGGTGGCTGGGGCAAAGTGCAGGCTGGGTCTGAGTGCAGGGTGGCTGGGGCAGGGTGGATGGGTCTGGGTGCAGGCTGGATCTGAGGGCAGGTTGGCTGGGTCTGTGTGCAGGGTGGCTGGGTCTGGGGGCAGGGTGGGTATGGGTGCAGGGTGGCTAGGGTAGGGTGCATGCTGGCTTGAGCTGGGTGCAGGCTGGGTCTGGAGGGCAGGGTGATGGCTGGGTATGGAGGCAGGGTGTCTGGGGCTGGGTGCAGGGTGGGTAAGGTGCAGGCTGGCTGGGGCAGGGTGGGTAAGGTGCAGGCTGGCTGGGGCAGGGTGGGTAAGGTGCAGGCTGGCTGGGGCAGGGTGGGTAAGGTGCAGGCTGGCTGGGGCAGGGTGGGTAAGGTGCAGGCTGGCTGGGTGGCTGGGGCAGGGTGGGTAAGGTGCAGGATGGCTGGGGCAAGGTGGGTAAGGTGCAGGCTGGCTGGGGCACGGTGGGTAAGGTGCAGGCTGGCTGGGGCACGGTGGGTAAGGTGCAGCTGGCTGGGACAGGGTGGGTAAGGTGCAGCTGGCTGGGGCAGGGTGGGTAAGGTGCAGCTGGGTGCCATGATAGCAGACCTCAGATCAGCAGCGACTGGTAAAAAATCAGCTTCCCTCCCTCCCTGCAGAGTGCGAGCGCAGCGTGAAGTATGATAAGACTCACTGGGACCTGACATGTCAGCAATGACCGCTTCTCTCCCCACAGCACGCCAAGCGTCATCTCCTGGGTAACAGCATGTCTCCTTACTGTGACGCGCTGCTGCCAGTACATGCGGGCGCGTCACAGTAAGGAGACACGCTGTTACATAGGAGATGGCACTGGGAGGGCTGTGGGGAGAGAAGTTGTCATCACTGGCATGTCCGATTCCGGTTAGTCTTCTCATACCTAATGCTCCGCTCGCACTCTGCAGGGAGGGAGGGAGGAAAGGGCACTAGCTAGCCACCTCTCACAGATGGTCCTGCCTGTAGGCACGTGCCTTGAGTGCCTATGGGTAAATCCGGCCCTGGTCCCCAGAATAGGTAGCCAGGTCTATAGGTGTCCCCAGAATAGGTAGCCAGGTCTATAGGTGTCTCCAGAATAGGTAGCCAGGACTTTAGGTGTCCCCCAGCAGGAGGAGTGGCAGCACAGTGAAGGGGAAGGAGCGGGCACAACGGCAGGGAAGGGGGGATGTCTCTCCCTTCCAGAATTAAATTTTGTGCGCGGCTTACGACTTACCTCTGCTTGTTGACGGCGCGAGAGGGAGCTCTGCATTGCCGCTAGTCTGTTCAAGACCAGAACAGCGGCCCGCAGAGCTCGCTCCTGTGCTTGGATCAAGGCAGAGGTAAGTCCCCGCCCACTGCCAGCCGCGTACAAAGCTTAATTCTGTAGTGGGAGTGAGGAAGCGGGGGAAGACAGCCACCCCCCGCCGCTCCCTCTTCACTGTGCTGCTGCCACTCCTGCGATTGGCCGCCCTTTTACGGACGCTGCCGAATTCCTTACGGAATTTATGGGTAGCTAAATTTGTATGTAAATTTTACAGATTGCCCGTAAATGTAATGGCGGTTGGCAACACAGCTCTGGTTCCTAAGGGTTTCCCCTGTCCTGCTCAGCCATCGGGATCCAGAGCTGAATCCCCCAGACACTGAGCCGCAATAAAACATATCATTGCAGCTGCGCACATGTGCAGTAGCGGCTCTCCGCTCAGGCTGTGGCAAAAATAGCTTGCTCCTGAGCATGTGGGCATGTCGACAAGCGACCAACAAGGAGATCCTTGGGGGGGGGGGGGTCCCAGGGAGGGGAAAGCCTCTTTAGGATCCAAATACTTCCACCTCCCAAGTAGGGTTGCCACCTGGCCGGAATCTCCCCGGTACAGCCGGAAAATTAGTTAAAAAGCCGCTGCCGGAAAAATGTTTTTACCGGCAATGTATCTGCCCGGTAATTTGGACTATTCCACAGAGGGGGAGATGCCAGGTCTGTTATAACAATACTTTTCTAACTTAGATGAGGCTACAGCCTGCTCTCCCCCTTTCTCTTTTGTGATTGCACAGCTCCCTCACTGCTGACTGCGGAGCTGATTACATTGATTGACTTCAGTGTGGAGGAGGGGAATGTGCAGCTCCCCCCCCCCTCCTCCCGCAGACTGAGGACGGCCGGAGAGGTGAGAGATACAATCAGACACTAGTGATGGGAATTCCGGCTCTTCTCAGAGAATCGGCTCCCATTAAACAGCCTGCTCTTACGGCTCTGAATCGGCTCTTCATTAAATATCACTAGACACAACTCAGAATCGGAGTAAAAGCCCCGCCCCCGTCTCCATGACAACTCCAGAATGCTTCTCTGACTGGGGAAATCCCTCCTGCTACTGCTCTGCTCCGCCCCATACACTCCTACAAGCTGCAAGAGGAGGACTACATCTCCCAGCATGCCTCAGCGCCCTTTATTACAGAGCAAATCAGAGCTGTGTGGGGCGGCTGAGGCATCGGCTCTTTTAAAACTGAGAACCGGCTCTTGTCGTTCGCAGCAAAGAGCCGGCTCTTAGAGACGGCTCGTTCGCGAACGACCCATCACTATCAGACACATGGAGCTGAAGCTGTGACTGCCAGGAGATGCTGCTGCTATAGGAGAGGTGCTGTCACTGCTGTGTGTGTGTGGATGCAGTGTGTGTACATGTATGACGTGTGTGACGTGATGTGTATGAATGTAGTGTGTCTCTGGGATCTGTGTGTATACAAAGCAGGTGTGTATGTACGGTATATAGTGTGTGTGTGTGTGATGTGATCTGCGTGTATATATAAAGCATGTATGTATGTATGTATATACAGTAGAGTATGTGTGTATGTACTGTATAAAGAGCATGTGTGTGTTAGTATATAGTGTGTGTGTGATGTGATCTGCGTGTATATATAGAGCATGTATGTATATAGAGCTTGTGTGTATGTACTGTATACAGAGCATGTGTGTGTGTATGTATATAGTGTGTGATGTGATCTGCATGTATATATAGAGCATGTATGTATATAGAGCATGTGTGTGTTAGTATATAGTGTGTGTGTGATGTGATCTGCGTGTATATATAGAGCATGTATGTATATAGAGTATGTGTGTATGTGTGTATGTACTGTATATAGAGCATGTGTGTGTGTATGTATATAGTGTGTGATGTGATCTGCATGTATATATAGAGCATGTATGTATATAGAGCATGTGTG
Organism: Hyperolius riggenbachi; assembly: GCF_040937935.1. Lineage (NCBI taxonomy): Eukaryota > Metazoa > Chordata > Amphibia > Anura > Hyperoliidae > Hyperolius > Hyperolius riggenbachi. The sequence goes on along the minus strand of NC_090647.1, from coordinate 341,761,942 downwards.
TGTTAGTATATAGTGTGTGTGTGATGTGATCTGCGTGTATGTATAGAGCATGTATGTATATAGAGTATGTGTGTATGTGTGTATGTACTGTATATAGAGCATGTGTGTGTGTATGTATATAGTGTGTGATGTGATCTGCATGTATATATAGAGCATGTATGTATATAGAGCATGTGTGTGTGATGTGATCTGCGTGTATATATAGAGCATGTATGTATATAGAGTATGTGTGTATGTACTGTATATAGAGCATGTGTGTGTTAGTATATAGTGTGTGTGTGATGTGATCTGCGTGCGTGTGTGTGAATGTGTATATATATATATAGATATAGATAGATAGAGAGAGAGAGCGAGAGAGAGAGAATGTATGTACAGCATGTATGTATACAGAGCATGTATGTATGTACATAGAGCATGTATGTATTGGGAGAATGTTTCCCTTATGAAAAACTGCATCCCCCTTTCAGTGTAACACCCCCTCCCTAAACCCCATAGCAAGCATGGGCAAAACACCTCCATGCTTCCTCTGCATTGGTTGTCCTGCCATAACCCCCCCCCCCCCACACACACACACACACACACACACACCTGTCCCTGATAGACCTGACCCACCCTTCTCTTAACTGCTTAAAGTAGTACTGTTGGGCAAAGGAGAAAAAGAGTCGAACTTACCTGTGGTTTCTAATGATCCCTTGCAGACATCCTGTGCCCACACAGCCACTCGCCAATGCTCCAGTCCCTGCCGCCGGTTACTTCTGGAATTTGCCACTGTCGCCTGTACGGCCTGCGTCTGCGCAATATGCTCCCAGGGATGTCAGTGGGGGTGAAGAGAAGCCCGTGCAGGCCCAGTAGTTTTGCAACTTAAAAGTTGCAAATTACGGAAGTGAACTGGCGGCTGGGCCGGAGCGGTGAGTGGCTGTGCGGACACAGGACGTCTGTGGGGGACCATTAAAAGCCCCAGGTAAGTTCAACTAATTTTTCCCCTTTGCGATCTAAAGTAAATAACAGGCTTACATCCCCCTAGTGACCAGGCTATTTTTTTTTAATTCAGGCCACTGCAGCTTGCTGCAGGACCATACAGCTTAGCACCCAATTAAATCTTGCCCCCTTCAGTTCTGGTCAGGAACCAGTCCGACAAAGGCTTTTTATAAGTCGAAAGCTCACTGTTTATCCATCTCTAAGTTAGCCAATAAATGGTATCATCCTGATTCAAAACTTCTTGCTTTTGTTGCTACCAACAGAGCTTTCTGTTGGTGGCATCTGATTGCTGCTGAGATAAAATCATGTATTTTATTTAAATTATTCACCCACCCTCCCTTCCCACCGGAGAGCCAATCAGAGCTGATCACCTCTCATAGGCATCAGCCTATGAGAGGGATCTTCTTGCGGCACGCTTGAGGGGACAGCTCAGTGACAGAGCTGTCCCCCGTACAGCGCTGCGGTAGATCGCAGGGCTGTACATGTAAATAAACGAATTTTTTTTAATGTGAAACAGGCTGACGCCTACAGGCAACTGATCTCGAAAACTCCGCTCCTCCCCCAGGACTTGATGCCAATCGGCATTAGGCGGTCCTGGGGGAGCCACCTTGCGACCGCCCATCAGCGTTAGTCGGTCGCAAGGAGGTTAAAGTGTACCTGATATAATAGGTGTATTTATACTTGAGGTGAGGTCTGTGGGCTCACTTGCAACCTCTTCGTTCACTTGATATCCCGCCCCCCCCCAGTAATCTGGTCAGTCACAACCAGTCATGCGCATCTGCATATACGCAACCCAGCCATTGCCGCAAATGTGTGTAATGCTCCCCGCTGCGGGAGCACTACAGGGGGTAGACGCATGGCACAGAAAAGCGCGGCCAGCCAGATATTACCAGGGGGAGCATATCAAGTGAATGAAGCAGCTGGCTAGGGAGCCCCCACACCTCATAGGGCTGGAGGAAGCTCCCCAGGTAAGTATAAATACACCCATTAATGCTGCCTCTATGAGACCCAGATTGAGCCTAATGCTAGGTACATACTATACAATTTTCTGACTGATTTACTGTCAGATTGACTATTTCTGTTCTGATTTCTGATAGATTTTCCATAGAAGTGAACAGAAAACCTATCGGAATTCAGATCGGACCTGTTGGAAATAGTCGATCTGACAGTAAATCTGTCAAAAAATTGTATAGTGTGTACCAAGCATTAACGGTCAAGTGACCTGAGAGAGGGATAAGGAGGCTGGCATATTGATTTCCTTTAAAACAAAGCCAAGTTGCCTGGCTGTCCAGCTGAGCTTTCGGGCATTAGTTTGTCTGCATCAAACACCCGACAAAAGCTTGCAGCTAATCTTATCAGACTTCTATGCTGGGTATGTACAATACGTTTTTCCGCTCGATAGATAGATCTGATAGATAATTCCTATCATGTCCGATATTCCTTCTGATCGATTCTATTTCTCATAGAAGTGAATGGAAAAAGATAAGAAAAACGAGCGGAAGATAAGAGAATCGAGAGCAGAATCGAGTGCAGAATTGAGCGGATAAAACGAACGGGTTGAAAATCGAATCGGGCGGAAAAACGTATCAAGTGTACCCAGCATTAGTCAGAAAACTGTGCTCTGCAAGCTTGTTCAGGGGCTATGGCTAAAACTATTAGAGGTAGAGGATCAGCAGGACAGCCAGGAAATGTGTGTTGCTTCAAAGTAAATAAATTATGGCAGCCTCCATATCCCTATCAGGTCAGTTCTTTAAAAAGTCAGTGACAAACCACTCCCACTTTTAGACCACACCCCTCAAGCCACACCCACAAGCCAGTATTTTTTCACCATAAAGGTGGCAACCCTACTCCCAAGGTAAGTACCACTAGGGGCTTTCTTTGGGGGGAGGGGGTCAAAGAAAAAAGAACAGTATGTTGGCCTTTCATGCCATCAGAACTACCTTTTGGGAATCACAGGACTGCAGCACCACCTGGTGGCAAACGTGCAGCATGCTATTTTACAGTCATCAAGTACAGTACAATCGATCCGCAGACGCACACACAATGCAATTACCAATAATCAGACTTGCTCCATATAGTGCTGCTCTGGAGTCTAAGCCACGGACTGCTAGGAAGCCGGCGAGGTATTCGGCATGGGGCACCCAGCGCGGCTGCTGCTTCTGAGAGGGAGATGGACGGCAGGGGTAGAACAGCCGGAAGAAGCTACCCTGGGGGAAAGACGCGGAAAAGCGTCACTTGCAGAATGCAGACATCAAACTTATAATACCCATAGATAGAACAGTGCTCTTGTGCGTGCCCCAGTACTCCCGATATAAAGCATTACAGAGGCTATAACTCACGAGAGCAGGGAAGGGGCACAGAAAAGTTACATGCTCACCTCCTTGCCTGCTCCCACCATGATATCTGTGCAGCCCACCACATGCTGGCCGGTTGTGGACGGCAGGTTTAGAGATATCAGGTTCCCCATCCGTGCGGCTGTGACAAGCAGTGCTGGACAGCAGAGAGTCCGAGGTACATGTCGCAGCGGCACAAAGTCCAGACCAGGCGCTCACAAGCCTAACTTCATGACAAGCTGCTGGGAAGGATGGACTTCCCGTGTCAAGTGGCAACTCGCAATCCCAGCAGCAGCTCAGGTGACTGGTGGCCATGTCTTCCGCAATCCTGCACAAATATATGTATCATTCACTACCGATGTGCAAACACATGTACCTGCTGTCATTTAATGGAGGCTGACACTAAGCATTGTAATACGAGGGATATGGGAAATGTTTTCAGTATTCCCTGGCTATTTCCTTAAAAAAAAAAAAAAATTATATATATATATATATATATATAGTACTTATCCATTAGCCGGGCGCATCCGGCAGGTGGCGCTGTTGATGTTAATTCCAATCATAATTACTTCACGTAACCCTGTGAATGTAAACGCCGGATGCGCCTGACTTAACAGATCAAGCCGCCGGTTTGCTTCGTGTCTCGCTCTCCTCCCCCTCTTGCCCTCTCTCGTATGAGCCTTGGGGAGGGGACATGCGTGTCCCCCCAGAGTCGTTCGTCGCGGCATTGTGACGAACGACTCTGGGGGGACACGCATGTCCCCTCCCCAGTGTTCTATAGGAGAGAGGGCAAGAGGGGGAGGAGAGCGAGACACGAAGCAATGCAGCGGCTTGATCTGTTAAGCCGGGCGCATACGGCGTTTACATTCACAGGGTTACGTGAAGTAATTATGATTGGAATTAAGATCAACAGCGCCACCTGCCGGATGTGCCCGGCTAATAACGGATAAGTACTATATATATATATATATATATATATATATACACACACAGGCATAGCCGGCCTTTGACCTGAGCGAACCGAGCGGTCGCTCAGGGCGCCTGCTTCCAAGGGGGCACCTAGAGCTGGCTATCTAACTGAGGGAGGGCACCTACTCCTGGTTACATATACTGAGGGCACCAACCCCTGGCTACCTATACTGGAGGCACTGACGCCTGGCTACCTATGGGGTTAGACCTACACCCGACTACCTATACTGGGGGCACCTATGCTTGACTACCTATATTGAGAGCACCTACACATGAGATCCTATACTGAGTGCCTATACCTGGCTACCTACCTTCACTGAGTCTGAGTGCGTTTTTTTTGGGGGGGGGGGGGGGGGCACTGCGGCTTTAACACCTGGTGAAAATTGTCGGTGCTGTGCTATCATTCCAAACTGAAGGGGGGTTAACTGTCCCACTGATTGTTTTTATTAATATTCCTGAAAGTTTCTAGCCTTTATTTTTAAGTGTATTCAAGATAATGCACTCTTTCCATCCATTTTGTGGTTATTAGTGTTTTTCTCTATTATACATATGTGATGTGTCACCGAGATCTGAGCGTTTGGTGTGGTGCGAAGAGGATGAAAAGGGGGGGGGGCACCAAAACCAGGTTTCGCTCAGGGCGCTGTGAAACCTAGGGCCGGCCCTGCACACAGGCTGACATGCTAATTATGTTCCTTTGCTCACGCAAACCCCTCAACTCTACAGTGGAGTTCGCTGACCACCTGTCCATTGTCACAACCCTCGCTTCTCCTGTGATTGGTGTCAGGGCTGTGTTTAGTGAAATGGGGCCCATGCTTTCCCTCCCCAATAAAGTAGCATTATAGGTAGCCTTTGCCCTCATCCCCCATATACATATACATCCCAACTTTTTGAGATAAGAAAGAGGGATACTTAAGCTCTGCCACATCCCTAATCACGCCCCTGGCACATCCCTAGTCACCCATACCATAAAGATTTCATAAGGAAAATATGTTGTTTTGTAATTCAAACCACACTAGTGCTTTCTTTTCTGGTCCATTATCCTTATAAACATTTGAAAATAAGAAATATATCTATTTAAAGCATAGGAATTAAGCTTAGAGTCAATAAAACACATTTTTCAGTAGATAAAATACATATATTTACATAGATCAGCACATCCGTCCTGAAAGAGGGACAAATGAGGAAGAAAGAGGGACAAGGTCCTCAAAAGAGGGACTTTCCCTCCAAAAGAGGGACAGTTGTGAGCTATGCCCATATAGCAGTATTAGGGCCTGAGCTTAGTTGCACACTTCTGTGCCTTTTTCAACAAGACATGTACAGTACAAACCAAAAGTTTGGACACACCTCATTCAAATTTTTTCTTTATTTTCATGACTATGAACATTGTAGATTCACACTGAAGGCATCCAAACTATGAATTAACAACACATGTGGAAGTATAGTACATAACCAAAAAGTGTGAAACAACTGAAAATATGTAATTCTAGGTCAGGGGTCCTCAAACGTTTGCAGTCAAGCGCCGGGGTCAACATACTTCAGACTACTGGGGGCCAGAACATACATAAAATGATGTTGAAAAACATTACATTGGGCAGCACGGTGGCGTAGTGGTTAACTCTCTCGCCTTGCAGCGCTGGGTCCCTGGTTCGAATCCTAGCCAGGGCACTATCTGCAAAGAGTTTGTATGTTCTCTCCGTGTCTGCATGGGTTTCCTCCGGGCACTCCGGTTTCCTCCCACATTCCAAAAACATACGGATAAGTTAATTGGCTCCCCCTAAAAATTGGCCCTAGACTACAGTACTTACACTACATAATATAGACATATGGCAATGGTAGGGATTAGATTGTGAGCTCCTTTGAGGGACAGTTAGTGACAAGATATATATATATACACTGTACAGCGCTGCATAATATGTTGGCGCTATATAAATACTAAAATAATAATAATAATAATTACATTGAATCTACGTATTGATTTCCCCCAATCTTGCCCGGAGGAGAACTCCCAGCAGCAGCCATTCAGTCATACGGTGCCCGAAGAATGTCTTTGTGCATCAGACAGTAAAGCATACCCTGGTGACAACCTGCCGTCCAGTTGGACAGCAGTGTCACCTGATTGGAAGCCAGCAAATTACTGCTCGCTGGCTTCTACAATATGTGGATGGGTGGGGCATGGAATGCTATTCTATATGTGGGCCACCAATATTAAAAGGTGCCATGGGCCACATCTATAAGTTATACATTTGGTGTTTGGGGTCCAGTGAAAAAGCCTCAGGGGGCCGCATCCGGCCCGCGGACCTTAGTTTGAGGACCACTGTTCTAGGTTCTTCAAAGTAGCCACCTTTTGCTTTGAATACTGCTTTGCACACTCTTGGCATTCTCTTAATGAGCTTCAAGAGGAAGTCACCTGAAATGGTTTTCACTTCACATGTGTGCCCTGTCAGGTTTAATAAGTGGGATTTCTTGCCTTATAAATGGGGTTGGGACCATAAGTTGCATTGTGGAGAAGTCAGGTGGATACACAGCTGGTAGTCCTACTGAGTAGACTGTTAGAATTTGTATTATGTCAAGAAAAAAGCAGCTAAGTAAAGAAAAACGAGTGGCCATCATTACTTTAAAAAAAAGGTCAGTCAGTCCGAAAAATTGGGAAAACTTTGAAAGTGTCCCCAAATGCCGTCTCAAAAACCATCAAATGCTACAAAGAAACTGGCTCACATGCAGACCGCCCCAGGAAAGGAAGACCAAGAGTCACTTCTGCTGCGGAGGATAAGTTCATCTGAGTCACCAGCCTCAGAAATCACAGGTTAACAGCAGCTCAGATTAGAGACCAGGTCAATGCCACACAGAGTTCTAGCAGCAGACACATCTCTAGAACAACTAGAGCAATAAAAATTGTAAAAAAAGAAATTAGGCTGGCAAAGATCGAAGCTGAAAATCAAATCGCTAGGGATATCAAATCTAACCCAAAAAAGTTTTACAAGTACATCAACTCTAAAAAAAGAAAGGTTGACTGTATAGGACTCCTAAAGGATGAGGGTGGGAACTCAATGGTGGATGACCAAGGTAAGGCAGAGTTATTAACCAGCTGAGCGGTCTGGACGAGCTCAGCTCGTCCAACACCGCCAGCGGCTGCCGCTCAGGCCCTGCTGGGCCGATTTTGATGAAATAAAAAGCAGCACACGCAGCCGGCACTTTGCCAGCCGCGTGTGCTGCCTGATCGCCGCCGCTCTGCGGCGATTCGCCGCGAGCAGCGGCGAAAGAGGGCCCCCCTAGCCGCCTGAGCCCTGCGCAGCCGGAACAAAAAGTTCCGGCCAGCGCTAAGGGCTGGATCGGAGGCGGCTGACGTCAGGACGTCGGCTGACGTCGATGACGTCACTCCGCTCGTCGCTATGGCGACGATATAAGCAAAACAAGGAAGGCCGCTCGTTGCGGCCTTCCTTGTTTATTCTGGGCGCCGGAGGCGATCGGAAGATCGCCTCCGGAGCGCCCTCTAGTGGGCTTTCATGCAGCCAACTTTCAGTTGGCTGCATGAAATAGTTTTTTTTTTATTTAAAAAAAACCCTCCCGCAGCCACCCTGGCGATTTAATCAGAACGCCAGGGTGGTTAAATGCTTTCTTTGCTTCTGTCTTCACAAAGGAAACAGCACTGTTGCAAATTACAGAGGCAGAAGAGTCTCAATCTTCTAACTGTAATATTAAATACTTAACGCAGGAAGAAGTAAAGGCAAGACTAAATAAATTAAAAATAGACAAGGCACCTGGCCCGGATGGCATGCATCCTCGGGTCCTAAGAGAATTAAGTTCAGTTATAGCTTAGCCCCTTTATCTTATCTTTTGTGACTCTCTTGCAACTGGCAGAGTCCCAGTGGATTGGCGTACAGCCCACGTTTTCCCATTATTTAAGAAGGGCAAAAAATCTGATCCAGGAAATTATAGACCTGTAAGCTTAACATCAGTTGTATGCAAACTATTTGAGGGGTTACTAAGAGATACTATACATGACTTCATAGTAGAAAATAATCTTATTTCTCAGCATCAACATGGGTTTACTAAAGACAGGTCCTGTTTGACTAACATGCTCAGCTTTTATGAGGTAGTGAATGCTAATATGGATATTGGGAATGCTGTAGATGTGATATACGACACTGTTCCCCACAGAAGTCTGGTGCAAAAGTTGAGGATGCAAGGACTGGGGAAGAGTTTGTGTGCATGGATAGGGAACTGGCTAATGGACAGAAAACAAAGAGTTGTGGTCAATGGATCATACTCAAAATGGGAGACTCTTAGCAGTGGGGTCCCACAGGGGTCTGTACTGGGTCCAGTGCTCTTCAATTTATTTATTAATGACCTAGTAGATGCAGTAGTGAGCAATGTTGCTATTTTTGCAGATGATACAAAATTGTGCAGAATCATCAACTCTCAGGAAGATAGTGTCATATTGCAACAGGATCTGGATAGGATGGCTATATGGGCACATACATGGCAGATGAAGTTCAATGTTGACAAATGTAAAGTCATGCATTTTGGTCGTACCAATGGTCTAGCACCATACAAAATAAATGGGATACAGTTGGGGACATCAAACTTGGAGAAGGACTTAGGAGTACTCATCGACAACAAGTTAAATAATCGTACTCAATGCCAAGCCGCTGCAGCTAAAGCGAACAAAATTTTGGGATGCATTAAAAGGGAAATAAAAACTCGAGATGCTAGCATAATATTGCCCCTGTTTAACTCTCTAGTAAGGCCATATCTGGAATATGGAATTCAGTTCTGGGCACCACATTACAAAAAAGATATTGCAGTTTTAGAGCAGGTGCAGAGACGAGCTACAAAATTGATACGTGGGATGGAAGGTCTCGCTTACCAAGAAAGGTTAGATAAACTGGGTTTATTTAGTCTAGAGAAAAGACGCCTTAGAGGAGATCTAATTAACATGTATAAATACATCAGAGGGCAATATAATAGCTTGGCGGATGAGCTTTTTGTCCCTAGGCCTTCTCAAAGGACTAGAGGACATGATCTGCGCATGGAGGAAAAACGTTTTAGCCATTTATTTAGGAAAGGGTTCTTTACAGTAAGAGTGATTAAGATGTGGAATGCATTGCCACAGGAAGTCGTTATGGCAAACTCTATACCTGCATTTAAAGGGGGCTTAGATGCTTTCCTTGTGTTGAAAGACATCCATGGCTACAATTACTAGGTTATGCCTAATGATGTTGATCCAGGGATTTTATCTGATTGCCATCTGAAGTCAGGAAGGAATTTTTCCCTTTTGGGGCTGTTAGGATTGCGGGATGGGAGCTGTTGACCGCACCACTATGTTGACGGACCACCCAAGCACAGGATCTAAGTGACCACGGGTCTTCACCCACGACCCCTTGAGGGGGAAGCAGGACCACGACCCTTTGAGAGGGAAGTGGAACTTCGCTGCCTAGTGCCCACCAGGTTGCGCTCGGGATAGCCCCACAGTGATTTGGAGAACAGGGGATGACTCGATGTGGAGAGCCAGGTAACTGAGTCTTGAGGTAGAAATACAAGCCAAGGTCAGGGCAAGCGGAAGTCAGGAAGATCGGAGACAGGCCAGAGGTCAGGGCAGGCTGCAGACAGACGTAATCGGTAACACAAGCCAAGGGTCGAGACGGGCAGCAATCAGGAGTAGTCGGGGTCACAAGCCAAGGTCGATATCAGGAAGACAACAAATAACTAGCAGGTTCACTGGTACAAGCTGCAAGAACAAACAGCACTGCTCTAATGGGCAGAGCTGTTTAAATAGAGGCTTGGGCGCCAAAATTAACGCCTGCGCATGCGCGCAGCGCGCCGTGCAGAGGGCGCGTGCGCGCAACCTTGTGCGCGCATGCGCACAACCTTGTGTGCACACCGCGCACGCGCGCACCGCCCAATGCCGTGCGCGCCATGACAACTATCAGAGACCACTCTCTTAAGACAGGAGATATGAAAAACTGGGTGTAAGTTCATCGAGTTCGGAAGTTTCAGCTTAAAGGCCACTGCATTAATGGCTCTTTCGATGGGAAAAGGACCCACAAACTTAGGGCCCAGTTTCCTGGAAGGACAACGGAGATGTAGATTGTTGGTAGATAACCAAACCAGGTCACCAGGGGAAAGACTAGGACCTTCTTCACGCTTCTTATCAGCCCAAAATTTTGACCTTTCCTGCGATTCCAGTAGAACAGATTGTATCTTTTTGAAATTTTCTACTAAAAAAATTAGCCTGTCTTGAACAGTAGGGACTGAAGATTCAGCTATGATTCCAGGTAAGTGTACAGGATGAAAGGCAAAATTAGCAAAAAATGGAGATTGTTTTGTGGCAGCGTGGACGGTGTTGTTATACGCAAACTCGGCTGTGGCAAGTAAATTTGACCAATCATCCTGGGAAGCAGAGGAAAAACAACGTAAATATTGTTCAAGTGTTTGGTTAGTCCTCTCTGTCTGGGCATTGGTTTGAGGATGGTAACCAGAAGAAAGGTAAGAATTAATGTTCAAAAGTCTGCAAAGTTCCTTCCAGAACCTAGAGGTGAACTGTGTTCCTCGATCAGACACAATTTCAGAAGGGAGTCCATGGAGACGGACAATCTCTTTTAGGAACACTTGAGCCGTTACTGCAGCGGAGGGGAGTCCCTTTAAAGGCAAGAAGTGGGCCATCTTGGTAAAACGATCCACCACTACCAAGATGGTGGTAAACCCTTCAGATGGAGGTAGCTCGACTATGAAGTCCATGGCTATCTTGTCCCAAGGTCGTTCTGGAACGGGTAACGGGTTAAGTAGACCCCAGGGCTTGGACCTGGAACTCTTCGATCTGGCACAAGTCTCACAGGAATGAATAAACTGTTTACAGTCCTTGGACATGGTTGGCCACCAGAAGCTCCTCCTGAGAAGTTCCAAAGTTCTTGTAACTCCAAAGTGACCTGCTAGTTTGTGATCGTGACAACTGGCCAACACAGCCTGATGGAGTTCGGAAGGAATGAAAACTCTATTTTCGTGAAGAAAAAGGCCATCTTGGAAAACTAGGTGAGAAGGAACTTCCTGCGCAGGTAAAGTAGAGGTGATCTGTTTGATTCGATCCAATAACCCAGTCTGGAGAAGGAGGAAGTGATTGGCTGAGAGGATGGTATCCGATGCACAAGTGGCTGCAGGATCGTCAGGGAACATGCGTGAGAGTGCATCCGCTTTGGCATTCTTGGCACCAGGACGAAAAGTTAAGTGGAAACGAAATCTGGAGAAGAACAAGGCCCAGCGGGCTTGTCGAGGCCTCAATCGCTTGGCTGAACGTAAATATTCCAAGTTCCTGTGGTCAGTAAATATAAGGATTGGATGCATCGCCCCTTCTAACAGATAGCGCCATTCTTCCAAGGCTGCTTTGATTGCTAAAAGTTCTCTGTCAGCAACATTGTAGTTCTTCTCCGAAGGACTGAGTTTCCTAGAAAAGAAAGCTATCGGATGAAGGATGGTTTTTGGGCCAAATCGTTGGGAGAGAATGGCCCCTACTGCAACCTCCGAGGCGTCTACCTCCAGGACGAATGCTCGGGAAGGATCTGCATGCTTGAGGATGGGAGCAGAGGTGAATAATGACTTTAATTCCTCAAAGGCAAACTGAGCTTCAGAAGTCCATCTAAACGGAAGATTGACCTTAGTCAGGAGCGTAATAGGAGCAACAGTCTTAGAAAAGTTCTTAATGAATCTCCTATAGAAATTGGCAAATCCTATGAAACGTTGAACTGCCCTGCGGTCTGAAGGTACTGGCCAGTCTAAGATGGCAGACACTTTCTTGGAATCCATTTCGATACCTTCAGCAGAAATTCGAAGACCCAGGAACTGGATAGTGTCTCGCTCGAACTCGCACTTCTCGGGCTTAGCATAAAGTTCGTGTGTGCGTAGACGAGAGAGGACTCGTTTGACATGGATCCGGTGTTCCTCTAATGAAGAAGAAAAGATGAGGATATCATCAAGATAAACCACGAGAAAATCATCAATAAAGTCTCTTAACACGTCATTGATGAAACGTTGAAAAGTTGCTGGAGCGTTACAGAGGCCAAAAGGCATGACCAGATACTCGAAATGTCCGTAACGGGATCTGAAGGCAGTCTTCCATTCATCTCCTTCCTTGATCCTCACTAGATTATAGGCTCCCCTTAAATCAAGTTTGGTAAAGACTTTGGCAGACCGTAACCTCTGGAATAGTTCAGACATCAAAGGCAGTGGGTAGCGATCCTTGATGGTAATTTCATTGAGGGCTCGGTAATCGATACACGGTCTGAGAGAGCCGTCTTTTTTTTCCACGAAGAAGATACCTGCACCCGCTGGGGAGGTGGAGGGTCTGATAAAACCCTTCTTGAGATTGTCCTCGATGTATTCTTTGAGTACCTGCGACTCTGGCTCAGAAAGAGGATAGACTCTGCCGTAAGGAATGGCTGCTCCAGGCTGCAGGTTCACCGGACAGTCATAAATACGATGCGGGGGAAGAGAATCGGCCCCTTTCTTGTCAAACACATCTAAGTAATCATGGTAGACTGCAGGGATCAAGGAGGCCTTCTCAGAGTTAGTGCAGAGTAGACGGCCGATGCTTGGAAAGCAAAAACGGGAGCAGTAGGAGGAGTTGAAGAACACCTCCCCGGAAGCCCAATCAATCAGTGGATTATGACTCTTGAGCCACGGCATTCCCAGAATGGCAGGAAACAGCGGGGAAGGAATCAAATCGAAGCAGAGGTATTCCTGATGATCATCCTTGATAGTGATTAGCAGAGGGAATGTCTCTAAGGTAACTGGACCGGAATGAATAGCTGATCCATCGGCAAGCTGGACCAGTAAAGGTTTGTTCTTTTGGCGAATGGGTAGTTGAAGTTCTTGAGCAAGGTGGAGGTCGAGGAAACAGGAGCAGGCTCCAGAGTCAACGATGGCCTTGAGTTTAACGTTCCTTCTTCTGGGACCCTGTAGAAGGAGAGAAAGAGGAATGTGAGCCGAGGAGGCTAAAGGACTGTGGAGCTCCATTGGATGAGAGGAATCAGGCTTACTTAGAGGGCGGACAGGGCAATCCTGAAGAAAGTGTCCTGTAGCTCCACAGTACAAGCAGAGGTTGGCAGCTCGACGCCGTTGTCTCTCTTCGGGAGTCAGCGGAGAACAGGCAAGACCCAATTGCATGGGCTCGGGCTCATCCGTAGTCAGGGTGTTAGAGGCTGCGGAGGAAGGGGAAGAAGAAAATGGAGTGGGAGGAAACCAAGAGGTGCGAGACATTCTGGCTCTTTCCTGTCGTCTCTCCCTCAAGCGTCGGTCGATCTGAATGGAGAGCTGGATAAGTTCTTTGAGGGTGGCTGGAATTCCCACACGGGCAAGTTCATCTTTTACCGCTTCTGACAGACCCAAACGAAACTGGGATTTGAGTACTGAGTCGTTCCAGTCCAGATCACCAGACCAACGACGGAAATCAAGGACATATTCCTCTACGGATCTTCGACCCTGGCGAAGGGCACGTAAGGCGGCATCAGCTGAGGCTTCTTTACTAGGGTCATCATATAATTCAGCCATCGCTTCAAAAAATGACACGGAAGTCTGCAAACACACATGACCTTGTTCCATCAATCGAAGGGCCCAGGCCTGTGGTTCTCCTTGAAGAAGGGAGATGATGGCTCCAACTCGAATACCTTCATCAGCGTAAGTTCGGGGTAGTAAGGAGAAGTGTAGGTAGCAAGCGCTTCTGAAAAGTCGAAATTTGCTTCGGTCACCAGAAAAGCGCTCCGGAAGAGGTAACTTAGGTTCAGGAGCAGGTAGCTCAGGGATTGCCGGTAGCTGAACAGGAATGACGGCAGGAGCTGGAGCTGGAGTTGGAGCCGAGGCAGAGTCAGCTGCGGTTCCTTGGGCCGGTAGGTTTGCAAATTGGCCACGAATCTCGGCACAGTCTCTCTGGACACTCTGCACAGACTGGGTCAGTTGCTTCACCAGATCACAAAGGGCATCAAACGGAGTTCGCTCTCCAGAGCCTTCCATAATGGCTGTTTGTTACTGTTAGGATTGCGGGATGGGAGCTGTTGACCGCACCACTATGTTGACGGACCACCCAAGCACAGGATCTAAGTGACCACGGGTCTTCACCCACGACCCCTTGAGGGGGAAGCAGGACCACGACCCTTTTATTATTATTATTATTATTTATTGTATTTATAAAGCGCCAACATATTACGCAGCGCTGGACAATAAATATATACAATGATACAAGGATGACATACATAGGGTTATACACATAGAACAAAGTTATACATACAAATTGTACAAAATACATGATCATGCAATATGGGCTGGTTAGGTAGGCCCAGTAATACAAGTACAGGCTGTCATAGGACAGGAGCACATGATCCTGTAGATTACACTAGGGAGTGGAGGACCCTGCCAGAGGCTTACAATCTAAAGGGAGGGGTGGAAACACTAGGGGGGGGCTGTTAAATATTCCTTAGAGAGTTACTGTGTGGTAGGAGGTGGGTAGGCCATCATAAAGAGGTGGGTTTTGAGGGCTTGCTTGAATGTGTTGAAAGAGGGAGCAAGTCTGATGGGTGGTGGAAGGGCATTCCAGAGGGTGGGGGCAGCTCTTGAGAAATCCTGCAGGCGGGCATGGGAGTGTGAAATGCGCGGGGTGGTGAGGCGAAGGTCGTTGGAGGAACGGAGGGGGCGACCTGGTGTATACTTGTGAACAAGCTGCGAGATGTAGGTAGGGCATGTTTTGTGCACAGATTTATACGCCAGGCATAGAATCTTGAAACTTATCCTGAGACGGATAGGGAGCCAGTGCAGGGATTCACAAAGGGGAGATGTGGATGCAGAGCGGTGCGAAGAATGGATGAGTCTTGCAGCCGCGTTCATCACTGATTGAAGGGGGGCAGTGCGTTTCAGGGGGAGGCCAGAAAGGAGTGAGTTACAGTAATCAAGGCGGGAGATGATGAGGGCATGGATGAGCAGTTTGGTCGTGTCCGGGGTTAAGAATGGGCGGATCTTGGAGATATTACGGAGGTGGAAATTGCAGGCTCTTGTGATGTTTTGGATGTGTGGGATGAAGGAGAGGTCAGAGTCCAAGGTGACACCCAGGCAGCGGGCCTGGGAGGTAGGGAGAATGGTTGTGTTGTCGATTGTGAGGTGGAAACCTGGGATGGGTGCAGCAGCATGGGGTGGAAGGATCAGGAGCTCAGTTTTGTCTAGGTTAAGCTTTAGGAACCTAGCTGACATCCAGGAGGAAATTGCTGAGAGACACGAGGAGACCTTGTTTATGGTGGTGGCTGAGAGATCGGGGGTATGGAGGTAAATCTGAGTGTCGTCTGCATAAAGGTGGTAATTGAAGCCCAGGGAGGAGATAAGCTTGCCAATTGAGGAAGTGTATATGGAGAAAAGAAGGGGGCCTAGAACAGAGCCCTGGGGGACCCCAACTGAAAGGGGGGCAGGAGTTGAGGAGGAGCCATTGAAGGAAGTGGTGAAGGAGCGATTGGATAGGTAGGAGGAGATCCAGGCCAAGGCAAGCCCATGGATGCCCATGGACTGTAGTGATTGGAGGAGGAGGGAGTGGTCAACAGTGTCAAATGCTGCAGAGAGGTCAAGGAGGAGCAGGATGGAATAACTGCCTTTGG
This sequence comes from Hyperolius riggenbachi, assembly GCF_040937935.1. NCBI lineage: Eukaryota > Metazoa > Chordata > Amphibia > Anura > Hyperoliidae > Hyperolius > Hyperolius riggenbachi. The sequence continues at coordinate 341,746,041 of NC_090647.1, read as the reverse complement.
CCTTGGCAAGGGTAAGGTCGTTGACCACCTTGGCGAGGGCTGTTTCAGTTGAGTGCGCAGGTCGGAATCCAGACTGTAGGGGGTCAAGTAGGGCATTGGTGTTGATGTATTGGGTAATGCGCTGGTGGACTAGGCGTTCGAGGAGTTTAGAAGCATAGGGAAGGAGGGAGATTGGGCGGTAGTTTGAGGGTAGGGATGGGTCGAGTGAGGGTTTTTTCAGCAGGGGAAGCACAGTGGCCTGTTTGAATGCTTTGGGGAAGATGCCTGTGGAAAGGGAGAGATTGAACAAGGAGGTGAGGACTGGGGCCAGGTCAGAGAAGTGGGGACGAAGAGTATTCGCGGGTACCGGATCACAGGGAGAGGATGTGGGGGGGGGAAGCCACTAGCAGCAGGCTGACTTCATCAATGGTGGCAGGAGCAAAAGAGGCGAGGGGTGGATGAGACGAGGGAGCCGCTGGGAGGGAAGGCAAGGGGGCAACCTGAGACGCATTGGTAAGGGAGGGATGGAGGAGGGAAATTTCATTGCGTATTGTTGCAATTTTAGTGGTGAAGTGGTTGGCAAGGTCATTGGCTGAGAGGGAGGAGCTGGGAGGGGGAGGAGTGGGGTTGAGGAGGGAATTGAAGGTAGCAAAAAGCTGTCGAGGGTTGGAAGCTTGGGTTACAATCAGTGCTGCAAAGTACCTTTGTTTAGCCTCGGAGAGGGCAGTGTGGAAGAGTAACAGTTTGGCCTTGTAATCTAGGAAGTCAGCATTGAGATGTGATTTCCTCCATTTCCGTTCGGCTGCTCGAGTTTCTTTCCTGAGGTTACGTGTGTGGGTGTTGTGCCAGGGTTGGGGGTTGGGGGGCTTGATAGGGCGGAAGATTGAGGGGGCAGCTTGATCTAAAGCAGATGAGAGGGCAAGGTTATATTGTGCAGCCGCTTCATTGGGGCATGTTAGGGTGGGTAGGTGGGAGGAGAGGGAGAGAAGGGGACTTGCTAGGACATTTGGGTTGAGATTACGTAGGTCTCTCTGCCATCGACCAGGCTGAGGGGTGGGGAGAGAAGTTGTTGGTGGGGAGATAGTGAAGGTGAGGAGGTGATGGTCAGAGATAGGGAAAGGTGCGATGTCCAGGTTGCTGAGGGAGGTGGACTTTGAGAATATGAGGTCAAGAGTATGACCAGCGCGGTGGGTGGAGGAATTTGTGTGCTGAGAGAGACCAAGGGATTTGGTGAGGGAGAGTAGCTGCTTGGCAGCAGTGGAGATAGGCTCATCGATAGGTAAGTTGAAATCCCCGAGTATGATGGTGGGGAGGTCAGATGACAGGATGTGGGGGAGCCAGGAGGCCAGGTTGTCCAGGAAGAGTGAAGTTGGAGCAGATGGGGGGTGATATAGGACCGCAATGATGGCTGGGAGAGGTTGGTACAGGCGGATTACATGGGCCTCGAAGGATGAGAAGTGCAGGGAAGGGGGCGGTGATAGGACCCGGAAGGTGCAGGGTGCGGAGAGAAGCAGACCCACTCCTCCTCCAGACCTGTTGTCAGGTCTGGGGGTGTGACTGAGATGCAGTCCCCCATAGGAGAGAGCAGCGGCTGCGGTACAGTCAGAGGGGGTGAGCCATGTCTCTGTGAGGGCGAGGAAGGTGAGGGATTTAGAGAGGAAGAGCTCATGGATGGATGTGAGCTTGTTGCGGACAGATCTGGCATTCCATAGACCACAAAACAGAGGGAGAGAGTGCCTGGGGGTTGTATGGATGGGAATGAGATTATTATGGTGTGGTCTGCGGATGCAAGAGGAGTGTGGAGGGGCTGGAAGGGGGTTGGCTGGGAGTTTGGGGACCAGTGGGGGTCTAGGAATGGGTGGGTTGAGGATGGAGGGAGAAAGCACTGGGACCAGCTGGAGAAGCAGGTGGAGGAATAGCATGTGGTAGTGGTGGAGGGGTGGCAAAGGGTTGGTAGGAATATGGTGGGTGAAGTGTGGGTGAGCCAGAGAAAGGACTCGGGGGAAGGGGTGCATTACGTTGTGTGGGGAGGAGGCTGGCAGTGGTTTGGACAGAGGTAGATGTGTAGAGAACGGTGGAAGATGCATGGAGTAGGAGAGAGGAAGCAATGTGTGTGAGGTTTGGATAGTGATCAGGAATGCAGGTGAGGCTAAAAGATTGAGGAAGTTACCTTGGTGTAATGCTGATTTCTGCTGAATTGCTGTTGAATTCTGGTTAATTTCCACCCTTTGAAACGACCCTTAGAAGACGACCCGAAGTCGGCCGGCCCGACTACCAGACCTCCTGATATACACACAGCATCAGAGCAAATGAGTAATCAGGATGGTCTGGCAGACGATTTGCAATTAAGCAGGGGGGAGGGCCACTATAGTCTCCTGCAAATCAAACAAGCTTGTAGGTGTTACAACTTTGTTTGAAATTACAGATAGGCCAGCAGTGTGAAACAAAAGCCAGAATTTCAATAGCAAGTAGTAAATTACAATGTAAATATGTTACTTAGGCGCTACTAATATGAAAAGCAGAGCAGGACAGCAGAAATGAGCCACATGTAATATATTAGAGATGAAACATACACAGCAGATGGATGCAGCAGGAATCGGTTTCAAATTGAGTGCAGGTCAGATTAGAGATGAGACCCTTTGAGAGGGAAGTGGAACTTCGCTGCCTAGTGCCCACCAGGTTGCGCTCGGGATAGCCCCACAGTGATTTGGAGAACAGGGGATGACTCGATGTGGAGAGCCAGGTAACTGAGTCTTGAGGTAGAAATACAAGCCAAGGTCAGGGCAAGCGGAAGTCAGGAAGATCGGAGACAGGCCAGAGGTCAGGGCAGGCTGCAGACAGACGTAATCGGTAACACAAGCCAAGGGTCGAGACGGGCAGCAATCAGGAGTAGTCGGGGTCACAAGCCAAGGTCGATATCAGGAAGACAACAAATAACTAGCAGGTTCACTGGTACAAGCTGCAAGAACAAACAGCACTGCTCTAATGGGCAGAGCTGTTTAAATAGAGGCTTGGGCGCCAAAATTAACGCCTGCGCCGTGCAGAGGGCGCGTGCGCGCAACCTTGTGCACGCATGCGCACAACCTTGTGTGCGCACCGCGCACGCACCGCCCAATGCCGTGCGCGCCATGACAGGAAGCAGGGACTACAAATCCCAGCGAGCTCGCGCACGCGTAAGAGCCCGCCGAGACGCTGGAGAGAACCAGGACGGTAAGCATGACAGGGGCTAATTGGACCATGCCTTGTGGGGGATCAACAGGGGTATGTGGGGGACGGGCTGGAGTTGTACTTTGTACTGGTTGAACTCGATGGACGTATGTCTTTTTTCAACCAAAATAACTATGTAACTATGTAACTGTTAAGAGGAGACTGGCCTTCGTGGTAGAATATCTGCAAGGAAACCACTGCTAAGGACAGGCAACAAGCAGAAGAGACTTGTTTGGGCTAAAGTACACAAGGAATGGACATTAGACCAGTGGAAATCTGTGCTTTGGTCTGATGAGTCCAAATTTGAGATTTTTGGTTCCAACCACCGTGTCTTTGTGCAACGTAGAAAAGGTGAACGGATGGTCTCTACATGCTTGGTTCCCACCGTGAAGCATGGAGGAGGAGGTGTGATGGTGTTTGGGCGCTTTGCTGGTGACACTGTTGGGGATTTATTCAAAATTGAAGGTATACTGAACCAGCATGGCTACCACAGCATCTTGCAATGGCATGCTATTCCATCCATTTTGCGTTTAGTTGGACCATCATTTATTTTTCAACAGGACAATGATCCCAAACACACCTCCAGGCTGTGTAAGGGCTATTTGACCAGGAAGGAGAGTGATGGGGTGCTGCGCCAGATGACCTGGCCTCCACAGTTACTAGACCTGAACCCAATCAAGATGGTTTGGGGTGAGCTGGACCGCAGAGTGAAGGCAAAAGGGCCAACAAGTGCTAAGCATCTCTGGGAACTCCTTCAAGACTGTTGGAAGACCATTTCAGGTGACTACTTCTTGAAGCTCATCAAGAGAATGCCAAGAGTGTGCAAAGCAGTAATCAAAGCAAAAGGTGGCTACTTTACAGAACCTAGAATATGACATATTTTCAGTTGTTTCATTCTTTTTGGTTATGTACTAAGAGAGGCATGCACACACACGATACAAGCCTCCATTTACACATAGCTATTTGGCTCTGGTAGCCTTTAAAGTTTGCCATTATGGCCCTTCCCATTAGAGCTTGCCCAAATATGCATGATTTATATTGTTAACTGCTTTATGGCAACGTATTCGCTTTAAGAACTTAAATTAATTTTTACTGGAGACAGTGATTCATTAACTGGATATTTCTACGTACAAAAAAATTGATTGACATCATTAGTTAGAATCGCTACTGGTATGTCTGGGACTGGACACAGGGGAGGACTGGGACCTTTTGGCCTGGAGGGAAACACAAACTAGAGGCCCGGTTTCACAGCAAACCCAGCCCAATTGACGTCACATGCGCCTCAAGTGCTATATACCGGTAGTCATGTGGGTCGCCAATGTAGCAAGGATACTCAAGGGACAGCATGGCAGGTAAAGTTTCAATGCTCAGGCACCGTGGGGCACATAATACACTTTGAGGGACAACGGCTGGGGTTTCCATCGCATTCATAGTTTGTTATTATCACACTTCATGACCACATCGGCACATCGATACATTCAACTACTTTCCACCCAAAATAAGTCAAATTGTTATATGGGCATGCTTCTGGAGGCACAGATTTTCATCCGATTTGATAATAATTATGAAGCGGTTGGTGGATCGGCCAGCCCTAAATCATTAAATGAGAGGCAGCCTGGGGGGAAATCTCCCCCCTTCCCCCCTGGCCAGTCCTCCCATGACTGGACAGTAATGACCCAAGGTGTACAATTATCATGGGTGGAGGCATGGGCGTCCGCAGAAAATTTTCCAGGGGGGGGCAAAAAGGCGGGGAAGAAGTGGCGCAGATGATTTCAGGAGAAAAATGTGAGGGTGAAGTTGTGCCGAAAAATGGGTGTGGCCATGGTCCAGAATGTGGGCATGGTCATGGGTGGAGACACATTTACATAAACTTAGCAATGGTGGTACATTAGATTAGGACAGTGGTGGCGAACCTTTTGGAGGCCGAGTGCCCAAACAACAAGCCAAAAGTCACTTATCTATCGCAAAGTGGCAACAGCAATTTAAACTAAATACAAACGATTTAACTCATGAACATTATGGAAAATCCAAGTTGAAAATAAACTGTGAAGATAAACAATTTCATCCATCCTACTCCTGAAAAATGTATTCATTTTTTTTAGAACCTCCCAGTTTTATTTTCTGTTTTAAAAAGCTAAAAAAGTAGGTTTAATGCTATTTTCTCATATGATGATGATTCAGCTTTTCCCATAGTCTCGCTAATAGCAATCATGTGACCCCCAACAAGACAAATTCAGCAATCATGAGGCCCCCAACAAGACAAATTCAGCATTCATGAGGCCCCCAACAAGACAAATTCAGCAATCTTGAGGCCCCCAACAAGACAAATTCAGCAATCATGAGGCCCCCAACAAGACAAATTCAGCGACTCATGAGGCACATAAATAGACAGCATTTCACATAAATAGGCAGAATACCCCCTTAATATGGTAGACACCTCTCACCTGGCTTCTGAATTCTCCTCTACTGGCTGCTGTGCCTGGCAATACTGTTTTTGGCTGGATTGGGGATGATGTGTGGGCTGAAAGGCCATGCGGTGACGCTGTGGCCGGGCTGGCTGGCGTTGATGCTGTGACCGGGCTTGGCTGGTTGAAGTAAATGCTGGCCTGACTGGTGGTGATGCTGTGGCCTTTTTGACAGTGATTCTGGGCTGGTTGACTGGAGGTGATGCTGGGCTGGTTGGCTGGAGGTGATGCTGGGCTGGCTGGCTGGCCTGGATAGTTTACGTAGCGCCAGGAGCCCCCCAGTTTACATAGTGCCAGGAGCCCCCCAGCTCAAGCAGTGACAGGGGCCCCCAGCTCAGGAAATGACAGGGGCCCCCCAGTTCAGGTAGTGACAAATGCCCCCCCAGTTCAGGTAGTGACAGGTGCCCCCACAGTTCAGGTAGTGACAGGCACCCACAAGGTTAGGTAGTGACAGGGACTCCCCAGGTTAGGTAGTGACAGGGACCCCCAGGTTAGGTAGTGACAAGAGCCCCCCAGGTTAGGTAGTGACAGGGACTCCCAGGTTAGGTAGTGATAAGAGCCCCCCAGGTTAGGTAGTGACAGGTGCCCCCCAGGTTAGGAAGTGACAGGGACCCCCAGGTTAGGAAGTGACAGGGACCCCCAGGTTAGGAAGTGACAGGGACCCCTCCAGGTTAGGAATTAACAGGGACTCCCAGGTTAGGTAGTGACAGGGACCCCCAGGTTAGGAAGTGACAGGGACCCCCAGGTTAGGAAGTGACAGGGACCCCCAGGTTAGGAAGTGACAGGGACCCCTCCAGGTTAGGAATTAACAGGGACTCCCAGGTTACGTAGTGACAGGGACCCCCAGATTAGGTAGCGACAGGTGCCCCCCCCCAGGTTAGGTAGTGGCAGGGACCCCCAGATTAGGAAGCGACAGGTGCCCCCCAATTTATTAAGTCACAGGGACCCTCAGATTAGGTAGTGACAGGTGCCCCCTCAGGTTAGGTAGTGACAGGGACCCACAGGTTAGGAAGTGACAAGAACCCCCAGGTTACGTAGTGACAGGGACCCCCAGATTAGGTAGCAACAGGTGCCCCCCAGGTTAGGAAGTGACAGGGACCCCAGGATTAGGTAGTGACAGGTGCCCCCCAGGTTAGGTAGTGACAGGGACCCCCAGATTAGGTAGCGACAGGTGCCCCCCCAGGTTAGGTAGTGACAGGGACCCCCAGTTTAGGTAGCGACAGGTGCCCCCTCAAGGTTAGGTAGTGACAGGGACCCCCAGATTAGGTAGTGACAGGAGCCCCCCAGGTTAGGAAGTGACAGGGACTCCCAGATTAGGTAGTGACAGGCGCCCCCCCAGGTTAGGAAGTGACAGGGACCCCCAAATTAGGTAGTGACAGGTGCCCCCCCCAGGTTAGGAAGTGACAGGGACCCCCAGGTTAGGTAGTGACAGGGACCCCCAGGTTAGGTAGTGACAGGGACCCCCAGGTTAGGTAGTGACAGGGACCCCCAGGTTAGGTAGTGACAGGGACCCCCAGATTAGGTAGCGACAGGTGCCCCCCCAGGTTAGGTAGTGACAGGGACCCCCAGTTTAGGTAGCGACAGGTGCCCCCTCAAGGTTAGGTAGTGACAGGGACCCCCAGGTTAGGTAGTGACAGGGACCCCCAGGTTAGGTAGTGACAGGGACCCCCAGATTAGGTAGCGACAGGTGCCCCCCCAGGTTAGGTAGTGGCAGGGACCCCCAGATTAGGTGTCACCCGGCCAGTGACAGGGACCCCCAGATTAGGTAGCGACAGGTGCCCCCTCAAGGTTAGGTAGTGACAGGGACCCCAGATTAGGTAGTGACAGGCGCCCCCAAGGTTAGGTAGTGACTGGTGCCCCCCAGGTTAGGAAGTGACAGGGACCCCCAGATTAGGTAGTGACAGGTGCCCCCCAGGTTAGGAAGTAACATGGACCCCCAAATTAGGTAGTGACAGGTGCCCCCCCAGGTTAGGAAGTGACAGGGACCCTAAGATTAGGTAGCGACAGGTGCCCCCCAGGTTAGGAAGTGACAGGGACTCCTCCAGGTTAGGAAGTGACAGGGACCCCCAGATTAGGTAGCGACAGGTGCCCCCCAGGTTGGGAAGTGACAGGGACCCCTCCTGGTTTGGAAGTGACATGCGCCCCCCTTAGCGTTCAGTCGTCAGACCTCAGATTCAGCCGGCGACCCGACCAGTTAGAGCGGGCGCACGGACGCACCACGCTCTATATGCGGAAGTGATGTCACTTCCGCATATCAGTGCGGTGTGCTAGGTCCTAGCGCCCGCACTATTGGTGGCCGGGCGGCTGATCGAGGTCTAGCGGCTGCCAGGGCAGGGCAGATGCCCCAATTTGCCTGACGTGCAGACGCCCGTGGGTGGAGGGCAAGCCACGGCATTCCATATGTAGGCACCACTGATCACACAAAGAGGACATTTATTGCTTTGCTCGGTTTGACCTTGTTTGACCCAGGTTAGGTAGTGACAGGGACCCCCAGGTTAGGAAGTGACAGGGACCCCCAGGTTAGGAAGTGACAGGGACCCCCAGTTAGGTAGGGACAGGTGCCCCCCCAGGTTAGGTAGTGACAGGAGCCCCCCCAGGTTAGGTAGTGACAGGGACCCCCAGATTAGGTAGCGACAGGTGCCCCCCCAGATTAGGTAGCGACAGGTGGCCCCCCCCCATTTATTAAGTGACAGGTGCCCCCCCAGGTTAGGTAGTGACAGGAGCCCCCCCAGGTTAGGTAGTGACAGGGACCCCCAGATTAGGTAGCGACAGGTGCCCCCCCAGATTAGGTAGTGACAGGTGCCCCCCCCCAGGTTAGGTACTGACAGGGACCCCCAGATTAGGTAGCAACAGGTGCCCCCCCAGGTTAGGAAGTGACAGGTGCCCTCTAGGTTAGGTAGTGACAGGGACCCCCAGATTAGGTAGCGACAGGTGCCCCCCCCAGGTTAGGTAGTGGCAGGGACCCCCAGATTAGGCAGTGACAGGTGCCCCCCCAGATTAGGTAGCGACAGGTGGCCCCCCCCCCATTTATTAAGTGACAGGTGCCCCCCCAGGTTAGGTAGTGACAGGAGCCCCCCCAGGTTAGGTAGTGACAGGGACCCCCAGATTAGGTAGCGACAGGTGCCCCCCCAGATTAGGTAGTGACAGGTGCCCCCTCCCAGGTTAGGTACTGACAGGGACCCCCAGATTAGGTAGCAACAGGTGCCCCCCCAGGTTAGGAAGTGACAGGTGCCCTCTAGGTTAGGTAGTGACAGGGACCCCCAGATTAGGTAGCGACAGGTGCCCCCCCCAGGTTAGGTAGTGACAGGGACCCCCAGATTAGATAATGACAGGAGCCCCCCAGGTTAGGTAGTGACAGGGACCCCCAGATTAGGTAGTGACAAGAGCCCCCCAGGTTAGGAAATGACAGGGACTCCCAGATTAGGTAGCAACAGGTGCCCCCCCAGGTTAGGAAGTGACAGGGACCCCCAGATTAGGTAGTGGCAGGTGCCCTCTAGGTTAGGTAGTGACAGGGACCCCCAGATTAGGTAGCGACAGGTGCCCCTCCAGGTTAGGTAGTGGCAGGGACCCCCAGATTAGGTAGCGACAGGTCCCCACCCCCCGAGGTTAGGTAGTGACAGGGACCCCCAGATTAGGCAGTGACAGGTGCCCCCCCCCAGGTTAGGTAGTGACAGGGACCCCCAGATTAGGTAGTGACAAGAGCCCCCCCAGGTTAGGAAATGACAGGGACTCCCAGATTAGGTAGTGACAGGTGCCCCCCAGGTTAGGAAGTGAAAGGTGCCCCCCAGGTTAGGAAGTGACAAGGACCCTAAGATTAGGTAGCGACAGGTGCCTCCCAGGTTGGGAAGTGACAGGGACCCCTCCAGGTTAGGAAGTGACAGGCGCCCCCCTAGCGTTCAGTCGTCAGACCTCAGATTCAGCCGGCGACCCGACCAGTTAGAGCGGGCACATGGACGCACCACGCTCTATATGCGGAATTGATGTCACTTCCGCATATCAGTGCGGTGTGCTAGGTCCTAGCGCCCGCACTATTGGTCGCCGGGCGGCTGATCGAGGTCTAGCGGCGGCCAAGGCAGGGCAGATGCCCCAATTTGCCCGACGTGCAGACGCCCATGGGTGGAGGGCAAGCCATGGCATTCCATATGTAGGCACCACTGATCACACAAAGAGGACATTTATTGCTTTGCTCGGTTTGACCTTGTCAGTTTGTGAAAGTATGATGCATTTTGTCATACTTCTTTGACAGCTAGATTTATTCCTCATATACAAAGCATTCAAGTACCCATGAAATGTTGCAGAGGGGTTTGGAGAAGTCCACATAGATTTTGGGCTGTCTAGATGGCTGTACTTTGTATGGGTTTCGATTTTTTGCCCTGAGGGTCCTTAACCTTCCTGACGGTAACCCCGGTAACGTAGTTCGGGATAAGCCGCGCAGGAGGTTTTCTCAGGCCCTGCTGGGCCGATTCGCGTAATTTTTTTTTGCTGGACGCAGCTAGCACTTTGCTAGCTGCGTCAGCATACCGATCGCCGGCGCCCCGCGCTCGATCGCCGCTATCCGTCACGCCGTGCCGCCCCCCCCCCTCCAGACCCCGTGCGCTGCCTGGCCAATCAGTGCCAGGCAGCGCTGAGGGGTGGGCCGGGACTCCCAATGACGTCGGTGACGTCATCCCGCCCCATCGCCATGGCGACGAGGGAAGCCCTCTAGGAAATCCCGTTCTTTAAACGGGATTTCCTGATCGGAGATCGCCGAAGGCGATCGAAGAGGGCGGGGGATGCCGCTGAGCAGCGGCTATCATGTAGCGAGCCCTGGGCTCGCTACATGATTTTAAAAAAAAGAAAAGAAAAAAAAAACTGCTGCGCTGCCTCCTGGCTGAATTTTTTATACCTCCAGGAGGGTTAAAGGACTACTATCGTGAAAATTGTAAAATTTAAAATACATGTGAACACATGCAAATAAGAAATATGTTTTTTCCAGAGTAAAATGAGCCATAAATTACGTATCTCCTATGTTGCTGTAGTTTACAGTAGGTAGTAGAAATCTGACAGAACTGACAGGTTTTGGACTAGTTCAGTTCTTCATGGGGGATTCTCAGCATGGCCTTCACTCTTTATAAAGACACTCCCTGAAAAGGATTTATACAAAGATGCCGGCCAGGCTCTGTATTCACTGCCCACTTTTTTTACAGTTGGACAGAGCAATTGCCATTCACTAAGTGCTTTTGATAATAAAGAAAACCCTGAAAATCCCCACGAGGAGATGGACTAGTCCAAAACCTGTCATTTCTGTCACCTTTTTACTACCTACTATAAGTGACAGCAACATAGGAGAAAAGTAATGTATGTAATTACAAGTTGCAGAGTGGTGCCAAAGGGGATCAGCAGTGGCATAGCAATAGGGGGTGCAGAGGTTGCAACTGCATTGGGGCCCTTGGGCCAAAGGGGCCCAGAAGGGCCCACCCCTCAACTGCAGTATTAGCTCTTTATTGGTCCTGTGCTGATAATGTTCATTTATGTAGATGCTTTGAATAGTATTAATCATTAACAAACTGTTTACCATCCCCTTCTTGCATCTCTGACACTGTGCTTGTCCTTGTTAGGTTTTGGTGTGCCTTATCAATTGTTATGTACGGAGTGCTTGGGGGCCCCAATGTAAAACTTGCATCGGGAACCACAGTTTCTCAGCTATGCCACTGGGGATCAAAGTGTCGGATCTAGTCTTGACGCTGTACCAGGCTATATCCAGCAGCGGCGCAGGCAGCGGGGAGCCTAACTGCCACATAATATTTCTGTTACGTGGCACAGATGTGCAGCAGCGCAGCCTGGGTCCAGCAATGATGAAAGTGTTCGACCTAGTCCGACACTTTGATCTGAAGGGGCTGATGCCGTGTTGGAATGTATCTGACAATGACACCCCTAGCAGCAGCCGTTATGCGCCCAAAACAGCGGATCGGAAATGGTTAAAGTAGAAGTCTGCTGCGGAGCAATACAGTGCAAAGGCCTATTTTTGCTGAGCAGAAGACTTAAAGAGACTCTGAAGCGAGAATAAATCTCGCTTCAGAGCTCATAGTTAGCAGGGGCATGTGTGCCCCTGCTAAAACGCCGCTATCCTGCGGCTAAACGGGGGTCCCCTACCCCCCGAAATCCCCTCCGTGCAGCCGGGGATCTCTTCCTGATTGAGGCAGGGCTAACCGCCGCAGCCCTGCCCCACGCGCGTCTGTCAGCGCGTATCTCCGCCTCTCCCCCGCCCCTCTCAGTCTTCCTTCACTGAGAGGGGCGGGGGAGAGGCGGTGATGCGCCGCTGATAGACGCGCTTAGAGGCAGGGCTGCAGCCGTTAGCCCTGCCTCTAGGAGCAGCAAAATCTACGACCAATTTGGTAGTTGATTTTGCGGGGGGGGGGGGGGTGTTTGGGGGTGAAGGGACCCCGTTTAGCCGCTGGATAACTATGAGCTCTGAAGCGAGAATTATTCTCGCTTCAGTGTCTCTTTAAGGGTAAACTTTTTGTGCCGCGTCACATTCAATCATTTCTTGAAAGCAACCAGGAACATTAAAGGGGAACTGAAGTAAGAGATATACGGAGGCTGCCATATTTATTTCCTTTTAATCAATACCAGTTGCCTGGCAGCCCTACTGGTCTATTTCTCTGCAGTAGTATCTGAATAACACCAGAAACAAGTATGCAGCTAGTCTTGTCAGATCTGACAATGTCAGAAACACCTGCTTACTGTGTGACTCATGCAGAGCTTGGAGAGGGTGTGTAAAGCTTCTGCCAATGACAAGCAGTGCTGCACATTCCACATATTCCAGCCTGAGCCCGACAGAGAAGACAAGATTTATTACAGAGACAGTGCAACTAGAAAAGGGTGCAGTAAGACAGACCACATTAGAACAGGCATAGGAACTTATAGGATAGAATAAATAAGGCTAAAACTTTTGTAACAGAGTCTCTTTAAGGAAGGAGCGCAATATCACTTTTGGATTTATTGTTATCATAGACTATGGCCTAGTGCACACAGAGCGGTTTTTCTTAGTTTTCAAAAACGCTGCCGCCTGTAAAAACGCTTGGCTAATGTATCTCAATGGGGTGGTGCACACCAGCGGTTTGAGGTTTTTAGCAAACCGCAATCATGGCTCCTGCAGCATTTTTGTGGTTTGCAGATGCGTTTCTGCCTCAGTGTAAAGTATAGGAAAAGCTCAAACCGCTCTGAAAAACGCTAGATCAGACCGGTTTTCCAGGTGTTTTTGTTACAGTAGCTGTTCAGTAACAGCTTTACTGTAACAGTATATGAAATCTGCTACACAAAACCACTAGGCATGTTTAGAATATCTCTCCAAACATGCCTAGAATCGCTCTGAAAATCTGCTTCAAAAACCTCTAGCGTTTTGCAGATCTGCTAGAGGTTTTTGGTGTGCACTGGGCCTATGAATGCATTTTGCAGGAACTGATCTTTTGCATGTGTACAGCAAAATTGGATGCGTGTATGCACCCTAAAGGTGGCCAATAACAATCAAATTTCTAGCAAGCAAATTGTTAGAACAATCAGATCATTCTGATCAGATGTGATCAAATTAGTTGTAAATAATCTCTGTTGATGGACACAATCAATTACGATTGTAGAATCAGTTGTCCGATTGGATTTTCATCAAACCAAAATTTGGATTTTTTTGTCGGTTGTGATAGATAGGAAGCAAAAATTGGTTTGTTGATGGTGTAGTAGTGAATAATGTATTATTATATTTCACTTCCGATCAGAATTATCTGATCTCTCAAACAATTTTTTTAATAAACTCCTTTGATGTTCCCATTCGACTGAGAACAATTCTTAAACGATTTGTTTGACTGCATTTTTGTTGGAAAAATGTTTTTTTTTATAATTAGTCATGATGGGTGGGAAGTACAGTTGGGCTAGTTGATAAAAAAAATAAAAAATCAATGTATTACATGTTATTTCCAATCATATTTATCCAATTGTTCAAACTATTCTTAGCTAAAAAAAACTATTATAAAAACTTTTTTCCCGTTTGCCAAAATTGCCATCGAACAATCTATCCTGCGGGGGCAGTAACCAGACATCCCACCCATCCAGCTTACTATGCTCCTAGGGTGGTGACCAGACAGCGTATCGATCCATCTCTCTATGCTCCAAGGACAGTGACCAGACAGCCCACCCATCCTGATCTTTATGCTCTGGGATTGGTGGTCAGACAGCCCACCCATCCAGCTCTCTATGTTCTGAGGGCAGTGACCGGACAGCCCACCTATCCAGCTCTCCATGCTCCAAGGGCAGTGACCGGACAGCCCATCCATCCATCCAGCTCTCTATGCTCCCAGGGCGGTGACCGGACAGCCCATCCATCCAGCTCTCTATGCTCCCAGGTTGGTGACCGGACAGCCCATCCATCCAGCTCTCTATGCTCCCAGGTTGGTGACCGGACAGCCCATCCATCCAGCTCTCTATGCTCCCAGGGCGGTGACCGGACAGCCCATCCATCCAGCTCTCTATGCTCCCAGGGCGGTGACCGGAGAGCCCATCCATCCAGCTCTCTATGCTCCCAGGGCGGTGACCGGAGAGCCCATCCATCCAGCTCTCTATGCTCCCAGGGCGGTGACCGGACAGCCCATCCATCCAGCTCTCTATTCTCCCAGGGCAGTGACCGGACAGCCCATCCATCCGGCTCTCTATTCTCCCAGGGCGGTGACCGGACAGCCCATCCATCCGGCTCTCTATGCTCCCCGGGCGGTGACCGGACAGCCCATCCATCCAGCTCTCTATGCTCCCAGGGCGGTGACCGGACAGCCCATCCATCCGGCTCTCTATGCTCCCAGGGCGGTGACCGGACAGCCCATCCATCCAGCTCTCTATGCTCCCAGGGCGGTGACCGGACAGCCCATCCATCCAGCTCTCTATGCTCCCAGGGCGGTGACCAGACAGCACACCCATACTGCTTATGCTCTGTTGACCTAGTGTTTAAATAAAGACATTGATTACTCATTATTGGTGGTGCAGCTTATTCTTCTCAGGATTACTTGCTCTTCAAATGTGTTCTAGACCCGAACTAATGAGATTGCCTGATTATCAACAAAGGTAGAATATCACTTTAAAGTTTGTTTTAAACAAATTCAAAGAGTACCTGAAGTGACAAAAAGTGCCTCAACAGCATGCATGTCCCAAATCTGGCCTGGGGGCCAAATGCGGCCCACCAAGTCTTCTGTGGTGGCCCCTGGGGCTCTCAACAGTTGTGAATTCCATGTGGCTCGCAGGCCAAAGCTGGGGTGCCCCATGCAGGGGCCACCTTGCATCGCCACTCTACTACCTCCTTTGCTTGCCTGTAGATTATCAGCCACCACTGTAGCAGTAGCAGCCACCGATTAGCAGCTGCTACTATGGTTGCGGCAGCAGCAGTAACAGCCGCTAATTAGCAGCTGCCACCGTGCCATCAGCAATACCAGCTCCTGATTAGCAGCTGCAACAGTGGCACTAGCGCTATATAGTGTACTGGTTCAAGGAGTAGTCAAGCAACTAATGCTACCCAAAGTACTACTTACGCGGGGCTTCCTCCAGCCCTTGGCAGCCGCTATCTCCCTCACCGCAGCTGGCCCCCCTGCCGACAGTGCATGGAACCTTCAGGTTGTCCTCTACTGCGATGTTGCGAGCCACGCTGTCAATCACCTCCATGTGGTCCGGAACGTACTACGCAGGTGCAGTAGTTCTGCATCTGCACAGTATGTTCCAAGTGATTGACAACAGCGCTCGAGTAGGCGCAGTAGAGGACGACCTAGAGGTTGTTCCACGCACCGTCGGGAACGTGGGCCATCAGAGCTGTGGCGAGGGACATAGAGGCTGCCAGGGGCTGGAGGAAGCCCAAGGTAAGTAGTACTGTGCGTGCCCCTGCTAAAACGCCGCCATAGCGCGGCTTAACGGGGGTCCCTGTCCCCCCAAACCCCCTCCGTGCAGCGGGGGAGCGCTTCCTGGTTGGGGCAGGGCTAACCGCCGCAGCCCTGCCCCACGCGCGTCTGTCAGACGCGTATCTCCGCCTTTCCCCCGCCCCTCTCAGTCTTCCTTCACTGAGAGGGGCGAGGGAGAGGCGGCGATGAGCGTCTGATAGACGCGCTGGGAGGCAGGGCTGCAGCCGTTAGCCCTGCCTCCAGGAAGATTACCAGCGACCATTTTACGACCAACTTTTGCGGGGGGTGGGTTGGGGGTGAAGGGACCCCCGTTAAGCCGCGGGATAGCGGCGTTTTAGCAGGGGCACACGTGCCCCTGCTATATATAAGACCTGAAGCGAGATTTAGTCTCGCTTCAGTGTCTCTTTAAAGGGCAATAACTTTAACATGGTAGACAAGGGTTCGAATCCTGGCTAGGGGTCAGTACTTATTCAGTGAGGAGTCCAAGGCAAGACTCGCTAACACTGCAGGGTGGCCTCTTGAGCGTGTCCCAGTGGCTGCAGCTCTTGAGCACTTTGAGTCCAACAGGAGAAAAGTGCTATACAAATGTTTGTAGTATTATTATTACTATGCCTGCATATTGAAAGGGACATGTTAACTGCACACAGTATATAGGTTATTTCTGTGGAAATGTTTTATTTGACAAATTGTCACAGGCATACTGTACATAACGGCAATTAGCAAAAATTGTGTTTAAAGGGAATGTCCGAAGAAGGTAAAAAAAAAAAAAAAAACCTTCCTCCAGCTCCTGGCAGCCGTCCTGTGTCCTCGCTGCAGCTCTGATCCCAGACGGTGACCCAGGGGTCCCCTCCAGTGCAGATGCCGACATCTACTGTGCCAGCATGGGAGCTACTAGTCGTTGCGCTGGCATCATCTGGAGTGTACGGCGCAGTAGTTCTGCGCCTGCGCAGAATATTCCAGATGATGTCAGCGTGACCGCCTCTTGCACAGGCGCAGTAGAAGTCTGGTCACACCTTCCTTAGTGGGTACTTACCTCAGGAGGGGAAGCCTCTGGATCCTAAAGAGGCTTCCCTCACCCTCCCTTTGTGGCCACAAGAACTTGTCTGAGCAGTCTGCACCTGCGCAGTAGAGTGGACCCGATTGGATATTTACACCTGAGGAGAAAGCTGCTACTACATTAAATATGATGGTTATTTGCAGTTTGTGGGTGCCATCGCTGAATCGCACTGGCTGAGAAGGACGGGAAGCCTTATTAGGATCCAGAGGATTACTCCTCCCAAGGTATTTTTTTTTTATTTAAGAAAAAAAAAAAACTTGCAGATTCTACTTAAAGTGGAAAGGTTGTCTAGAGTAGACCAAGCAATTGCATCCCAACTGTTATATTCCTGGTGTAGAATAAAACACCAATCACCAGCAACTTTTTTTATTTCGGTTATAAACATACATAGTAAATACACTATACAGTACTATGAATGAAATGCACATACCAGTGATTCATTTGTGGCTGGGCCCACTATTATACTATTATTAAGCATGCAACCACACCATCTTGTGGTTTAACTGTATTACTGTACTTCATATTACTGCATAAGCATAGTGTAGCTTACAAATCAATATATAAATAGGGGCCGGTCCAAGGAGGAAGAAGAAGTAGCGCCCTGCCCCCAGGGGAGGTCCTAGACTTGCCACTGAGCTGGAGGGGGTAGCGGGCAGGAAGGGGGTATTGGGCACAGCGGCGGGGGAGGGTCGAACCCCCCCTCCCTCACCTGGGTCCCCCATCTGCGCTCCCCCTCTAGCTTAAGTTCAGCAGCAGACGCCGCTATTAGTAAGAGGCAGTGGGCGGGGATGACTCACCTCTTTCGCGTTCCAGCGTGCGTTCCACTGTCCTCACTTCCTGCAATGCTGTCCACTTACAATACAGGGTGCGGCATTGCAGGAAGTGACGACAGTGGAACGCGAAGAGGCGAGTCATCCCCACCCGCTGCCTCTTACTAATAGCGGTGGTGGCTGCTGCTGAGCTTAAGCTGGAGGGGGAGCGCAGATGGGGGGAGTGGTGAATGTCAGGTCATATATGTGATGATGGGGCTATGGCACTAAGGCCCCATTCACACTGAGGCGCTTTTCAGGGAATTCTTAGAGCTTTGCTGAACGCCAGCGAACAGAGAATCGCTATGACAAAATTGCCCTATGGTGGCATTCACTACAGTTGCGATTTGTATGAAAATCACAAATGCACTGCATACAGCATTTTGTGAGCATTCGCAATGCGATTTTTATTTCTTGAACAAGTTATCGTCCCACCCAGTAGCACTCAGGGTGATGTTGACCTCTCCCCAGGCAGTGTGATTCCCCAGCCAGTGTGACCTTCACTCTCCTTTCAGCGTTTCCTTACTTTCTGACTCAGCAG
Organism: Hyperolius riggenbachi; assembly: GCF_040937935.1. NCBI lineage: Eukaryota > Metazoa > Chordata > Amphibia > Anura > Hyperoliidae > Hyperolius > Hyperolius riggenbachi. The sequence goes on along the minus strand of NC_090647.1, from coordinate 341,728,078 downwards.
CACCCTGCGTAACCTTACTTCCCCACCCGGCTACTTTTTCATGCCACCCGGCTGGAAAATATTTCTGGGGAGAACAGAACACTGTATTCCTCTCGGCCCTTCATAGGGAGCATTTGCGTAGCAGTTCCAGCTGCACTAGCTGCTTCCTCTCCAGTTCCTCAGAGTATGGCTGGATTTCAGTTTGTATGCAGTTCTGTACCTTAAAGGGAACCTGTACTGAGTAAAATTATTTAAAATAAACACATGAGGTAACTTCAAATGAACATTAAATAGTTACCTTGCCATCAGTTCCTCTCAGACGCTCACCATTTTCTTCTGACAATGATCCCTTCTAGTTCTGACAACATTTTGTCAGAACTGAAATATATCAGTTGCTGTCAGTTATATATCAGTTGCTGTCAGTTATAGCTTAGAGGACAACTGATGTGCCCAGTAATGTCAATGTTTCCCTATGGCTCAAGTGGACGATGTTACTGTTTAACAGTGTGCTGACCAAGAAGCTGTTATGGGGTAATGGCCATTTTCAAAATGGAGTTCGGTGAATTCCCTTGATCACAGTGGACAAACTGGACGCAGGAGAGGAGAAAGAGATTGAGGAGACTACATGGAAGGCAAGTATGACTGGTGTATGCTTATTTTGACTTTTAATTTTCAGTTCAGGTTTTCTTTAACCTCAGCATAGGTTTTGACTTCAGTTTGAACTGCAGATCCTTTTCTTTCCTGGCGGAATACAGTTAGATGCTGTTGCTCTTTCACAAGCCACTGCTGGTCTGCAATCACAGAGAAAGACAAGTCAGTTATAGGATCTCTTATAAATGACAAACATGGTTTAGTTCAGAATCTGACTAAGGCCTAATTCCCATTACCAAAGCAATGTGAATATACGTGTATATATATGTTGCTCTGCAGTGGGTTGCTATGTAGTGTGATTCTGGGGTTATTCATACACCATAGAAGAAACTGCAGGAAATAACTCCAATTTGTAATTAAATACACCCAGCAGGCTGGAGATCACAGGTAGCAAGTACAACACAGATGAATAGTCAAATGCAATCATTAAAGCCGTTGAGACAGGCATTGCTATTTTACCACATCCTTATTTTTTACCGTTACATCGATGGCAGGCAGATGACATGCAGAGAGAAATATTCCACATCTGGTGGTGAAGTGGGTGGGCACCAGGCACATTAAGGGTCCTTTTCCACTTGCAATCGCAAATGCGTTTGCAAAAGCTTTTTTTCCCACTTGCTGCGATAGCGATGTAAACCATTGAGAGTGAAACGCGATCGCACCAATAATTGTGCAGCCCGGCTATTGCTATTTGCGGAAAATTAAAATGCGTTAATGGAAAAGTGCATCACGATTTACATGTAAATCACGGTGCTCTCATGATCAGCAAACCGCCAGCGATTGCTTTTTTAAGCAAATTGCGGCAAGTGGAAAAGGGCCCTCACAGCTGTTTCACACTACCAAGTGCTTGTTCACAACACAGTGTACTCGGTACCCTCCCTAGTGCCCACCAAATACAGGGTTTATTTCCCTATTCATGTCATTTGTTGGCTATTGGGCCAAGTCTGAATAAGGCTCCGTACACATATCCAATTTTAAACTGGCCAATTTCACCACTGCCATGTAGTATGAGGGCCAAGAGATTTGGAATACTATGAACAGACTCAGTAGGTATGCTCTCATACTACATGGAGGTGGTAAAATTGGCCAGTGATCTGCACATAATTATAGGTGTGTACCGACCTTAAAGGAGGTGGTAAAATAGCTGTGCAAAATTAAAAAGGGCCCTCGGCAAAAAACTCCCAGCCAGCAGCTTACACAACATACCAAAATAGAAAAGTTATTGGTGCCACATATCCAAGAGGCATGTGGGATAAGACCCTCTGCTGACGTCAAGGCCAATCTCCTAGAGGGCTCCCTATGCTAATGGTGGACGTATCTACATCCTACACATACAATGGGTGTATCCACAATTGGACACGTCTGATATAGGATAAAAAGCCTAAAGGCAGCCATACATCTAGCGATGATGGGCAGAGTCAACCAAGAGACAGATCTCTCTCTTATCAGATTCAATTAGAGAGAGAGATTTGTCAGCTGCCCATGTTAGCTGCCCATACACCGGAGAAATCAGCCTTGCACCGCCGCACCCAACTGCCTTGACGCTTTCCGCCTAATGTTAAGTGCCCCCCTCCCCGATGCATGTTATACATTACCTATCCGCAACCTCCGTATACTGCATACTCATCTTTGCTGCAGTCCCTTCTCCCTAAGCTTCTTTTCTGAGAACTGAAACCCTTCTACTGCTGGTCAATAAAGTTTTAGGCTGCTACTGATGCTCGCTATATGTTTTTCAAATACGACCATTATGTTTACCTCCTGTTCGTCACAGTTATTCTGGGATAGGTTACACAGGAGAGCCCAATGCTATTGTGACCAGAAAGGATGTCTGTGGAGGTGGCCATATTGGAAAGAAATATTCCCAGTTTCAGGAAACTGCCACAGTGGCATTCAGTTTCACAGTCACTTTGGTTTTCAGGAGAAAAGAATCCAGAAAGATAGGGACCTTAGGGTTTTAATAATTTCATAGATGCTCCTACCACCATGTGATTATGCTTGATGTGTGTTACACACAGGGCTGTGGAGTCAGTACATAAATCTTCTGACTCTTCGGTTTATGAAACCACCGACTCAGACTCCAGGTACCCAAAATAACCTCACAGCCCTGGTTACACATTGGATAGAGGCCTCCTGAAAACAACTAGGAATCAGTGAGAATTTGGAGATCACTGAAGCAGACACACCGAAGCAAGGAGTCACTGCAGTGTACTTGGAAGGAGCTATCTTTGGGAACCTTTGATGCATGTTCTCTGTGTTATAAAAACCACTTCTAAGGTTGCAGCAGCCTTGCTTAATATTCCAGCTCATGCTGTCAAGAAAGACTGTTTAAAGAGACACTGAAGCCAGTTTAAAAACTGCTTTTTACCTTTTATTTACGTGAAGCATGTTTGCCCCTGTTAAAACGCAGCTATCTCGCAGCAGAACAAGGGGTCTTTACCCCCCAAATCCGCTGGGGCACACTATGGGGAGCGTTTCCGTGAGAGGCAGAGCTTTTGGCTGTAGCTCTGCCTCTAGACATGTCTATCAGCGCTGATCACCGCCTCTCCCCGCCCCTCTCGGTCTTCCTTCACTGAGAGGTGGAGATCAGATTTTATTTTCAACCCTCCCCCCTCCCCCCCCCCCCCCCCCCCCCACTGGTCAAAGGGTAGGATATACTGGCACCAAGTGACTAGACAACTATGGATCCAAAGTGTAAAAAAGTGGGTTGAATTGTGGTGGCTAGATGCCTGGCTCTCCAAATTGGCTGGTCTAGTGGACAGTTTCGGGTACGTATTAGTCAGTACCTACCAAAAGTGATCCAAAAAAAGAGGAAGAACCAGTGAAGTGGCTGCAGGGTAATGGGTGCCCAAGACTCGCTGGCAGGCATAGGAAGCAAAGCCCTTCTGACCCAACAGAAGAGTACTGCAGTACTAAATTGCCGAAGAACTTAAAGGGAACCTGAGGTGAGAGGGATATGGATGCTGATATGTTTATTTCCTTTTAAATAATGCGCATTGCCTGGCTTTCTTGCTGATCCTCTGACCCTATTACTTTAATCCCCCTCCGTCTGGCTGTCTATACTGAGCCCATCCCTGGCTGTCTATACTGAGGCACCCATCCCTGGCTGTCTATACTGAGGCACCCATCCCTGGCTGTCTATACTGAGACACCCATCCCTGGCTGTCTATACTGAGACACCCATCCCTGGCTGTCTATACTGAGGCATCCATCCCTGGCTGTCTATACTGAGGCACCCATCCCTGGCTGTCTATACTAAGGTATCCATCATATTAATTTATGTATGTATGTATGTATGTATGTATGTATGTATGTATGTATGTATGTATGTATGTATGTATGTATGTAACCACTTAAGGACTGCAGTCATAAAACCCCTTAAGGACCAGACACTTTTTCCATTCAGACCACTGCAGCGTCAAGCCCCAAGGTATTCTGTTAGGAGTATGGTGAGTTCATAGAAGATTTTATTTTTTGTCACAAGTTAGCAGAAATTGATTTTTATTTTCACAAAGTGTCATTTTCCACTAACTTGTAACAAAAAACAAAATCTTCTATGAACTCATCATACACCTAACGGAATACCTTGGGGTGTCTTCTTTCTAAAATGGGGTCACTTGTGGGGTTCCTATACTGCCCTGGCATTTTAGGGGCCCAAAACCATGAAGAGTAGTCTGGAAACTAAATTCCTCAAAATGACTGTTCAGGGGTATAAGCATCTGCAAATTTTGATGACAGGTGGTCTATGAGGGGCCGAATTTTGTGGAACCGGTCATAAGCAGGGTCGCCTCTTAGATGACAGGTTGTATTGGCACTGAAGTGCAGGAAGCGCAGGATGTTCTCAAATCGTGACCTGGACATGGCAGCAGAGAACATGGGCATGTGATGTATTGGGTGCGTAGAACAATAAGACCGCAATACATTCTTTTTTACTAGACCCATGTTAAGGAGAAGGCCTCAAAGAATGTTAGCAGCAGTGAGACCAGCAGTGATCAGAAAAAAAAATTCTGTCACTGCGGTGGGGCAGGTGAGGGTTTGGCCGGGTGATCAGAAGCCCGCAGGGGGCAGATTAGGGCCTGATCTGATGGATAGGAGTGCTAGGGGGTGACAGGAGGTGATTGATGGGTGTCTCAGGGTGTGATTAGAGGGGGGAATAGATGCAAGCAATTCACTGGGGAGGTGATCAGGGGCGATCTGAGGGTGTGGGCGGGTGATTGGGTGTCCGCAAGGGGCAGATGAGGGTCTGATCTGATGGGTATAATGGGTAGCAGTGACAGGGGGTGATTGATGGGTGATCAGTGGGTGACTAGAGGGGATAACAGATGTAAATAATGCACTGGGGAGGTGATAGGGGGGGGGGGTGTCTGAGGGCAATCTGAGGGTGTGGGTGGGTGTTTGGGTGCCCGCAAGGGGCAGATGAGGGTCTGATCTGATGGGTATGATGGGTAGCAGTGACAGGGGGTGATTGATGGGTGATCAGTGGGTGATTAGAGGGGAGAAATGATGTAAATAATGGACTGGGGAGGTGTTCAGATGGGGTCTGAGGGTGATCTGAGGGTGTGGGCGGGTGTTTGAGTGCCCGCAGGGGGGCAGATTAGGGTCTGATCTGATGGGTGGCGGTGGCAGTGACAGATGGTGACAGGGGGTGATTGATAGGTGATTACAGGGGAGGATAGATGTATACAGTACACAGGGGGGGGGGTCTGGGAGGATCTGAGGGTGTGGGGGGTGATCAGGAGCCCCCAGGGGGCAGTTTAGGACCTTAATGTAAAAAATAGCATTGGAAGATAGTGACAGGGAGTGATTGATGGGTGATTAGGTGCAAACAGGGGTCTGAGGGGGTGATCAGGAGGGGTCTAAGGGGTGCTGTGGGCGATCAGAGGGTAGGATCAGTGTGCGTGTGCAACTGTCACAAGGACTGCATCCTGCCCTGGTGGTCCCTCGATCACTGGGACCACCAGGGCAGGAGGCAGCCTGTATAATACGCTTTGTATACATTACAAAGCGTATTATACGCTTTCTATGCGGCAGATCGGGGGTTAACAACCCGCCGGTGCTGCTAATTGGCCGGCAGGTTGATGACGCGGGTGGGCAGAGCCTAATGCCGGCGGATGCGCGCGATCCCCGGCAATTCAGTCCCCCAGGAGCCGCCACCGATCGGCGTTATGCGGTCCTGGGGGTGCTACTTTGCTGCCGCCCATAGGTAGTGGGCGGTCGGCAAGTGGATATGTATGTGTGTGCGTGCGCATGCATGCATGCATGTATATATGTATATAGGGCGCATTTCTCTTTGTTTTGCTTACATTTTGAAAATGTAATCTTTCTGCACTTTAAAATTTTGTTCCGCCCCCTGCCCCGATGACGTTACAACGTCTGATCGCCGCTCCTCTACTGTGATTGGCCGCCGGGTCCCCGGAAGAAGAGTGGGGGACATTGGGGATCCGGTGGCCGAAAAGGACACCAAGAGCCACGGGGAGGATCTGAGGGACAAGCGGGGACATGGGGATGAGGGAGAGGAGGCAGATAGCTGCGGGGAGAAGCCTGACCGCCGGGTTCCCGGAATCAGAGCAACGCAGATAGCTGGGGGGAGAATCCTGGGTCCCGCTGTGCAGTGCTGAGCACGCGGAACACAGAAAGAAAGCGCATGCGCAGTTTTTAAGTAGCCCCGACCTGAACACGTGCTTTCCGCCTTCAGGTCAGGATTACTGCCAGGGGGGTTAAGCAAAGTTTTTTTAAATTGTCTCCCGTGCACACAGATTCACACTAGACTAGTCTTCAGCAGCCACCACAGCTGAGTTTAAGCTTGTGAGTATACAAAGATTTAGATCTTTTTTCAATAGCATCCATCCATGCCGTATAATGCACATACTCCCTCCCTGCATGGTCTCTGTGAGCAAGATTATCCCGGAGAAAATATATTTCACACTGATATGTTACTATACAACAATAACACTGGCTGGCACTGATGCTTTGAAGTGCTGGGCCCCTGGTTAGAATCCCAGCCAGGGCACTTTCCGCACAGTTTGTATTTTCTCCCTGTGTCTCTGTGTGGGTTTCCTCTGGCCACTCTGGTTTTCTCCCACATCCTAAAAACATACAGTTAAGTTAATTAGCTTCCTCCTAAATTGTCCCAAGACTACCATACCTACACTACACGATACATACGTAGACATAAAGGGCTGTTTCTAACCTTTTTGTCACTCCATAATCAACGAATGCATCGCCTTGACCACGTAATGGAACGGAGCATCGCATTTGGAAAACTGATGCATGGATCAGTTTTTACACGGATCAGTTTTCCCATCGGTGCCAGTGTGAACCGGGCCTAAAAGTGTCAGAAAGGAAATAAATACTTAAAGGACAACCGAGGTGACATGTTACATGATGAAATAGACATATGTATGTATAGTGCCACACACACAAATAACTAGGCTGTGTTCCTCTCCCATTTTGGTGAGAATTAGGATAGATGCAATTGTTTTACTCTTCAGTTTATTTTCACCTTGGATGTCCTTTAAGAGGGAAAAATCTGCATCCTGTGTCGTCCTTGCTCCACCTGCCACTCTGCCCGGGACCCTCCAGCTGATTGGGGCCACGCTCCTCTTCAAGCGCGAGTGAAGCCCTACTGCACCTGTGCTAGCATTGCCATGCCTGCGGTTGCACAGGAGTGGTTCCGGATTTCCGCGGCCGTACCAGCAGAGGAGCAGTACAGCTGCGCTCATGCTTGAAGAGGATTGTTGCCCTGTTCAGATGTCCACCAAGCCCATGTCTGAAATTACTGGGGAACCTCAAGCAGCGACGGAGGACCAGAGGCCCCCAGTGGAAGCCTCTATAGAATCCAGAGGCTTCCCTCTTCTTAGGCAAGTATGGCATGTTAATTCTTTCATATTCCAAAGTGCTGATTTGAAAACAAAGCTTGCATTTTTCTCACTGTTTCCTATATACCTGGGTGGCCCCAGTGGGGAAGAGGGGATTTCTGGGGTAACAGATTATTGATAAGCAAGCAGCTTATCAATCTCATGCCACCATGTATAGCCCCAGAAATCCCCTCTTTTCCCGCAGCACCCATGTACATAGGAGAAAAACACTCAGAAATCTGAACGCTTTATTTCATTTATTTATTTTCACTGTCACTTTCCCACTCATGTGACGTAACATATCGCTGTCACCTCACCTGTCCCCACACTGGGTTCCTGGTAATGCTGCTGCTGTGTCCTCCAGTGTGTGTCAAGGCTTTAGAGGAGGAGGAGGGGTGGGGAAGAGCTGTGTTGACTGCTCTATTGGCCAGGGAGAAGGAGGGGGCATGTATGGAGGTGGAGGTACTCGCAAGCACGTGGGGGAGGGGGGTGCGTGTTGAGCACTGCTGTCAGCCCGGAACTTGGGAAAAAACCAAAATAAAAGTGAATCAATGGCGGTTACAGCAGTAGCATCGGGCAGCCGCAGCTTTTTCCCCGCACGACGCTCCAAGCGGTCGCCTGTACTGAATGGTGGGTAAAACAGCCCTGTAGACATATGACTATGGCAGGGATTAGTTTGTGAGACACTCTGAGGGACAGTTAAGTGACAAGACAAAATACTCTGTACAGCACAGCAGAAAATGTTGGCGCTATATAAATACTAATTAATAATATTCTAAGCTGTCCATAGTTGTGTCAATTTTTAATGAATTTCCACTCAATTCAATTACACTGATCTAATATGCAAACATGCATTGTTCCAACATATCTGCTCAATTCGCTTGCCATGCATTCTGACCACTTTACCAAATGACAGTCTGATGATCGGCCACATTAGAAAATGTCAGTGAAAGGGAACATTGGCGGATTGATGACCCCACAGTATTGCGCTACATTGCACAACATGCACAGTATACCTACCCACTCACCCCCTCCAATTTGTATACACTTGCACTGTAAGCACTTGACAGGCAGCCTATTGCGCCAAAGTGCGGGGATCACGTCCCATAAGTCCGCTGGACCCGACGGGACTCAAGGCGGGATCAGTGGAGCACCCGTTATGTGAATAGAGTGCGTAAGTTACCAGTGCACACTATGCAGCACTTCCGGGCGCACAACTCGCGCTGCACACATTAAAGAAGCAAAAATACATAAAGATGAGGAGACCGGGCACTGTCCTGTTGTTGCATTTATTTGCTACTTGCAGCCAGATGACATATGGTATTGAATATTAAAACATCAAACCTGTCAGCAGTCTTGCATCATATATCAAAGATACATCCAGTGAGGCTTGTGGGGGGGTTGTGGTGACCAGGGGATGATGGATGTGCACAACAGCCGTTTCGCGCTCTGTAGCGCTTGCTCACGTGCGTATCCGGTTACGCACGTGAGCAAGCGCTACAGAGCGCGAAACGGCTGTTGTGCACATCCATCATTCCCTGGTCACCCCCCCCCCCCCGCAAGCCTCACTGGATGTATCTTTGATATATGATGCAAGACTGCTGACAGGTTTGATGTTTTAATATTCAATACCATATGTCATCTGGCTGCAAGTAGCAAATAAATGCAACAAAAGGACAGTGCCCGGTCTCCTCATCTTTATGTATTTTTGCAACATTGAGAACTTTCTTCTGTGTTTTTTTCAACTGTGAGCACGTCACTGTGCATAATATGTTGCGGCCAGAAAAGTGAGAACTTGTGTATGTTACAGCAGAGTGGGCGTCGCTCACCCTCATTTTTGCCGGGTGCCCAGCTTCCTCCTCTTTTTGATTTTCTCTCACACATGAAAGAAGAGCAGCGCAGCTCAATGAATCAACCCCTTTATTCTTTAACACGCTGTTAAATGTTACACTTGCATGCCACGCGCGCTGCTGGCAATGTAGCGTGCGCTCGTAAATTACTCGCACGATAGTGCTGCACCGCGACACTTGACTAGCGCTGCCACTACTTCATTAAGTGGCGTAGTAGCAATTGCGCTAGTCAAGTGTTGCAGTGCTGTAATAGCACGCATAATTAACAAGTGCACAGATCTTAAGAGTGCATGCTACACTGCGGCAGCACGTGTAGCGTGCAAGTGTAACATTTACCATGCGATCCACAGCGCGATAAAGAATAATTAATCAACCCCCTTATCTGTAGCTTCAAATAAAAATGATTACCGCAGTATGCATCCACTTCTGTCTTATAGCCAATTTCTACAGTCTGCTTTTTTTTTGCCAACAATGGAGCTGTGTTTTTGCTGGTGATGTCAGCACTGTGTGCAGAACAGGGAGAATTCGAAACATAGTCATCCAAGCTTGTGATAGGAAATAGCAAAAACAGTAACAATGTCTCTTATTACTTTTCTCCTGTACAGGAGAGTCATTTTTCCAGTCTAGAAAAATATACACACACAAAAAAAGTTAGAATCACTTAGATGAATAAAAGTTATAAAGCTCAATCACAGACATTTTAGACATAAATGAAGGGGAATTACACAAGCTAAACTCTTACTACATACAGGGTGCATTTCTGTTATCTTTTCCTTGTGTCCTGTGCAAGAGTTCAGATCCACTTTAAGGAGCACCTGAAATGTGCTTAAAGAGACACTTAAGCCAGAAAAAAAAAATGAGTTTTACTCACCTGGGGCTTCTACCAGCCCCCTGCAGCAGTCCTGTGCCCTCGCAGCCACTCACTAATCCTCTGGTACTCCGCTGCCAGCTAGTTTCGTTTTTGCCGACAGGCCCGTCAGGACTGGCCACGCGTAGCTTTTTCCGCATTCCCGACTGTAATTAGCGCTGTTGCGGGCCGCAACGCGTACAAAAATATGCGTTGCCGCATTACGCACGCATAAATATGCATAGGTAATAGCGCTAATTACAGTCGGGAATGCAGAAAAAGCTACGCGTGGCCAGTCCTGATGGCAAAAACGAAACTAGCTGGCAGCGGGGGGCCAGAGGATTAGTGAGTGGCTGCGAGGGCACAGGACAGCTGCAGGGGGCTGGTAGAAGCCCCAGGTGAGTAAAACTCATTTTTTTTTCTGGCTTAAGGTTCACTTTAACATTAAAAGTGATGTAATTCATGTGTAGTAATAAAAAAATAAAAAAAAAGGGAGAATTGAAAAATGTATAATGTGCTTCTCCAGTGTTCTCCCCAGACTCTTTTAGCCGGGTGCTCCACCCGGCTAGATTTGGTGACCACCCGGCTGTCATCGGATCACCTCCTCACCACCTCCTATGCTGTAAGCAGAGTTGCCCTGCATTTTCATCTCGCCCCACCCGGCTGCTTTTTCATGCCACCCGGCTACTATTTCATCCCACCCGGCTGGAAAAAAATTCTGGGGAGAACACTGTTCTCAACGCGGTCTTTGTCGTTCCCCCGCTGCCCATTCAAGAGCAAAAAAAGTTTTTTTTTTTAAAATGATGGTTTTGACTTTATGCATCATTTGTGTATAAGGCGCAATAGATCCTGTCCTCTTGTCTTGGATGCTGCATGATCGGCTACATTCAGTGCTTCCATGTCCCCCTGGGGGACCACAAAGTGCCTTTTAACTGCGACTACATGCAGCCGAATCATTAAGTAACACAATGCATGTCATATTTGAAACGCAGTGGAGCTACCAATCAAAATACAGTTTTGTGTGAGGGGTCTCTTGTACAATCCCAGTACCAAGCGCTAGCAAACGACCGTCTGGTGATCGGGAGCAGCTGTAAGGCAGTGAATTCACCTCCTTCAGCTATGTGTGGAAAGGAGGCCTTATTGACCAGATAGATTGTATATATATATATATATATATATATATATATATATATATATATATATATATATATATATATATATATATATATATATACACACACACACATATTATATATATACATACATATATATATATATATATATATATATATATATATATATATATATATATATATATATATATATATATATATATACATACACACACACGTATATTATGTACATCAGCATGCACAGCCATACAGAGCACTGCAGCATACACAGCATTTACGTCAACATACACAGCACAGCAGCAAACACAGCCATACACAGCAACATACCAAGTTGCATGTAATTCCTCATCTCCATGTAGCTGATCCTTCAGCAATAATACAATAAGTGCAATGAGACTACTAGTGGTGACAGGCTGGAACTAGGGCTTCATATCCCGATTAGGGTTGCCACCCAGCCGGTATCTGGGCGGCCCTACCAGAAATTTCACTAAAAAGCCGGCGCCGGAATAAAAGTTTTACCGACACGTTATCTGCCGGAAAATTAACCCAGGCTCTTTGCTGCTGAGCAACTTGGAGCCAGCTCTCCCTCCTCTGTTCTTGGATTGGCTGGCCAGGCACTGCCAGCCAATCACCAGTGAGGATTCTCGGAGAAGGAGGAGCCGAGCAGAGAGAGTCTGTGTCTGTGAGCCTTCCCTGAGCAGCGTTCCGTGCATTGTGCATCCTGTGAATTGTCCTCCTGGTCGGATTGTTTGCAGTGAGCTGCTCAGCTAGTCACCGGCTCACAGTCTGTGTGGAGGTAAAGAAATGACAGAGGTACAGAGACACGTGTGTTGAGCAAAGCCAGCACATAATTACTGTGCTTCTGTGTGAGCTGGAATGTGTCTGCCGTTATTTCTGTGTAATGTGTGCAGTGCAATGAGCCAGCCCAGCCCCCCAGGCAGCAGAATCCGAACAGTCTGTGGTCACATTGGAAACATCAAGCATGCTGTCAGCTCTTTACACAAATGCAAAAATCCATTCAATTTGAATAAGTCCAGTGAATGATTAACCCTGATAAACAGCAGTGATAAGAGTGGAGAGAGGTCCCCCAGACCACTTGTCACAACTGAAGTGCTGTGTTACAGCAAGGAAGCAGGAACCAGAGTCACAGGGACACAGCTTCATACACACAGTGTGCCTCTCTCTTCCCCCCCCCCCCTTTCTTCCCCCTCTCTCTCCCAACCCCATCCCCCCAACCCTCTATCAGCCCATATCCCCCCTTTCAGACTCTTAAGGGGGCTATACTTCAGACGACTTGGTGGCCAATTGACCATCCGATTCGATTATTATAATCGAATTGGATGAAAATCTGTCCCACCAAGTGCATGCCTGACCGACAAAGCGACCAATTTGGGGGCTAATATTGGTCGTATCAATGATTGCGCAAGATGTTGGGCCGAAATTGGTTTGTCAAGTGTGCAGTGGTACGGCGGCTGATTTCAGAGTGAACGACGAAACCCCCGCCGCTGCCGGCGTAATGTAGTGTGTGCATTTATACAATCCTGTAGCAACCTTCCGCGTCGTGTCCGTCCATCTCTCTGGGTTCTAACAGCTACATACACGATGGCGTCTGACATCACACGCCATGCACCGCCAGTGTGTATGCGGCTGATAGACTCCAGAGAGATGGACAGATACCACGCAGAGGCTGCTACAGGAAAGGTAATATGTAGGTAGATAGGTAGAATAGATAGGTAACACACACACACACACACTGGGGAGGTCACATTTATACATTGGGGGGGCAGCGGCAGGGCAGACTCGGCAGCTCAGCCGATTCCCTGAAGATTTCATGCGGAAATCAGACGGGAATCAGCCTGTAGTGTATGAGCAGCTGCAACTAGAGACAAAGTTATCTCTAATCAGATTCGAATAGAGATACATTTGTCTCTTTGTCGAATCTGCCCATAATCTGCTGATGTATAGCTACCTTTAAGGTGCCCATTAATGATACAATTCTGCGGCTGATCATTTCTGTGGTAATCAGGCAGAAACGATCAGTCATACCGATTAATGGCCTAATTCCTGCTAGCCAATTCGATGGGATTGATACGAAATATAGGTCAATTTCGGTAATCTGATCGACTTGGCTACCAGTTATTCGGTCATTAATGGGGCAGGACCAGTTGCATCCGATCGATTACCGCAGTGATTGGAAATTATCTATCGATCGTGGAATTGTATCATTAATGGACACCTGTAGGAAAGAAGTGCCCCTAGGGGGAACTTACCTTGGGAGGGAAAAGCCTCTGGATGTTAAAGAGACTTCCCCCTATCCTCCGCACTGGGACCCCCCAAGATCTCCTTGTGGCTGCTTGTTGGCATGTGCACTAGCGGCTTCCCGCTCAGGTTCTGGCAGAAATAGCTGAGCCCGATTGGGTCTGACCTACTTTGCAGGCGCCTGTGCAGTAGAGCAGACCTGATCGGGCTCGGCTATTTTCGCCAGAGCCCAAGTGGAAAGCTGATACGGCGCGCAGCGACAACGGGGTCCCAGCATAGTATCAGGCTTACCAAGGAGGATGGAGGAAGCCTCATTAGGAGTCAGAGGCTTCCCCTTCCCCAGGTAAGTACCAACCAGGGGAGATTTTTTTTCCTTAACGGTGTTCTTTAAACTATTTAACATTAATGTTTATTTTTGTAATTTTCTGGTTTACTATTTAAAAAAGGGCCGTAACAAATCCCTCCCACTTTTAGGCCACACCCTCCAGGCCACACCCCAAAGCCGGTATTTTCTCATTCAAAAGGTGGCAACCCTAATCCCGATTAGCAATAGCATGGTACAGTAACAGTAATAGGGCCGTGGTCATGTGGATCGCATGGGCCATCCTCAGCGGTACAGGAGCGCACAGCAGCACACGTGAGTCAGCCTGGCGCCCACCTTCCTGCAGACGGTGCGGAGGAGACAGACGTGCAGCATTTCCCTCCGCACGCATCCCCGACAGCCAGGGCCAATCTCAACTACGCCACCCACCGGCAAACCATCCAGGAACAAGTGCAACAGAGCGGCCGTCCAATCAGTAATCCCGGCAGCTACAGCCCGGAGCTCCCCCTAGCGGCTGGTAAGAGAAATGACACTGTAGAGTTTAGAGTGAATGCGATGTAAATAGATTTCCGTGAATATAAATTAGTTTATAGTGTTACCAGGGCACCATCATTTTCCTCTCAGAAGGGGAGGTGCTCTCGCCTCATTATATTGCCCACCTGCATGTACTGCACCCCCATCCTCCACAGCTGTCCCCAGCAGTAATACGGGCAGTGCAGCGAGGCTGCTGGTGGGTACAGGCTGGGACTAGGGATTTATTTTCCTATTAGCACAAGCATAGTACAGTAATAGCAGAACGGCCGTGGTCACGTGTCACTGCATGAGTCATCCCCTGCGGTACACGAGCGGCCCACCTGCACTACATCACCTGCTATGACGTCATCCGGACACTCGTGCTTCCTTCATCAGACGGTGCGGCGGAGACAGACGTGCGGCCTTTCGCTCCGGATCCCCAATACCCAGGAGCCGTCTCAGCTACCACACCCACCGGCAAACATCCCGGCAACAAGAGCGGCTGTCCAGTCAGTAATGCCAGCTACAGCCCGGAGCTCCCCCTAGCGGCTGGTAGGATAAATAGCACTGTAGAGTTAGAGTGAATGCAATGTAAATAGATGTCCGTAAATATAAATTAGTTTCTACTATTACCAGGGCACCGGTGTAATGAAAAATATTGCATCCTATGATATTTTGCCACTTCAATGGACTGTGCTAAACTGCGCATGCGCGCCTTCACATTTCCCGGCTGTCATTATGTGCAACCACACCGGGATCAGGAACAGCACTGGGAGAATGTCACACTGAATTCTGTGACGCTGGAAATACATATCGGGGAGACAGCGGAGTGAAGAGAGAGTGATCGGATATTGTGACTCTTATTTCTGCATTATGGGAATCCCTTACATGAGGCTGCTCAGCACACAGGAATAGGGCAGCTGCATACAGAGCTGCACAGCAACAGGGGCGCAGCTGCCAGTGTAACTAAAGTGCCGCACATACTATAGGGGGCTTTATCAGAAAACGTGAGTTGTTTTTGTTACTTGTTCACTGTTATGGAATTCATAAAGATTGTTCAGTGCTGAAAACATAATTCCTTTATTTCCCTTCTTTTTAGCAATACTATGACTCTATATGACTCATAATTATTGATAATATGGGACACACTCAGGGCCGGGCCGAGGCATAGGCTGGAGAGGCTCCAGCCTCAGGGCGCAGGGTAGGAGGGGGCGCAGAATTCATTCAGCCACACACTATTAACTATATTATTTACTGACATACTGTTTAATGGTATTTGAGGTTGGTTATGTGGCTATCTGCAACTAAACTCCGCCCCAAGTCCCTGGGAAGCTCCGCCCCCACATGAAGTGGGTCCTAGGCCTACTTGTCTGTTCTGCTTTATTTAACTTGGGTGCCTTCCAGCCAGGGCCGGCGCTACCATAGAGGCAAAGGGGGCAATTGCCCTAGGGCCCCAGAGCCTGTAGGGGTCCCCAAGGAGTCTCCCCCAAACTTAAATGTTGTTCCCCGGTGCCCCTGCAGAGTCTTTAGCTGA
Source organism: Hyperolius riggenbachi (assembly GCF_040937935.1). Taxonomy (NCBI): domain Eukaryota; kingdom Metazoa; phylum Chordata; class Amphibia; order Anura; family Hyperoliidae; genus Hyperolius; species Hyperolius riggenbachi. The sequence continues at coordinate 341,712,136 of NC_090647.1, read as the reverse complement.
GCCAGATGGTGTCAGCCCCTGCCTCAGGGTCCTTGGGTGGAAATTTGGCTGCAACAAAGGGTCCCTACTGCCGATTTTTGATTGGGGGGGTGTCTGTTGGAGGCCCCGTGGTTAATCTTGCCCGGGGCCCCATTGTTATTAGAAGCGGCCCTGCTTCCAGCCACCTGGAGCCTTACAGGTTCCTGCGGTCCTCTTGTTGCACTCAGTTGATGAGCTGTGGGACTCAGATGTATTTATATGGTGATTATCAAATTTTTCATGTAAGAGGTCTCTGGTACACTTATTTGTAGACATGCTGGCTAATTGTGTTATATTGGGTCACAGCCTCATTCATTTGTGTTTTGGGGAAATCCTGCTGCCTAATTAATTATGCCATTTGGAGTCATGTTGCTGAATTATGTTATTTGTGGTCATGACATTGCAAATGTTTTTTGGGTGAGTTTAATCATGTGATTTGGAGGACATCAGGGGCGTAGCAATAGGGGTTGCAGAGGTTGCGATGGCATCGGGGACCCCGAAGGGCCCCCCCTCAACTGCAATATTAGCTCTCTATTGGTCCCGTGCTCATAATAATCACTTCTATAGATACTTTGGCAGCACGGTGGCGTAGTGGTTAGCTCTCTCGCCTTGCAGCGCTGGGTCCCTGGTTCGAATACCAGCCAGGGCACTATCTGCAAAGAGTTTGTATGTTCTCTCCGTGTCTGCATGGGTTTCCTCCGGGCACTCCGGTTTCCTCCCACATTCCAAAAACATACAGATAAGTTAATTGGCTCCCACTAAAAATTGGCCCTAGACTACAGTACTTACACTACATAATATAGACATATGGCAGTGGTAGGGATTAGATTGTGAGCTCCTCTGAGGGACAGTTAGTGACAAGATATATATATATATATATATATATATATATATATATATATATATATATATATATATATAAATACTAAATAATAATAATAATACTTTGAATAGTGGTAACCATTAGCAAGCTGTTCCCCATCCCCTTCTTGCACCTCTGACACTGTAGCTGCCATAGGCAGGTTTTGGTGTGCCATATCAATTGTTATGTATAGAGTGCTTGGTGGGCCCCATTGTCAAACTTGCTTCGGGGCCCACAGCTCCTTAGCTACACCACTGGAGGACATACTGATGTTATTCAGGGGATGTGCTACCTGTTATTTGAGGAAGATTATTATTATTGATTTATAAAGTGTCAGTATATTCCATGGTGCTACCTAGGCGGTGCTACCTAGGCGGTGCTGCCTAAGGGCTGGTTCACACTGAGACTTGCAGTGCATTACATTTTAATATAATGCACTGTTGTTGTTTTTTATACTGCAGTTTACATACCTACATGACTGGTGCCAAAGCTATAATGTACCAGGTCACCTTATTTTGCTTGTTATGCGATAAATATAAAGTTTTGTTATGTTTAACTGGTTCGGGATCGCTGCTACTTAAAAACACAATGCAAAATTTACGTCTGCTTAAGCCTGATGCAGCGAAGTTTTAACGCCAGCTCCCGTGCAGAACGTGACCGCGAGTCCTTGTTGTCAGCTCCGTACCACAGTCAGGAGCTGATTTCATTGGCACCTGACCCCCTTATCTCTGTGAGCCAATCACAGTGATCAGGAAGTAGTGAATTAAAAAAAAAGGCTCTGGTACTTAAAGGGTCCAGAGCCTGCGGTTCCAAAGTAGATATAGAAAATAATTTGATGTATGTAAGTGTCTTTCTTTAGGTTCAATACTATACTAATATTGCTTAATGATTTGTGTGCTCCTGACTTATGAAGTGCTGTGTAGGACTGTACTGTGACTGATGTATAAAGGCAAATGCAATAAAAACTAGAGGAAAAGTAACTGTGCCGCTGAAAGCAACCAATCAAGGGTTTTTTTTTTTCAGATTCTTTATTTATTTGTAGAAAGCATTAGACATGACATCCGAATATAAACTTCAAGTTAACTGAACTTTACATATTAAGTATCGAAGAGTCCATAGTGAGAAAGGTGTACATCAGGAGACGCAGTTCCAATTTCACATGTATATTATAAGTACAATAAGAGTTTAATGGTACACTTCCCTCGATTATTGTTATCGCTTCCCTTTTTTTTTTTTTTTTATGGCTATCTTATATTCAGGTCTAGATAAGCCAGACCCAAATGAAGAAATTGTAATCTAATATATGAACATAACATAACATATTAGCTCTTAAGAGCAAATTGAACATCTCCCAGACATTTGAGAGCTCATCTCTCTTCTCTCTGCGGCAAATGAAGAGAAAGATCCGCACCACCTTCAGAAAAGCTTAGTCTGTTTTATTGGAAAAAAACATACAAATTTAAAAAGAACTTTAAGGCAGGACAGTCCACTGTTTCGGGCTCCTGCCCATCTTCATGCTGCCTAGTTCAACAGTGGACTGTCCTGCCTTAAAGTTCTTTTTAAATTTGTATGTTTTTTTCCAATAAAACAGACTAAGCTTTTCTGAAGGTGGTGCGGATCTTTCTCTTCATTTGCCACAGTTTGAGTCCCATGGTGTCCGGGACTATTAGATCTGCACACCTGACCATCTGAAATTGATGGAAGCCAAGCAAGTGCGACTCCACACTCAAAATTACTCTCTTCTCTCTGCCACACATTGTGGTCTTCTCATGTCTGGGTCGGATACGGTCTCTCGTCCAGCAGCCCCTCACCCATATATGCTATTCATCAAAAAGTTATTAGTTCACTCTCTTGTCAACTCCCTGTATATTCCACTGTGTAGCTTAACTAGTTTTTCCTTAGTTCAGGTAGCGCTACCCTCTAGAATCCCCTCGAACTCCACTGATTCCCTAAACATTGACCAGAAAGCCCAGGTCTTTTTGAACACCTCTGTTCTATTCATTGTTGCATGTGTTAGATCTTCCATTATTTGAATGTGATCTTTCTCCTATACCAACTCTGAGGATCCTGGGGGGTTAGTATCTCGCCATTTCCTGACTATTACCCTTTTGGCTGCATTCAGAATATGTCGGACCACTGATCGTTTATATGCTCTCATAGACCAATCGTTGCAGTGGAGGAGATAAAATTCTGGTGTGAAGGGCGTGCTACGATTAGTGACATGTTTTAATAACCTCTCCACTTTGTTCCAGAAGTTTTCCAGATTGGGGCATGACCAAAGAATATGTGTCAGGGTACCTTGGGCACCCCCACATCTCCAGCATTTTTCATTTGTTTCTGGATATATTTTATGAAGTTTGTGGGGCGTATAATACCACTGTGAGAGAATCTTGTAGTTGGTTTCTTGGATTTTGCTGGACATAGAGGTCTTATGAGCATATAAACACATTTTTCCCCTTTGGGCCTCAGAGAAGGTGCGTCCCAGTTCTCCCTCCCACGTCTTAAAAAAGGGTGTCTCATAATCTGTCTGTGATATCAGGATAAGGTATATTTTCGATAAGGTTTTCTCGATCGGGTCTGACCCATTGCATAATTCCTCAAAATTCGTTAGGCATCTCGATTGTGTGGGCGTTATCCTTAGATGCCTCAAAAGGTGTCTTATCTGGAAATAGCCCCACCAATCCAACCCCGGCCTATTCGTACTCATTCTAAGTTCCTCTAGGGACTTACATGTCTCATTTGCTTGGATGTCTGCTAGTTTTAATGACCTAAGTTCTTTCCAATCTCTATGCATGTGGGCTCCGCTATCTACTGGGAGATCCGGATTGTCAATTAACGGTAGCAGCGGGGAGAGCCATGGTGACAGTCCCACTAAGTTTCGTAGTTTAAGGAAAATTTGTATAGTTTTAGCAGGTAATGGAGGCAAATTCTGTGCAGCACGGTTATCATGGGCTGTCCACAGACAGGAGGTGAGTTGGTTAGGAGAGAGATCATTTTCCAATTTGACCCACTGTTTAAGCGAGCTATGCCTTGCCCAGTCTACTGCTCTAGTGAGCATTGCCGCATAGCAGTAGTAGGCTACATTGGGCACTGCCAGGCCTCCATCTTGCTTTGGTTTATACATGATATCATGCTTTATTCTGGGAGGCTTTTGTTTCCAGATGTATTTATTAAAGATGGACTGGGCTTGGTGCAAAAAAGATGTCGGGATGGGCACTGGGAGGGTCTGAAAAAGGTACAGCAGCCTTGGCATTAGGTTCATTTTGATCACTGCTACTCTGCCCAACCATGAGAGTTGGGGTAGGTCCCATTTCTTCAAGTCTAATTCTAGAGTCTTTAGAAGTGCAGGGAAGTTATTTCTAAAGATATCGCCCAGAGAGCCAGTTATATTGGTTCCCAAATATTTTATGTGCTGATGTTTCCACTTAAAAGGGAAATTTTGTTCTAGTTGTGTTCTGGTTTCCTCTTTAAGTCCTACGTTAAATGCTTCACATTTGTCTGTGTTTATTTTAAAGTATGATAATGCCCCAAATCTGATGAATGCAGACATCAAATTGGGCAGAGACGTTAATGGGCTGGTTAAGAAGAAAAGCAGGTCATCTGCATAAGCTGCAATTTTATGTTCCGTTTTACCCACTGGGATACCTCTGATATTTTCATCCGCCCTAATCTGACATAGAAATGGCTCCATCGCCAAGGCAAATATTAGAGGGGACAGTGGGCATCCCTGGCGGGTGCTATTTTTTATTTCTAGAGGGCCTGAGATAATCCCGTTTACTTTGATGCGAGCTGTTGGTCTAGAGTATAGCGCATCTATACATGCCAATAGTCTGTCTCCTATGTTAATGTTCCGCAACACCGCTCTGATCCACTGCCAGTTCACCCGGTCAAAGGCTTTCTCCGCATCTGTAGAAAGTAGCATACAAGGAGTTTCCCCTGACCGGGTGAACTGGAGCAGGCCAATTGCCCTCAGGGTATTATCCCTAGCCTCTCTATGTGGAATGAAGCCCACCTGGTCCCAATTGACCAAGTGGCCCATGTGTTCAGCCAAGCGGTTTGCTATGGTCTTAGCGAGGATCTTTAGATCCAGGTTCAGGAGGGAGATTGGGCGATAGCTGCCGCATGCTGCCGGATCTTTGCCTGGTTTGTGAATTACAGTGACATGTGATTCCAGTGTTTGTAAGGGTAAAGTCACATCCTTGTCGGGGTCTGCTAACGCGTTAAATAATCTACTGAGATAGGGGGAAAGTATCCCCCTAAACTTTTTATAATATTCAATGGGATATCCGTCTGGTCCCAGTGCCTTCCCAGGTTTAATATCTACTATGACTTTATTTATTTCCGCTTCTGTAAAAGGGGCCTCTAGATCTGCTGTCATATTCTCGGTCAATTTGGGCATATTCGCCGAATCCAGGTAATCCGTTATGGCTTGCACAATATTGCCTTGTCTTATTTCCCCTGTTTTGTGTTTAAGGTCATAAAGTTTAGAGTAGAACTCTCTGAAACTCTGGGCGATAGATTCAGATCTTATATGTTTTTTTCCCCTGGAATCAACCACTTGCTCTATATATGTTTTTCTTTGCTGTTGTTTTAGTGCCCTTGCCAATAATTTACCTGGCTTGTTGCCAAACATAAAAAATTTATGTTGACATCTGCGGGCAGCTAATTTCGCATTATCCTGTAGCAATGAATTAAGCTTTTTCCTAGCTTCTAGTAAGGGAAATAGTACTTCTTGGGATGGACTTCTTTTGTGTAAATATTCCAGCTGCTGTACCTCCTCCAGGAGTTTTACCAACAATTCCGTTTTTTCCCTTTTCCGTTTTGTGCTGATCTTAATTAAAGCCCCTCTAAGCACACATTTATGTGCTTCCCATAAGGTGGAGGGCGACACATCCTCCTTATCATTTATGTCGAAGTACTCGTTCAATAGGTTCTTCACCCTCTCACAAATCAGTTGATCCTGAATTAGTGACACATTAAGGCGTCACGTAAATTGTTTATCTTTTTTCGTCGCGCAGTTCATTGTGACCCAAATGGGGGCATGATCTGAATAGGAGATCACTCCAATATCAGATTGTATATGTTCCGAAAGGAGGTTGTGAGAAAGAAAAATACAATCTATCCGCGAGTACGTGTTGTGGACTGCGGAAAAAAAGGAGTAATCTCTGTCATTGGGATGTGTCGCCCTCCAGCTATCAACTAGCTGTCTATCATGTAGAGCCTTCCTGACTTTGTTTAATTTAGAATAGGAAATAGTGGATCTCCCTGTGGAGGTATCTACATTAGGACTCAGAGGCATGTTGATGTCCCCCCCCCCAGGATAACACTTCCTTCAGCGAAGTTATCAAGCTCCTGCAATACTTTAAGTATAAATTTCTCCTGGTCTATGTTGGGTGCATAAATGGAGCAGATGGTGTATTTTAACTCCTTAATTAAGCATTTGACCATAATATATCTGCCATTTGGATCACATTGGGTCTGCAATGCAGTGAAGGGTAGGTCCCAGCTAATAAGAATTGCCACACCTTTGGTTTTGCTATCAAGTGAGTTGCTAGTGTAACAAAGGGGCAAATGATTATCAGTAAGCTTGGGAGCCTTCCCATTTTTGAAGTGTGTCTCCTGGAGGAGAACAATTTGTGCTCTTCGAGTCCACATATCTTTTAATACTATTCTTCGTTTTTCGGGAATATTTAAACCTTTGGAGTTGATTGAGAGTACCTTCATGGTAGCCATGATACAGAGCATAGAGGGCTGGTGGGGCGAGAGACCGCATTATTTATTGTAACCTTAAACCCAGGTAATTCAAACCTATTACTTTGCAAACTAAAATTGACCCCTGGGTCTAGACTCAGAGTCTTCAGATTGAAGATATCAACTATTCCAATGAGCAGAAGTCTCATCAGGGTAAGTTCCCTATGTGGGGACGTAGCAGTCACCAGTCTCATGAGTGTCTGCTTCTGTAGAGCCGAGCACACTCCCCCCTCCGGCCCAGCTCTCAATATCCATATATTTTCAATTAGTTCAAAGCGGGTATGTCTCCGTATATAATATAGGCAACCAATCAAGGTTTAGCTGTGAAATAAATAAAAAAAAAAAAGAAATCCTGCCTAATTGTTTAGGGCACTTTTGCATCAGATTTCATTGCGTTAGCCTTGACAAATCATCCCCACTAAGTGCTTGCAAAGGGCTGAAACTGTAAAGTGTAGAAGCCAGTTGCTTAAAGGGTATCTGAGGCGAGCAATTAAATGTGTCTTTTCTTACCTGGGGCTTCTTCCAGCCCCTAGAAGTCATTTGTGTCCCTCGCTGCAGATCCGGTCCTCTCTGGGGTACCGCTGGCAGCCACTAAGGATCGCCGACCCCCGATGGGTTGGCATCTTCTGCGCATGCGTGCCCACATCATCAGGGGCGTACTGCAACTACAGGCGCAGTGCGCTTCTGGTGAAGTGGGTGCGTCCTTGCGCAGGGCATGTGCACACATCCTCAAAAGCATAGCTCCCAACTGTCCCTCTTTTGGAGGGACAGTCCCTCTTTGGTAGCCCTGTCCCTCTTTCCTCCTCATTTATCCCTCTTTCAGGACTTTGTCACTCTTTCTATGTAAATATATATATTTCTCTACTAAAAAATGTGTTTGATTGACTCTAAACTTTATTCCTATCCTTTAAAAATTGATATATTACTCATTTTAAAATGTTAATATAAAGGAAGATGAACCAGGATAGAAAGGACCAGTGTGGTTTAAATTATAAAACAACATATTTTTCTTATGAAATCTTTATGGTATGCGTGACTAGGGTTGTGATAGGGCGTGGTCTTTCTTATCTCAAAAAGTTGGGAGGAATGCAAAAGATGCCAACCCATCGGGGTCGGCGATCCTTAGAGGCTGAAATTCAAAAACGGAGACTGCACACAAAGGGCTTTAGCGACAAGCTGTATTAGTGAGCATGTAGAGGCACATACACAACATGTTTCGGGCGGAGCCCTTCCTCAGGTGTGCCACACCCTTCACCAGTGACACCTAAATACCTTCCCACACACAGGAAGTCATGTGACAATCACATGACCCAAAGAAGCAGATACAAACATATCAATTAACCATTAAGGGAACTACACCAAAGGTGTCTACCCCAATAAGAACTGAGGAGTAGGACACCCAGACATAGTCGATTTATATAGTAATTCTTTCAATGATATTAATCAACATCAGAACAATATAGTTCCATCATATTTAACGATACCAATCTTGGAAAGTCCTTTTATAAACATTCTGCGCAATCCATTTCATCCTAGGAGAAAAACATCACAGAAAACATCTTAAGCTCAAATTTTCGTTTAGGCCATTAGGGCATACACAGTCAAATTTCCTTATCCATTTAGCCTCACACTGCAGCAGCAGTTTCTTTCGATTACCACCTCTCAGGAGCTTTGGCACATCCTCAACCACAAACCAACGCAACTGACTTGCTCTGTGGCGAGATTGTAGGAAGTGCCTGGACACAGAGGTTTCATACTCTTTTTTTACCCAAAGCAAAGTTAGTAACATCTCGTTTATGCTCCTGTATCCGCTCCTTCACTGGTCTCTGAGAGACCAGTGAAGGAGCGGATACAGGAGCATAAACGAGATGTTACTAACTTTGCTTTGGGTAAAAAAAGAGTATGAAACCTCTGTGTCCAGGCACTTCCTACAATCTACAATCTCGCCACAGAGCAAGTCAGTTGCGTTGGTTTGTGGTTGAGGATGTGCCAAAGCTCCTGAGAGGTGGTAATCGAAAGAAACTGCTGCTGCAGTGTGAGGCTAAATGGATAAGGAAATTTGACTGTGTATGCCCTAATGGCCTAAACGAAAATTTGAGCTTAAGATGTTTTCTGTGATGTTTTTCTCCTAGGATGAAATGGATTGCGCAGAATGTTTATAAAAGGACTTTCCAAGATTGGTATCGTTAAATATGATGGAACTATATTGTTCTGATGTTGATTAATATCATTGAAAGAATTACTATATAAATCGACTATGTCTGGGTGTCCTACTCCTCAGTTCTTATTGGGGTAGACACCTTTGGTGTAGTTCCCTTAATGGTTAATTGATATGTTTGTATCTGCTTCTTTGGGTCATGTGATTGTCACATGACTTCCTGTGTGTGGGAAGGTATTTAGGTGTCACTGGTGAAGGGTGTGGCACACCTGAGGAAGGGCTCCGCCCGAAACATGTTGTGTATGTGCCTCTACATGCTCACTAATACAGCTTGTCGCTAAAGCCCTTTGTGTGCAGTCTCCGTTATTGAATTTCTACGTCAGTGAAGCAGGAGTGGTGTACCTGCAGGAGAAGTGCACCGGCACGAGGGTCTGTCTTAGGCCCAGAAGGTGGGTGACGTGTGAACTTTTGGAGATCCTTAGAGGCTGCCAGCGGGACCCAGGAGAGGACCGGAGCTGTGGCGAGGGACACAAATGACTTCTAGGGGCTGGAAGAAGCTCCAGGTAAGAAAAGACACATTTAATTGCTCTCCTTGGATATTCTTTAAACAGGTACTGTAGGTATGAGACACAAGATAGATAGACAGGTGTCAAGCAAGTCAGTAATGCTGTGGAGTATGTTATTGCAGAATGGTGCAAAGCTCATATGTTGACTGGGTCACCACTTGTCGTCACTCAGTATTATTAGGACAAGGCTGATTTGCCCAAGGAAGGGTTAGGCTTAGCTAGCGTCTCTTGCAAAGTGCTTTATCGCTACCAAAATGTTCACTACCATGCGGATTGGTTTGGGAGGTCAGAGGTAAAATCCCTCACTGGTTCCTGCTGGCCCCTAATCCGCCTCTCTAGTGATTAGCTATGCAATTTATTTTTTTATTTGGAGGAAAACTATGACTGGAAGATAATCAAAAATGATAATCATTTGATGTTGCAGTGATGTGGCATTGGCTGCTGGTGGCCCCCCTTTTATATACATAATGCAAACAGGCTTTTACCCTGACAGATTCCATGCTGAACTCTATTGGGAAGTGGTCTGCAGTGTGTGGCAGGCAGTAGTTCCCTCTCTGATAGAATCTGGTCACAGAGGGATCTGTAGCGATCATACATCAAGAAAATGTTTTTGCTGCTAATAGGCAAAAGTTTGTAACCTTCGCTTGGATCATATCAGATAATAGTGAGGACTGCTGAAAGGTAGTGATATAGCAGTCATGTAATTGTAGCCACCTCCAGTACCTGCAGTAAAAAAAATGTATCATATATACACATAGTCCTGCATTTTTTTTCCCTTTTATTTACAAAATGTTACTGCCATTAAATCAATGCTGCTGCAACAGCACAAATGGTATTTCACATTTACCCTTTTAGCAATACTTACTGTGGTTTGATATGACCCAGATGAGGCCCTTTTACACATACCCCATCACGTCGCGATACTCGCCCCCCCCCCCCTTACCGCAGCTTGTCGCAGTGGCCATTAAAGTCAGTGAGGCATGACACACTGCCTGCGGTGCGGCCGACGAGGCGGAAGTACTCCGAGCACCGCATAAGTGGCACACAAGCTGCCGTGCATTACTCTGCGACTCCCGGAAGCGCACTAGAAGTCATGTGTTCATTTTTTTCCTCTGGTCGCACCGTGGCTACAACACGTGGTGCGACTCTTTGGCCGCAATTGTTCCGAATAACACAGCTACCACAGTGCACAAGAATAAAAGGACCCTTAAGTACTCAATAGCTGCTAGGTACCCAACACATGGTACACGTACCCCAGCATGTCCTTAAGTAGGCCTCAGGGGGTACAGTAAATATAGTATAGCAATTTTGAAGGCTAAAAAATGATAAATAATTTACATATAAATAATACAAAAATACCCATTAGATCCCTTTTAAAAGCTTCGCTTTAAAAGGAACCTGAAGGGAGAGAAATATGGAGGCTACCATCTTCATTCTCTAGTAAACAATGCCAGTTGCCTGGCTTCTGTTCTGATTCTCTGACTCTAGTACTTTAAATTGAGCATGCGGAGCAGATGCTTTGACCCCGGTCTGACTCCACTGGCTGCATGCTTGTTGCAGGTGTGTGACTCAAGAACAACTAAGGGCTAGCTTTCACTAGGGGTGATTTTCACATGCAAATAGGATGGTAGTCTATGGATTTCAATACGCTGCTTTTCACTGTCAGAATTTGCATGTAAAAAAAAATGTATGGCATGCAGCAAAAAAATGTGCGTGTCAACTTACTGCCCACACAATGCTATGGGCCTATTCACATCTCTGTGTTGTAACTGATTGTGTTATTCAAATTCGCTGCAGGCAGGCCTTGAATTAACGTCTATGCCCAGTCTTTATTGCAGTTCACACACATTACAACATGTGCGTTATGCAACTGACCGCTGTGAACCTAGCTCAGCATAACAGCCAGGCAACTGGCATTGTTTATATAGGGAGTGAAGATGGCAGCCTCCATATTCCTTGCACTTTCAGCATGTGTGATTCTTAATGGGAACCAAAACAATGTCACCCTTAAAGGGAACCTAAAGCGAGTAAAATTATTTAAAATAAATACATGACATAGCTGCAAATGAATATTACATACTTACCTCACCGTCAGTTCCTCTCAGAAGCTCACCATTTTTTTTCTTACAGTGATCCCTTCCAGTTTTGACAATATTTTGTCAGAACTGAAATATTCCAGTTGCTGTCAGTTATATATCAGCAGCTGTCAGTTACAACTGAATGTGCAAGGTAATGCCCATGTTTCTGTATGGCTCAAGTGGGTGATATTTCAGTTTAACAGTGTGCTGACCAGGACGCTGTTATAGAGTAATGGCCATTTTTAAAATGCAGGACAGAGAATTCCATTGATTACAGTGGACAAATGGGACGCAGGAGAGGAGAAAGAGATTGAAGAGTAGACTACACAGGAGGTAAGTATGACCGGTGTAAGTATGACCGGTGTATGGTTATTTTGACTTTTTATTTTCAGTTCAGGTTCTCTTTAATAATCCCTGATTGTTTGGACAACATGTCCGTACAGTGCTTAAGCCCTGACATTTTGCCCTGTTATAGAAGTGCAGCATGTGCTGCTAATTGAAAAGGGGAAGAGGGAAGAAGAGCGGCATTTGAGCGAGCAAAACCTACAGCATGAGAACAAAAGGAAATAGATCGCTAAACAATTTGTAACAAACAAGTGTACTGTCGTGTACAATGAGGAATCGCTAAATGACATAATTCGCCAACTATGCATGCAATAGATACTTGGCTGTGAGGGATTATCATCTTAGCTGCACTAGAATTACCGTCTTAGCTGCATTTTGTTGTGTATAAATCCTTACTATAGCTGTACTTTATTCTGCTATATCTATGGCTTAGCAGGATGACCTCTGTGTACAACTATGTCTCAGGTGGCTTCTCCAAGGTCTCTGGTTTCACAATATCAATGAAGAAGCTGGTTGTATTGTTGAATCTGTGTTATGATTTGTGCAGTACCTTAATCATTATAAACCCTGCTACAGACATCAGATAGTTGTCTAGCGTACAATGCAACTGCCATCATATTCTCTACAAGCAGTGATCCTTGCCAGATGTGTACACCAGTGGCCACATATTATTTTCCTCTGGATATGAGAACATAGTGCGACCGTAGCAGTGCACGTTTTCACTCCCACAGGCATCATCGGGAGCTTACTGCGCAGGCACAGAACTGTACTGCGCCTGCACAGTAGGCTCCCAATGTGCGTATGGGAGTGAGGATGCGCACGGCCACGGCCACGCACCCACAGTGCTATTCGTGTAGTTAGACGAATAATTAGCAGGTCTACGGCGGTGACAAATAGAGGGGGCTTCAGTGACAGCGTGGGATTTAATAGCTGCAGGGGGTCGGTAGGAGCCCCAGGTAAATGACGCTTTTGGGGGGGTTACACCCCAGAAAACACCTTTAAGGCTTTGTTCTAATTATCAAAAGTTGGTTTGGCTTAGATTGGCCCTTTATTGGCGCTTAAGGGCCACTTCAATTGTAATAGTTCTAAGCTGTTCTCTGCAGCTCTGTAACTGTGGATAATTCCCAGAATATATTCCTGTGTACAGATACAGATTCCCGTGCAAAGTCTCCACATCAGAATCCTGGTTAACAGGTACGGCTCATTCTCTTGTGAAATATAATCTAACTCCAGTTTAACAAACTCAAATTAATTTGCAACTTTCTTCTTTTGTAGATGGTAATTCTCCTTAGAATATCAGCAGGTAAGTTCCTATGACTTTCTCTCAATTTCAACAATAATTAAATTTATACCAGCTTCTTCTTCTTTTTAGATTTCCTGGCTCACTCACTTTCCTGCAAAGGTAAGTCAGAAAGAAAACTGTGTGCACGTCAATGTTTCATTTTAGGAAAAAGGAACGGTAAAAACCAAAGGAAGGTGTTTAAGGATGCGAGAAGGGATACACAGTAGGGCAGAAGGAAAACAGTAAAAGAAGTATTAGAAAACTGGATAAAGGAACAAGAAGAAGAAAGACAAAAATTTTAAGTATGGAAGCAAAAAAGGCTGCATATATGTATAAAGGATAGGCTAATAAGCTATTAATCTTATAAACAGAGAGGGAATCTTACCTCTCTTGAAGAATTTGGACCAGTTTATTGAAAAAAAGGTCTTTTATTCAAGCACATAAAATTGAAAACGCGTTTCGCGGGTACTTGCCCGCTTCCCCAGGTCAGTGAAAAAAAAACAGGTGCCTTAACTGCTGTGGCTGTGTAGCAAGCATGAGCGCCTCTCTGTTCAGACAGAGAGGCGTTAAAGAATTGGTATGTGTACATGTATGTGTGTCATTTCAGAAGAAAGGCGTACAGTACAGTAAGAAGGCATATGCAAGTTGGAAGATGAAAAAAGAAGAAGATGGAAGACATCAAAAGTAAGTCAGAAAGAAAACAGTTTGTATATAAATGTGTCATTTTAGGAAGAAGGAGCAGTGAGAAAAGAAATCTTAGAAGATGCGAGAAGATGTACACAGGAGGGCAGAAGGAAGACAGCTATGGTAAGTATGAGAGCAATAAAAGACTGCATATATGTGTGTAATTTCAGAAAAGAAAGAGAACTAATACATAAAAAGGCATATGCATGTTGGAAAAGAAAAAAGAAGGTGGAAGACATCAAAAGTAAGTCGGAAGGAAAACAGTTTGTATATAAATGTGTCATTTTAAGAAGCAATAGCAGTAGGAAGAAAGAAATGTGCTGGAAGATGCAAGAAGTATACAGGAGTGCAGAAAGAAGACAGCAATGGTAAGTATGAGAGCAATAAAAGACTGCATATGTGTCATTTCAGAAAAAAAGAAGGAATAATACAAAGAAAGGCATATGCAAGTTTGAAGATGGACAGAGGGAGAAACTGAAGACAGCAGTGGTAAGTCAAAAAGAAAAGTATGTTGTATATAAATGTGTCATTTTATATAGAAGGAGCAGTGAAAAGAAGGAAAAGTCTTAGAACATTCGACAATTGGTGCACAGACGGGCAAAACTAAAGACAGCAATGGTAAGTATGAGAGCAAAAAAATACTGCATGTATGTGTGTCTTTTCAGAAAAAAAGGAGTACTACATTAGAAGGCATATGCATGATGGAAGATGAAAAAAGAAGATGATGGAAGACATCAAAAGTAAGTCAAAAGGAAAAGAGTTTGTATATAAACGTGTCATTTTAGGAAGAAGGCGCAGTGAGAAAAGAAATCTTAGAAGATGCGAAAAGAAGTACACAGGAGGGCAGAGGAAAGACAGTGTTAGTAAGTATGAGAGCAAAAAAATACGGCATGTATGTGTGTCATTTCAGAAAAGGAGTTCTGCATAAAAAGGCATATGCAAGTTGGAAGATGAAAAAAGAAGAAGATGGAAGACATCAAAAGTAAGTCAGAAGGAAAACAGTTTGTATATAAATGTGTCATTTTAGGAAGCAATAGCAGTAGGAAGAAACAAACGTGCATGAAGATGCAAGGAGTACAAAGGAGTGCAGAAGGAAGACAGCAATGGTAAGTATGAGAGCAATAAAAGACTGCATATGTCTGTCATTTCAGAAAAAAAGAAGGAATAATAAAAAGAAAGGCATATGCAAGTTTGAAGATGGACAGAGGGAGAAACTGAAGAAAGCAGTGGTAAGTTAAAAAGAAAAAATGTTGTATATAAATGTGTCATTTTAGGTAGAAGGAACAGTGAAAAGAAAAAAAAAGTCTTAGAACATGTGAGAATTGGTGCACAGGAGGACAGAAAAAAGACAGTGATGGTAAGTATGGGAGCAAAAAAAGGCTGCATGTATGTGTGTCATTTCAGAAAAAAGGGGTACTACATAAGAAGGCAAATGCAAATTGGAAGATAAAAAAAAAGAAAAAGATGTAAGACATCAAAAGTAAGTCAGAAGGAAAACAGTTTGTATATAAATGTGTCATTTTAGGAAGAAGTAGCAGTGAGAAAAGACATCTTTGAAGATGCGTGAAGAAGTACACAGGAGGGCAGAAGAATGACAGCAATGGTAATTATGAGAGCAAAAAGATACTGCATGTATATGTGTCATTTCAGAAAAAAAGGAGTACTACATAAGAAGGCATATGCAAGTTGGAAGATGAAAAAAAGAAGATGGAAGACATCAAAAGTAAGTCAGAAGAAAAACAGTTTGTATATTAATGTGTCATTTTAGGAAGCAATAGCAGTGAGAAAAGAAATCTTAGAAGATTCAAGAAGAAGTACACAGGAGGGCAGAAGGAAGACAGTTTTGGTAAGTATGAGAGCAAAAAAATACTGCATGTATGTGTGTCATTTCAGAAAAGGAGTACTGCATAAGAAGGCATATGCAAGTTGGAAGATGAAAAAAAGAAGAAGATGGAAGACATCGAAAGTAAGTCAGAAGGAAAACAGTTTGTATATAAATGTGTCATTTTAGGAAGCAATAGCAGTAGGAAGAAACAAACGTGCATGAAGATGCGAGGAGAAGTACACAGGAGTGCAGAAGGAAGACAGCAATGGTAAGTATGAGAGCAGTAAAAGACTGCGTATGTGTGTCATTTCAGAAAAAAAGGAGGAATAATAAAAAGAAAGGCATATGCAAGTTTGAAGATGGACAGAGGGAGAAACTGAAGACAGCAGTGGTAAGTTAAAAAGAAAAAATGTTGTATATAAATGTGTCATTTTAGGTAGAAGGAACAGTGAAAAGAAAGAAAAGTCTTAGAACATGTGAGAATTGGTGCAAAGGAGGACAGAAAAAAGGCAGTGATGCTAAGTATGGGAGCAAAAAAAGACTGCATGTATGTGTGTCATTTCAGAAAAAAAGGGGTACTACATAAAAAGGCATATGCAAATTGGAAGATAACAAAAAAGAAAAAGATGGAAGACATCAAAAGTAAGTCAGAAGGAAAACAGTTTGTATATAAATGTGTCATTTTAGGAAGAAGTAGCAGTGAGAAAAGACATCTTTGAAGATGCGTGAAGAAGTACACAGGAGGGCAGAGGAAAGACAGCAATGGTAAGAATGAGAGCAAAAAAATACTGCATGTATGTGTGTCATTTCAGAAAAGGAGTACTGCATAAGAAGGCATATGCAAGTTGGAAGATGAAAAAAGAAAAAGATGGAAGACAACAAAAGTAAGTCAGAAGGAAAACAGTTTGTATATAAATGTGTCATTTTTAGGAAGAAGGAGCAGTGATAAAAGATGTCTTAGATGATGTGAGACGAAGTACACAGGAGGGCAGAGGAAAGACAGCAATGGTAAGTATGAGAGCAAAAGAATACTGCATGTATGTGTGTCATTTCAGAAAAAAAGGAGTACTACATAAGAAAGCATATGGATGTTGGAAGATGAAGAGAGAAGATGGAAGACATCAAAAGTAAGTCAGAAGGAAAACAGTTTGTATACAAATGTGTCATTTTTGGAAGAAGGAGCTGTGAGAAAAGAAATTTTAGAAGATGTGAGAAGAAGTACACAGGAGGGCAGAAAGAAGACAGCGGTAGTAAGTATGAGAGCAATACAAGACTGCATATATGTGTGTCATTTCAGACAAGAAAGAGTAATAATACATGAAAAGGCATATGCATGTTGGAAGATGAAAAAAGAAGACGGTGGAAGACATCAAAAGTAAGTAAGAAGGAAAACAGTTTATATATAAATGTGTCATTTTAGGAAGAAGGAGCAGTGAGAATGAAATATTAGAAAATGCGAGAAAAAGTACACAGCAGAGCAGAAGGAAAACAGTGCTGGTAAGTATGAGAGCAAAAAAGACTGCATTTATGTGTATCATTTCAGAAAAAAAAGGAGTACTGCATAAGAAGGCAATTGCAAGTTGGAAGATTACAAAAGAAGAAGATGGAAGACATCAAAAGTAAGTCAGAAGGAAAAGAGTTTTTATATAAATGTGTCATTTTAGGAAGCAATAGCATTGAGAAAAGAAATCTTAGAAGAGGCGAGAAGAAATACACAGGGGGCAGAAGAATGACAGCAATGGTAAGTATGAGAGCAAAAAAATACGGCATGTATGTGTGTCATTTCAGAAAAAAAGGAGTACTACATAGGAAGGCATATGCATGTTGGAAGATGAAAAAAGAAGATGGAAGACATCAAAAGTAAGTCAGAAGGAAAACAGTTTGTATATAAATGTGTCATTTTAGGAAGCAATAGCAGTAGGAAGAAACAAACGTGCATAAAGATGCAAGAAGAAGTACACAGGAGTGCAGAAGGAAGACAGCAATGGTAAGTATGAGGCAATAAAAGATTGCATATGTGTGTCATTTCAGGAAAAAAAGGAATAATAAAAAGAAAGGAATATGCACGTTTGAAGATGGACAGAGGGAGAAACTGAAGACAGCAGTGGTAAGTTAAAAAGAAAAAAAGGTTGTATATAAATGTGTCATTTTAGGTAGAAGGAACAGTGATAAGAAAGGTCTTAGAACATAAGAGAATTGGTGCACAGGAGGACAGAAAAAAGCAGTGATGCTAAGTATGGGAGCAATAAAAGGCTGCATGTATGTGTGTCATTTCAGAAAAAAGGGTACTACATAAAAAGGCATATGCAAATTGGAAGATGAAAAAAGAAGATGGAAGACCACAAAAGTAAGTCAGAAGGAAAACAGTTTGTATATAAATGTGTCATTTTAGGAACAAGGAGCAGTGAGAAAAGAAATCTTAGAAGATGCGAGAAGAAGTACACAGGAGGGCAGAAGGAGGACAGTGTTGGTAAGTATAAGAGCAAAAATAGACTGTATGTATATGTGTTTTTTCAGAAAAACAGGATTATTACATAAGAAGGCATATGCATGATGGAAGATGAAAAAAGAAGAAGATGGAAGACATCAAAAGTAAGTCAGAACTAAAACAGTTTGTATATAAATGTGTCTTTTTAGGAAGAAGGAGCAGTGAGAAAAGATATCTTAGAAGATGCAAGAGGAAGTAAACAGGAGGGCAGAGAAAAGAGAGCAATGGTAAGAATAAGAGCATAAAAGGACTGCATGTATGTGTGTCATTTCAGAAAAAAAGGAGTACTGCATAAGAAGGCATATACAAGTTGGAAGATTAAAAAAGAAGATGGAAGACATAGAAAGTAAGTCCGAAGGAAAAGAGTTTGTATATAAATGTGTCATTTTAGGAAGCCATAGCATTGAAGAAAGAAATCTTGGAAGATGCGAGAAGAAGTACACAGGAGGGCAGAAGAATGACGGCAATGGTAAATATGAGAGCAAAGAAATACTGCATGTATGTGTGTCATTTCAGAAAAATAAGAGTACTACATAAGAAGGCATATGAAAATTGGGAGATGAAAAAAGAAGAAGTTGGAAGACATCAAAGGTACTGTAAGTCAGAAGGAAAACAGTTTGTATATAAATGTGTAATTTTAGGAAGAAGGAGCAGTGAGAAGAAATCTAAGAAGATGCGAGAAGAAGTACACAGGAGGGCAGAAGGAAGACACTGTTGGTAAGTATGAGAGCAAAAAAATTCTGCATGTATGTGTGTCATTTCAGGAAAAAGAAGTACTACAAAAGAAGACTTATGGAAGTTGAAAAAAGAAGAAGACAGAAGACATCAAAAGTAAGTCAGAAGGAAAAGAGTTTGTATATAAATGTGTCATTTTCGGAGGCAATAGCATTGAGAAAAGAAATCTTAGAAGACGCAAGAAGAAGTACACAGGAGGGCAAAAGAATAACAGCAATGGTAAGTATGAGAGCAAAAAAAATACTGCATGTATGTGTGTCATTTCGGAAAAAAGAAGTACTACATAAGAATCCATATGCATGTTGGAAGTTGAAAAAAAGAAGAAGATGGAAGACATCAAAAGTAAGTCAGAAGGAAAACCGTATATAAATGTGTCATTTTAGGAAGAAGGAGCAGTGAGAAAAGATATCTTAGAATATGTGAGCAGAAGTACACAGGAGGGCAGAGGAAAGACAGCAGTGGTAAGAATAAGAGCAAAAAAAAAGTTTGCATATATGTGTATCATTTCAGAAAAAAAGGAGTACTGCATAAGAAGGCATATGCAAGTTGGAAGATTACAAAAGAAGAAGATGGAAGACATCAAAAGTAAGTCAGAAGGAAAAGAGTTTGTATATAAATGTGTCATTTTAGGAAGCAATAGCATTGAGAAAAGAAATCTTAGAAGATGCACAGGAGGGCAGAAGAATGACAGCAATGGTAATTATGAGAGCAAAAAGATACTGCATGTATATGTGTCATTTCAGAAAAAAAGGAGTACTACATAAGAAGGCATATGCAAGTTGGAAGATGAAAAAAAGAAGATGGAAGACATCAAAAATAAGTCAGAAGAAAAACAGTTTGTATATTAATGTGTCATTTTAGTAAGCAATAGCAGTGAGAAAAGAAATCTTAGAAGATTCAAGAAGAAGTACACAGGAGGGCAGAAGGAAGACAGTGTTGGTAAGTATGAGAGCAAAAAAATACTGCATGTATGTGTTTCATTTCAGGAAAAGGAAGTACTACATAAGAAGGCATATGCAAGTTGGAAGGTGAAAAAAGAAGAATATGGAAGACATCAAAAGTAAATCAGAAGGAAAAGAGTTTGTTTATAAATGTGTCATTTTAGGAAGCAATAGCAGTGAGAAAAGAAATCTTAGAAGATGCGAGAAGAAGTACACAGGAGCGCATGAGGAACACAGTGTTGGTAAGTATTTAAGCAAAAAAAGACTGTATGTATGTGTCATTTAAAAAAAAGGAGTACTGCATAAGAAGACATATGCAAGTTGGAAGATTAAATAAAGAAGAAGATGGAAGACATCAAAAGTAAGTCAGAAGGATAACAGTTTGTATATAAATGTATCATTTTAAGAAGAAGGAGCAGAGAGAAAAGATATCTTAGAAGATGTAGAAGAAGAGTAGAAGTACACAGGAGGGCAGAGGAAAGACAGCAATGGTAAGAATGAGAGCAACAAAATACTGCATGTATGCGTGTCATTTCAGAAAAAAAAAGAGTACTACATAAGAAGGCTTATGGAAGTTGGAAGATGAAAAAAGAAGATGAAAGACAACAAAAGTAAGTCAGAAGGAAAACAGTTTGTATATAAATGTATCATTTTAGGAAGAAGGAGCAGAGAGAAAAGATATCTTAGAAGATGTAGAAGAAGAGTAGAAGTACACAGGAGGGCAGAGGAAACACAGCAATGGTAAGAATGAGAGCAAAAAAAGTCTGCATATATGTGTGTCATTTCAGAAAAAAGGAGTACTGCATAAGAAGGCATATGCAAGTTGGAAGATTAAAAAAAAAAAGAAAATGGAAGACATCAAAAGTAAGTCAGAAGGAAACAAGTTTGTATATAAATGTGTCATTTTAGGAAGCAATAGCATTGAAGAAAGAAATCTTGGAATATGCGAGAAGTAGTACACAGGAGGGCAGAAGAATGACAGCAATGGTAAATATGAGAGCAAAGAAATAGTGCATGTATGTGTGTCATTTCAGAAAAAAAGGGGTACTACAAAAGAAGGCATATGCAAGTTGGAAGATTACAAAAGAAGAAGATGGAAGACATCAAAAGTAAGTCAGAAGGAAAAGAGTTTGCATATAAATGTGTCATTTTAGGAAGCAATAGCATTGAGAAAAGAAATCTTTGAAGACGCGAGAAGAAGTACACAGGAGGGCAGAAGGAAGACAGTGTTGGTGAGTATTTAAGCAAAAAAAGACTGCATGTATGTGTGTCATTTCAGGAAAACGAAGTACTACATAAGAAGGCATATGCAAGTTGGAAGATGAAAAAAGAAGAAGATGCAAGACATCAATAGTAAGTCATAAGGAAAACAGTTTGTATATAAATGTGTCATTTTAGGAAGAAGGAGCAGTGAGAAAAGAAATCTTAGAAGATGCGAGAAGAAGTACACAGGAGCGCAGAAGGAACACAGTGTTGGTAAGTATTTAAGCAAAAAAAGACTGTATGTATGTGTCATTTAAAAAAAAAAAAAAAGGAGAGCTACATAAGAAGGCATATGCAAGTTGGAAGATGAAAAAAGAAGAAGATGGAAGACATCAAAAGTAAGTCATAAGGAAAACAGTTAGTATATAAATGTGTCATTTTAGGAAGAAGGATCAGAGAGAAAAGATATCTTAGAAGATGCGAGAAGAAGTACACAGGAGGGCAGAGGAAAGACAGCAATGGTAAGAATGAGAGCAAAAAAAAAGTCTGCATATATGTGTGTCATTTCAGAAAAAAAGGAGTACTGCATAAGAAGGAATATGCAAGTTGGAAGATTAAAAAAAAGAAGAAGATGGAAGACATCAAATGTAACTCAGAAGGAAAAGAGTTTGTATATACATGTGTCATTTTAGGAAGCAATAGCATTGAGAAAAGAAATCTTAGAAGATGCGAGAAGTACATAGGAGGGCAGAAGAATGTCAGCAATGGTAAGTATGAGAGCAAAAAAAGACGGCATCTATGTGTGTTATTTCAGAAAAAAGGAGTTCTACATAAGAAGGCATATGCAAATTGGAAGATGAAAAAAGAAGATGAAAGACATCAAAAGTAAGTCAGAAGGAAAACAGTTTGTATATAAATGTGTCATTTTAGGAAGAAGGAGCAGTGAGAAGAGATATCTTAAAAGATGTGAGAAGAAGTACACAGGGGGGCAGAGGAAAGACAGCAATGGTAAGAATGAGAGCAAAAAAGTCTGCATATATGTGTGTCATTTCAGAAAAGAAGGAGTACTGCATAAGAAGGCATATGCAAGTTGGAAGATGAAAAAAGAAGATGGAAGACATCAGAAGTAAGTCAGAAGGAAAAGAGTTTGTATATAAATGTGTCATTTTTAGGAAGCAATAGCATTAAAGAAATAAATCTTAGAAGATGCGAGAAGAAATACACAGTAGGGCAAAAGAATGACAGCAATAGTAAGTATGAGAGCAAAAAAATACTGCACGTATGCGTGTCATTTCAGAGCAGTGAGAAAAGAAATCTTAGAAAAGAAAGAAAAGTCTTAGAACATGTGAGAATTTGTGCAAAGGAGGACAGAAAAAAGGCAGCAATAGTAAGTATGAGAGCAAAAACAGACTGCATGTATGTGTGTCATTTCTGAAAAAAAGGGGTACTACATAAGAAGGCATATGCAAATTGGATGATGAAAAAAGAAGATGGAAGACAACAAAAGTAAGTCCGAAGGAAAACAGTTTGTATATAAATGTGTCATTTTAGGAAGAAGGAGCAGTGAGAAAAGAAATCTTAGAAGATGCGTGAAGAAGTACACAGGAGGGCAGAGGAAAGACAGCAATGGTAAGAATGAGAGCAAAAAAAGTCTGCATATATGTGTGTCATTTCAGAAAAAAAGGAGTACTGCATAAGAAGGCATATGCAAGTTGGAAGATGAAAAAAGAAGAAGATGGAAGACAACAAAAGTAAGTCAGAAGGAAAAGAGTTTGTATATAAATGTGTCATTTTTAGGAAGCAATAGCATTAAAGAAATAAATCTTAGAAGATGCGAGAAGAAATACACAGTAGGGCAAAAGAATGACAGCAATAGTAAGTATGAGAGCAAAAAAATACTGCACGTATGCGTGTCATTTCAGTAAAAAAGGAGTACTACATAAGAAGGCATATGCATGTTAAAAAAGAAGATGGAAGCCATCAAAAGTAAGTCAAAAGGGAAACAGTTTGTATAGTAATGTGTCACTTTTGGAAGAAGGAGCAGTGAGAAAAGAAATCTTAGAAGATGCGAGAAGAAGTACACAGGAGGGCAGAAGGAAGACAGCTGTAGTAAGTGTGAGAGCAATACAAGACTGCATATATGTGTGTCATTTCAGACAAGAAAGAGTAATAATACATAAAAAGGCATATGCATGTTGGAAGATGAAAAAGAAGAAGGTGGAAGACATCAAAAGTAAAAGGAAAACAGTTTGTATATAAATGTGTCATTTTAGGAAGAAGGAGCAGTGAGAATGAAATATTAGAAAATGCGAGAAGTACACAGCAGAGCAGAAGGAAAACAGTGTTGGTAAGTATGAGAGCAAAAAAGACTGCATGTATGTGTGTCATTTCAGAAAAAAAAAGAGTACTGCATAAGAAGGCATATGCAAGTTGGAAGATTACAAAAGAAGAAGATGGAAGACATCAAAAGTAAGTCAGAAGGAAAAGAGTTTTTATATAAATGTGTCATTTTAGGAAGCAATAGCATTGAAAAAAGAAATCTTAGAAGATGCGAGAAGAAGTACATAGGAGGGCAGAAGAATGACAGCAATGGTAAGTATGAGAGCAAAAATATACTGCATGTATGTGTGTCATTTCAGAAAAAAAGGAGTACTACATAAGAAGGCATATGCAAATTGTAAGATGAAAAAAGAAGAAGATGGAAGACATCAAAAGTAAGTCAGAAGGAAAACAGTTTGTATATAAATGTGTCATTTTAAGAAGCAATAGTATTGAGAAAAGAAATCTTGGAAGATGCGAGAAGTGCACAGGAGGGCAGAAGAATGACAGCAATGGTTAATATGAGAGCAAACAAATACGGCATGTATGTGTGTCATTTCAGAAAAAAAGGAGTACGTCATAAGAAGGCATATGCAAGTTGGAAGATGAAAAAAAGAAGAAGATGGAAGACATCAAAAGTAAGTCAGAAGGAAAACAGTTTGTATATAAATGTGTAATTTTAGGAAGAAGGCGCAGTGAGAAAAGATATTTTAGAAGATGCGAGAAGAAGTACACAGGAGGGCAGAGGAAAGACAGCAATGGTAAGAATGAGAGCAAAAAAATGTCTGCATATATGTGTGTCATTTCAGAAAAAAAGGAGTACTGCATATGAAGGCATATGCAAGTTGGAAGATTAAAAAAGAAGATGAAAGACATCAAAATTAAGTCAAAAGGAAAACAGTTTGTATATAAATGTGTCATTTTAGGAAGCAATAGCAGTAGGAAGAAACAAACGTGCATGAATATGCGAGAAGAAGTACACAGGAGTGCAGAAGGAAGACAGCAATGGTAAGTATGAGAGCAGTAAAAGACTGCGTATGTGTGTCATTTCAGAAAAAAAGAAGGAATAATAAAAAGAAAGGCATATGCAAGTTTGAAGATGGACAGGGGGAGAAACTGACGACAGCAGTGGTAAGTAAAAAAGAAAAAAAATGTTGTATATAAATGTGTCATTTTAGGTAGAAGGAACAGTAAAAATAAAGAAAAGTCTTAAAACATGTGCGAATTGGTGCACAGGAGGGCAGAAGAATGACAGCAATGGTAAGTATGAGAGCAAAAAAATACGGCATGTATGTGTGTCATTTCAGAAAAAAAGAAGTACTACATAAGAAGGCATATGCATGTTGTAAGATGAAAAAAGAAGAAGATGGAAGACATCAAAAGTAAGTCAGAAGGAAAACAGTTTGTATATGAATGTGTCATTTTAGGAAGAAGGAGCAGTGAGAAAAGATATTTTAGAAGATGTGAGAAGAAGTACACAGGAGGGCAGAAGAATGACACCAATAGTAAGTATGAGAGCAAAAAAAAAACTGCATGTGTGTGTGTCATTTCAGAAAAGAAGGAGTACTGCATAAGAAGGCATATGCAAGTTGGAAGATGAAAAAAAGAAGAAGATGGAAGACATCAAGAGTAAGTCGGAAGGAAAACAGTTTGTATATAAATGTGTCATTTTAGGAAGCAATAGCAGTAGGAAGAAACAAACGTGCATGAAGATGTGAGAAGAAGTACACAGGAGTGCAGAAGGAAGAAAGCAATGGTAAGTATGAGGCAATAAAAGACTGCATATGTGTGTCATTTCAGAAAAAAAGGAATAATAAAAAGAAAGGAATATGCAAGTTTGAAGATGGACAAAGGGAGAAACTGAAGACAGCAATGGTAAGTTAAAAAGAAAAAAATGTTGTATATAAATGTGTCATTTTAGGTAGAAGGAACAGTGAAAAGAAAGGTCTTAGAACATGTGAGAATTGGTACACAGGAGGACAGAAAAAAGGCAGCGATGGTAAGTATGGGAGCAAAAAAAGACTGCATGTATCTGTGTCATTTCAGAAAAAAAGGGTACTACATAAGAAGGCATATGCAAATTGGAAGATGGAAAAAGAAGATGGAAGACCAGAAGGAAAACAGTTTGTAAATGAATGTGTCATTTTAGTAAGAAGGAGCAGTGAGAAAAGATATCTTAGAAGATGCGAGAAGAAGTACACAGGAGGGCAGAAGGAGGACAGTGTTGGTAAGTATGAGAGCAAATATAGACTGTATGTATGTGTGTCATTTCAGAAAAAAAGGATTATTACATAAGAAGGCATATGCATGTTGGAAGATGAAAAAAGAAGGAGATGGAAGACATCAAAAGTAAGTCAGAACTAAAACAGTTTGTTTATAAATGTGTCTGTTTAGGAAGAAGGAGCAGTGAGAAAAGATATCTTAGAAGATGCGAGAAGAAGTACACAGGAGGGCAGAGAAAATAGAGCAATGGTAAGAATGAGAGCAAAAAAAGTCTGCATATATGTGTGTCATTTCAGAAAAAAACGAGTACTGCATAAGAAGGCATATGCAAGTTGAAAGATTAAAAAAGAAGAAGATGGAAGACATGGAAAGTAAGTCTAAAGGAAAGGAGTTTGTATATAAATGTGTCATTTTAGGAAGCAATAGCATTGAAGAAAGAAATCTTGGAAGATGCGAGAAGAAGTACACAGGAGGGCAGAAGAATGATGGCAATGGTAAATATGAGAGCAAAGAAATACTGCATATATGTGTGTCATTTCAGAAAAAAGGAGTACTGCATAAGAATGCATATGCATGTTGGAAGATGAAAAAAGAAGAAGATGGAAGACATCAAAAGTAAGTCAGAACTAAAACAGTTTGTATATAAATGTGTCTTTTTAGGAAGAAGGATCAGTGAGAAAAGATATCTTAGAAGATGCGAGAAGAAGTAAACAGGAGGAAGAAAGCGGTAGTAAGTATGAGAGCAATAAAAGACTGCATATATGTGTTTCATTTCAGAAAAGAAATAAATAAAAAGGCATATTTGGAATATGAAAGAATTAATATGCCATACTTGCCTAAGAGGGAAGCCTCTGGAGTCTATAGAGGCTTCCCCCTGCTTGCGGTTCCCCAGTCATTTCATACATAGGCTTGGTGGACATTTGACCCAGGGTTGCTCGTAACCTACGCCAGTGCAAATCTACGCATCGTAGTTCGTAGGCAAAGCTTAAAAACTACACTTACGTATTTACGTGTAGTCGTAGTACCGCTATTTGTAGCTTCGTCCGGTAAGCGTAGTTGACATATGTATTGCAAAGTCAACTACGCGTGCGGTAACCACGTCTATTTTTCTGCGTACGGATCATTGTTTTCAATTGCGCATGCGCAGAAAAATTATTGCCCTTCTATGCGTATACAATTCTGCATTGGAGGGTGGAATGTACGTGTTTAATTGTTCACGCATGCACATATTTAGTGGATTAATGCAGAATTTTTTCCGCATAAGGGCATAAGCGTCCGCATACACTATGCTTCGCACTACGCGAACCTTCCGTATTTTATCGTGTAGTCTACAAAATGCAAACATAGCGAATGTTTTGATTTCAAAACTGTACTTTGCGAAGCGTAATTGCGTAGAACTACTCGTACTTCCAGTGTAGCGAAGTTGGCTGACTATGACCATCCCTGATATGCATGTTGGAAGATGAAAAAAGAAGAAGGTGGATGACATCAAAAGTAAGTCGGAAGAAAAAAGTTTGTATATAAATGTGTCATTTTAGGAAGCAATAGCAGTAGGAAGAAAGAAACGTGCATGAAGATGCAAGAAGCAGTACACAGGAGTGCAGAAGGAAGACAGCGATGGTAAGTATGAGAGCAATAAAAAACTGCATATGTGTGTGATTTCAGAAAAAAAGAAGGAATAATACAACATATAACAAAGAAAGGCATATGAAAGTTTGAAGATGGACAGGGGGAGAAACTGACAACAGCAGTGGTAAGTCAAAAAGAAAAAAATTGTTGTATATTAATGTGTCATTTTAGGTAGAAGGAGCAGTGAAAAGAAAGAAAAGTCTTAGAACATGTGAGAATTGTTACACAGAAGGACAGAAGAAAAGCAGCGATGGTAAGTATGGGAGCAAAAAATACTGCATGTATGTGTGTCATTTCAGAAAAAAAAGAGTACTACATAAGAAGGCATATGCATGCATTTTATTTGCATCAAGAGTATGGCTGTTAAAACTGAATATTAGCATTTCATTTATCAACTCGATGTTAAATGGCTCTACAGAGATAATTTAAAGAGCTCAGTAGTGCAGGTGTTTGTGTCATCTGATTTACTATCAAAGTTAACAAGTTTTTCTCTTAAGCCTGGTAAACGTCTTCAATTATAATTGTCCAATGATTGGCCAGTTTTACTACCTCCATGTTGTGTGAGGGCCAACAGATTTTTTTTTATATTGTAAACAGATTATGTAGGTAAACTCTCATACTACATGGAGGTGGTAAAATTGGTCAATGATTGGCCGATGAATATTGAATGTGTATAGGCATTAGGACTCTTTTCCACAGGCAGCTGGAGGCGGTGAATAAGGAATTCACCGCCTCCAGCTGCCTGTGGAAAAGAGTCCTAATGCCTACACATTGCAGTATCTGGTGTTACTGTAGTCATCTGTCTTGAGTCAAATGGACTAGAAACAGATGCTGCCACTGCCAGTGGTAAGTGTGGCTTATCCCAGGGTGCATAGTCTCTTGTTAACACACAACACACAACTGTGGCCACAAAACCAGGGATAAGTGTGTGTGAGTGCGATAACACCTGCAGACGCCCAGTAGGACCAGCAGGACAGTAGCAAGCACATACACAAATACAGTGCCTGCCCACTTCATCCAAACCATAAATGCCTGGTAGATAGCGAGAAGGCAACCAGCAAGTGTCTGCCCTCTGTTCTCACTAACCCAACTAGGCAGTTTTATGTAAAATGGGTCCCTGGGGAAAAAATGAATGGAGGGCCCCTTGATTTGACCAGAACATCCCCGATTTGGGAGTCCCTAAGAAGTTAGAGACACTGGACAACCGCCCAGTTTGGCCTTATAAAAGCATTGGCACTGATCACATGACTACATTTTAAAAACAAATTTTAGCTTTGGATTATATAGATAACATTTAGATTCTGTTTCCCACAGTATTAGATGGTTTTTTCAATAAGGTTCTCACTTCTTCAGGCCATAAAACATACAAAAAAATGAGGGTACTTTCAGCTGCACCTCATTATTAGTTCTAAAAGATGTTTCATTACTGCTGCATATAAAATGCCCGGGAATCTCTTCCTTGCTTAGAACTGAGGACACTGCCTTGTAGGAGTGATGAAGCTTCTAGAACTGAAAAAGGTATTCAGCTGGAGAGACTTAAAGGACAACTGAAGTGAGAGGGATATGGAGGCTGCCATATTTATTTCCTTTTAACCTCCTTAGCGGTACGCAGTTTCTGAGGCTGCGTCCGCCAGGAGGTTTTTTGCCCCCAACTTTTTTTTAAAAACACTTTAGCTAGCATTTCGCTAGCTAAGCGTATGTGCAAGGTTGCTCCGGTCCCCCCCATGTCCGCCGATTGCCGCCGGCTATACATACCTCGGCACGATCCCGCGTAAAGCGCAATTTCCTGGTCGGCTTCCACCTTTGCTATGGCGATGATCGGAGATGACGTCATGACGTCAGCCGCAATCCCGATCGCCGTCATCGCGAAGCCTGGAGCCGATTGGGCGGCTGCGCCGGCGTGGGAACGCTGGGGGGTACATATCCCGGAAGTAATTGCAGGCGATCGCGGGGGACTGGAGCAACTTTCTGCATACGCTTAGCTAGCGAACCGCTAGCTAAATCGTATTGCACCAGTTTAAAAAAAAAAGTAATGGGGCCATGTGATCCTCTGCAGCGGCTACCCTGTGTGTAGCACGGGGTTACCGCTAAGGAGGTTAAACAATACCAGTTGCCTGGCAGCCCTGCTGATCTATTTGGCTGCAGTAGTGTCTGAATAACATCAGAAACAAGCATGCAGCCAATCTTGTCAGATCTGACAGTAATGTCAGAAACACCTGATCTGCCTCATGCTTGTTCAGGTCCTATGGCTAGAAGTATTAGAGCTAGAGGATCCGCAGGACAGCCAGTCAACTGGTATTGCTTAAAAGGAAATAAATATGTCAGCCTCCATATCCCTCTCATTACAGTTATCCTTTAATATCATAGGGTATATTTAATATAATTGTATCTTAAGGGTTTACTAGGATCGAGCTGCTTCTCTTCCTCTCCATTCTGCCCTTTTTCTCATGTTTTAACGCAAAACATGTCAGAAACCTGGGCAGTAGAAAAGGATGAAAATGAATATTACCAAGACAAAATACATCTCTGGGACAATCCTCTGTGAAACCTCCATATGAAAGCAGCCTTACAATGTGTTTCGTGGGGGTTCTCCTGCTCTTCCTCAGATTAAATCTTGCATTTCAGCCCAAAGGGTTGTATTTTAGGGGAATCCCATACTATATGCCTTAAGTCTCCAGTCACAAGTTGACATCTCCAGCACAAGTTTGAAGTTGAAGGAAAGATTTTATGTAATTCATCCAGAGTACGGTACCAGAAAGTAAGAAATTTGTAATTCTGTTCTTGCGCGTAAACATTGAGTGATGTCTTATGTGCCTTAAGAAATATTTGGTCCCACTGCACATCAGAGCTGCCCCCCCCCCCCCCAGTGCCCCATGCCACTCAGCTTGAAAGGGTAGAAGCACCTGTCTATCGATTGGATTGAGCAGATTGTAATGCCATGAGGTTGTGTGCCTATTATGGTCTTGAGATCTACATTTCTGATCAAATGGCATGTATGTGCACGTAAGGTATGGGGCCATCTTCCCAGTAGAGGCGAAATGGGCAATTTGGCAGTATTTCCAATGAGAGATTGGATTAGGAGAAGTCAGTGATTTGCAAGTTTCGTATGGGGCTTTGACAAGGTGTTGTTGACTTGCGCTGTGGCAGATGGATTTGAGTATATGAGTCCTATCCAAGACCTCATTGTCATGCCCTGTCCCAGATTGGTAAAACTGCAGATGTGTAATCCCTGGAGACCCTGCCAAGGGCCTTCTTGGTGTCTGTAGACAGAAACATACCCTCCACAGAACGCTGAGAGAACCAGGAGTGCACACCAATTACCTTGGTGGTATTGTCATGTGTCTTCTGCCAAATCACCAATCCCACATGGTCTTTATTCACTTTGTCAGCAACCATCTCTTGCAGGCGCATGGCCAATATTCTTGTTAATATTTTCACATCTAGGTTTAGCAAGGATATTGGCTGGTAGCTCTGACCAAGACCTGGGTCCTTGCCACTTTTAGGTAACACTGTGATGTGAGCCTCAAGCAACTGTTGAGAGGGAGTGATGCCAGGAGGGATCCCATTAAATGCCTTAAGGAAGGCTGGAGCCAGAGCAGCAGCATAAAACCTATAGTACTGCAAGGTTAGGCCATCTGGGCCTGGACTTTTGGGGTGATCGAGGAGAAACCAAATTCGGCCAACAAATTGGATATGTCAGCCCTTCTACTCTCAGGGCTGAGAGCAGTAGCTGAGCTAGAGTTCAAATTGTAGAGCTGAGAGTAATATTGTTTGGAGGCGCTGGCTATATCTTTGAAAGGGCGACACAGTTTCCCTTCTGAATTTTTAACCTGCGGAACTAGTCTAGAGGCCTGTCTTTTCCTAAGTAATCTAGCCAAAAGTGTGCCAGACTTGTTCCCAAATTCATAAAATTGCTTGGTTTGTAGCATACATTTTCATTTGCATTCACTTTGTAGGTGGTATAAGAGTTTCTCTCTCAGAGAGTGCAGTTTCTGTAACATGGCCTGTACTAGAGAGTAGAGACATCTTATGCTGCTGCTCCTATTTTTGAATCTTAGATATAAGAAACTCATGCCTAGCCAGTTTGTATTTTTTTGGAGAGCCCCCAGTTTGAGAAGTACACCCCTAATGACCACCTTGTGGGCTTCCCACACCGTTAGAACATTGCAGAAGAGCATGGAAACTCCAGGAGCACATAAAACTTAATTTCTTGATTAATATTCTTAAAAATAGATGTACCGTTAGACCAGGAACCTCATCAGTAGTGTTTTCTCTAAAATAATTGTGCAAAGCCTCAGTGATCTCCCTACAACCGGAGTCATCTGTGAGCAACTGAGGGTTCAATCTCCAATGGTTCTGTGTGCCCCGAGTAGCGGTAAGGCCAATTGGAGAAAAACAGCAGCATGATCTGAGATATTCCACATTCTGAACATGACAGAGGCCTCTTACCTGTGTGTCTTATCATGTGCTTTACAAA
The DNA here is from genome assembly GCF_040937935.1 of Hyperolius riggenbachi. Taxonomy (NCBI): domain Eukaryota; kingdom Metazoa; phylum Chordata; class Amphibia; order Anura; family Hyperoliidae; genus Hyperolius; species Hyperolius riggenbachi. The sequence continues at coordinate 341,680,552 of NC_090647.1, read as the reverse complement.
AGTCTGAACATGAATACGGTCTCCTGTGTAAGTTTATTTATAATATCCACAGGGCTGCGCCAACAGTGATGCAAAAATACAGTAGATATTCTCAGTTCCGGTTCCTCTCGAACGTGATGGCGTCAGATGCACTGGAAGTAGTTGGGTGGAGCTACTTCCAGTGCGTCTGACGTCATCACGTTCGAGAGGAACCGGTTGAACTTTGCTAGCGGTACGCTGAGGCAGTGGAGTGTGGCTGTGCAGTGGTCAGGAGTGAAACACGGGACGCCGTGGTGGACCAGATGGCAAGACAGACCCCGCTGTTGGCTCATTGATGTGCAATAGTAACAATACAACCTACGTGAGTGCGCATTTGGTGTGCGGGTGCTTACAATTGTCTAAACGTTTTTACTCTAAATATGAAAAAAGCTGCTCCCTTCACATGTCTATGAAGGTTTCCATTCTGTTTAAAAACATTTCCCTCATTCTGAATATGAACAATATATTGTTAGGTGAACAGAGGCGCCAGAAGGATAAAAGTACATAAATTTTTTTAAAAAATTGCTGGGAGGAAGTGGTGGACTCGCCTCCGTTAAAGCAGACACCAAGGACTGTAAATATATAGATATACACATTTATTGAAAATACCCCAAAGATGCAACGCGTTTCGTGGGCACAGCCCACTTCTTCAGGCAATAAACGGGATAAACAACAGCAATTCAGTTATAGCACACAGAGGCGCTCTGCTTGCTATAACTGAATTGCTGTTGTTTATCCCCTGCTTATTGCCTGAAGAAGTTGACTGTGCCCGCGAAACGCGTTGCATCTTTGAGGTATTTTCAATAAATGTGTATATCTATATATTTACAGTCCTTGGTGTCTGCTTTAACGGAGGCGAGTCCACCACTTCCTCCCAGCAATTTTTTAAAAATTGGATGTACTTTTATCCTTTTGGCGCCTCTGTTCACCTACCAATATATTTGAGTCCACCCCAGGTGGAGGGGTGATCTACCCCCTTTCTTCCTATCTACAGAGAGCGACTTCTTAATCCTGAGTGAGGACAAGTCTAATCTCCTCACCTGCCTAATGAGTGGTTACCTAGGTGGTAACCCGTGTTTGTGAGTATTACCATCTCACTGTTTCATTTATCCAATCAATCTTGACATACTACACCATATTGGGCTCTCGATTTCTCTTCAACTTTAGTTTCCTGAATATGAACAAGGCTTCTCCCCGTGTGAGTTTTTAGGTGTCTCTGAAGGCTCTTTCTACCATGAAAAGTTTTCCCACATTCTGAACTTGACAGAGGCCTCTTGTCTTATCATGAGCTTTACAAAAGTCTGATCATGAATACGGTCTGTCACATGTGTGAGTTTTCTGGTGTCTATGAAAGTTTCCTCTATTATAGAAATCTTTCCCGCACTCTGAACTTCAAAAAGGCCGCTCCACCGTATGTATTCTCACAGGTCCATGAAGGTTTCCTTTCTGAGTAAATAATTTCCCATACTCTGAACATGAATAAGGCTTCTCACCTGTGTGAGTTTCTAGGTTTCTCTGAAGGCTCTTTCTATCATGTAAAGTGTTCCCACATTCTGAACATGACAGAGGCCTCTTACCTGTTTGTCTTATCATGTGCTGTACAAAAGTCTGAACATGAATACAGTCTGTCACCTGTGTGAGTTTTTCTTGTCTATGAAAGTTTCCTCTTTCACAGAAAACTTTCCCGCATTCTGAATTCAGAATAAAAAAGGCCGCTCCCCAGTGTGTATTCTCATGTGTCTATTAAGGTTTCCATTCTGAGTAAAACATTTCCCACACTCTGAACATGAATACGGCGTCTCACCTGTGTAAGTTTTTGGGTGTCTCTGAAGGCTCTTTCTATCATTAAAAGTTTTTCCACTTTCTGAATGACAGAGGCCTCTTACCTCTGTGTCTTATCATGTGCTTTACAAAAGTTTGAACATCAATACGATCTGTCGCCTGTGTGAGTCTTTTGGTGTTTATGAAAGTTTCCTATGTCATAGAAAACTTTCCTGCACTCTGAACATGAATAAGGCCACACCCCAGTGTGTATTTTCATGTGTATTAAGATTTCCATTCTGATTGAAACATTTCCCACCCTCTGAACATGAATGTTTCTCACCTGTGAGTTTTTAGGTGTCTCTGAAGGCTCTTTCTACCATGAAAAGTTTTTCCACATTCTGAACATGTCAGAGGCCTCTTACCCATGTGTCTTATCATGAGCTTTTCAAAAGTCTGCACATGAATACAATCTGAGACTGTCAGCTGTGTGAGTCTCTCTGTGTTTATGAAAGTTTCCTCTGTCATAAAAATATTTCCCGCACTCTGAACATGAAAAATGCTGCTCCCCAGTGTGTATTCTCATGTGTCTATTAAGGTTTTCATTTTGAGGTGTCTCTGAAGGCTCTTTCTACCATGAAAAGTTTTCCCACCTTCTGAACATGACAGAGGCCTCTTACCCATGTGTTTTATCATGAGCTTTTCAAAAGTCTGAACATGAATCCGGTGTGAGTTTTTGGTGTCTATGAAAGTTTCCTCTATTATACAAATCCTTCCTGCACTCTGAACTTCAAAAAGGCTGCTCCCCAGTGTGTATTCTCACGTGTCTATAAAGGTTTCCATTCTAAGTAAATCATTTCCCACACTCTGAACATGAATAAGGCTTCTCACCTGTGTGCGTTTTTAGGTATCTCTGAATGCTCTTTGTATCATGTAAAGTTTTCCCACATTCTGAACATGACTGAGGCCTCTTACCTGTGTGTCTCATCGTGTGCTTTACAAAAGTCTGAACATGAATACGGTCTGTCGCCTGTGTGAGTTTCTTGGTGTCTGTGAAATTTTCATCTGTTGTAAATATCTTTCCCACATTCTGAACTTCAAAAAGGCTGCTCCCCAGTGTGTATTCTCACATTGTCTATGAAGGTTTCCATTCTGAGTAAAACATTTCCCACACTCTGCACATGAATGCGGATTCTCCCCTGTGTGAGTTTTTTGGTGTCTCTGAAGGCTCTTTCTATCATGAAAAGTTTTCCCCCATTTTGAACGACCTGTGTGTCTCATCATGTGCTTTATAAAAATTCTGAACATGAATATGGTCTGTCACCTGTATGTTTCTTTGTGTCTATGAAAGTTTTATCTGTTGTAAAAATCTTTCCCACATTGTGAACTTCAAAAAGGCTGCTCCCCAGTGTGTATTCTAACATGTCCTTGAAGGTTTCCATTCTGAATAAATAATTTCCCACACTCTGAACATGAATAGCTTCTCACCTGTGTGCGTTTGTAGGTGTCTCTGAAGGTTTTTTGTATCATGTAAAGTTTTCCAACGTTCTGAACATGACAGACGCCTCTTACCTGTATGTCTCAATATGTGCTTTACAGAAGTCTGAACATGAATACGGTCTGTCACCTGTGTGAGTTTTTCTTGTCTATGAAAGTTTCCTCTGTCATAGAAAACTTTCCCGCATTCTGAACATGAAAAAAAGGCCGCTCCCCAGTGTGTAATCTCATGTGTCTATTAAGGTTTCCATTCTGAGTAAAACATTTCCCACACTCTGAACATGAATACGGTTTCTCCCCTGTGTGAGTTTTTAGGTATCTCTGAATGCTCTTTCTATCATGTAAAGTGTTCTCACATTCTGAACATGACTGAGGCCTCTTACCTGTATGTCTCATCGTGTGCTTTACAAAAGTCTGAACATAAATATGGTCTGTCACCTGTGTGAGTTTCTTGGTGTCTATGAAAGTTTCATCTGTTGTAAAAAAAAATCTTTCCCACATTCTGAACTTCAAAAGGGCTGCTCCCCAGTGTGTAGTGTGTATTCTAACATGTCCTTGAAGGTTTCCATTCTGAGTAAATCATTTCCCACACTCTGAACATGAATAAGGCTTCTTATCTGTGTGCGTTTTTAGGTATCTGAAGGCTCTTTGTATCATGTAAAGATTTTTCACATTCTGAACATGACAGAGACCTCTTACCTGTTTGTCTTATCATGTGCTTTACAAAAGTTTAAACATGAATACGGTCTGTCACCTGTGTGAGTTTTTCTTGTCTATGAAAGTTTCCTCTGTCATAGAAAACTTTCCCGCATTCTGAACATGACAAATTCCACTCCCAGTGTGTATTCTCATGTGTCTATTTAGGTTTCCATTCTGAGTACAACATTTCCCAAACTCTGAGCGTGAATACGGTTTCTCACCTGTGTGAGTTTTTAGGTGTCTCTGAAGGCTCTTTCTATCTTGAAAAGTTTATCCACATTCTGAACATGACAGAGGCCTCTTACCCGTATGTCTCATTATGTGCTTTACAAAAGTCTGAACATGAATATGGTCTGTCACCTGTGTGCATATTTTGGTGTCTATAAAGTTTCCTGTCATAGAAAATGTCCCACACTCTGAACATGAAAAGGCCACTTCCAGTGAATATCTTCATTTGTCTATTAAAGTTTCCATTCTGAGTAAAATGTTTCCCACCCTCTGAATATGAATAAAGCTTCTCATCTGTGTGAGCTTTTAGGTGTCTCCGAAGGCTTTTCCTATCATGAAACATTTTCCAGCATTCTGAACATGACAGAGGCCTTTTTGATCTGAGATATCAATATTGCCAATAGAAGCTTTCCATACCTAATCTAGGTCTGCTTGTGTAAAAAATAAATAACTCAACCTGGAGTATTTTTGAGCAGGGTCAGAGTAATACAGTATGTGCAGTCTCTCCTACTTGGATGAAGCAGCCACCATGCATCCATGAGGGAAAGTTCCTTTAATTTAAATTTAAGAGTTATTTAGTATGGCTGATTTGCCTGTGGAGGTGTCAACTAGGGTTAATAGCGGGACAATAATGTCTCCGCCAAGGACAATCATTCCTTTGGCAAAAGACTGCAAGGCATTTAGAACACAAAAACCCCACCTGACCAGTATTGGGGGAGTATATTGTGGCGATAGTGATATCTCTTGAGTAAGCAGTACCCCTTACAAAGATATATCATCCCCCTGGCTCCACTTGCATATCTTCTTTCGAACACAAGGAATCCAGTGCAGGAGATTTGGGCGCAACCAGCGCCACCATAGACCGTAATAGAAATTACGGCTATAGAGGCACACAGTGAGTAACTTCGGTGCCATCAGAAGACGGAGCTGAAATTACTTTTAAAACAATGTAATTCGGTTGCCAGCAATAGATGGCAGTTGAATTACATCATTCCCAACCATCCACCTGGAGGGGGAATATCAATTAGCACCTCCAGCTGTAACCTGCGCCCAAGTCTCCCAGCGGTGATTTTCTTCATCCGCTCTTCTTTCTGGAAAGCACAGTTTCCATGCAGGAGAATCAATACTCCTTTAGTTTTAGTTTAACACATAGAATAAAAAGGAAAAGCTATTCCAGCACTCAGGGAATGATGCAGTACTGGACTGGACAAGCCTGTATCAAAAGCCTGGACTGTGCGTGATGTGTAGTTCCTGTAGAAAGCATGCTCAAGCCGGATATACAAAGGCATATGCAGATAGAGGAGAGGAGGCAAGGCTGGCGCTGTGTTTCAGGTTTACTGACATTAAACATAGTAAAAACTCAGGTAGACGCTCACAGTCAGTAGTAGCAGGCGATGCTGTTAGCGGCTAAGTGGGCACCACGTCCAGGACCCTCCGCAGACATCTGTTTTGCGCCATTGCGCTTGTTCACTGCAAGGGTTAGGGGTGGGTCATTGTAGTGTGAGTTTAATAGCTCATGTTGCGGCGGCACTTCCACTTACGTCAAGTGACTCTTTCCCTTGTAGTCATAGATACCCATGCCACCCCTATAGCCGCGCAAGACGAGGACACCATGCGCTCTCGTAACCAGGCAACCCCGCATTGCATTCCCCGGCAAGTGTCATTGAGGCATTGCTGCGCCACCTAATGCTTAGTGTGCGACCAAAAAAGCGCACCATACTAAGAAGGCACTGAGGGACACAACTTATTAGAGGTTTTATCGGGCCAGCGGGGCAGAGTGATCTCCCATAGTGACAAATGCCGGGATTGTGGTGCTGAGCTGTAGAAGCATAGGTAAAATGGTAAACATAGTTGTAGAGAGAGGTCGGGTTATAAATGATGACATATCATTAAAGCTTGCAAAGGCAGAGAAAGTACAGGGGGATGGCAGCTGACTGCTGTGGTGAATCAGGAGAAGTGTGGAGGAATGAAGAGACACCAAGGACTCCAAGGGAGCAATAGATCAACATGTGGTGTGAATGGAAGAGTGCTGCACAGGCATGCCCGCGGTGAATGTATCTGTGCAGCATGAAAAGCCCTGCACGGAAAGGCCCATGGCTCACCAGATGGAGTGGACAGGCAATATGAGAAGAGGGAGAACCATGCACCAGGGATGACAAAAAGAGCCCTTAGTGCAAAAAGAGAGGTTGAAGATACCTGGCCCCAAACGGGATCAATCTGTGATCACAAGGGACGTAGAAGAACCAGGAAAGGCGAGATGGACGGAGATGAGAGGTCAGCAGTAAAATCACAACTTTACAAATGTATTTCTCTAGAAAACAGGCTAGCTTATTTTTGTTGTTTAATCCTAAGGGTCCCAAGGTGTTGGTTCTCAGGATCCAACGAGCTTTGTGTTGCAATAGAATATGTTCTTTATTTGCCCCTCGATGTGCATGTGGTATAGTTTCCAGAGCAAAGAATCTCATGCAGTCAGGATTTCTTCCATGACACAAGGCCATGTGTTCTATCAGTCTTGTGGACTTACTGTAGTTTTTGGATTTAAGTGAACTGAGATGTTCCTTAATCCTGGTTTGCTTATCACAGGTAGTTTCTCCAATATAAAAACGGTTGCAAGGGCAAACTAAACAAGAGACCTCAAATTTAGATCTGCACGAAAGTATGTCTCTGATCTTGATAGGGGAGCCCCCAAGTGCGGGTAGCACAGGTTCCACAACGATAATTCCGTTTTTTAAAGAGACTCTGTAACAAAATGTTCAGCCTTATTTCTTCTATCCTATAAGTTCCTATACCTGTTCTAATATGGTCTAGATTACTGCAGCCTTTTCTAGTTGCACTGTCTCTGTAATATTTATTGGGGGATGTTAATATGCTGATTGATATGTTAAAAGTTGGAGTGTGGAGGGAGGAGTCACTTCATATGATGGGTGTAAGGCTTGGTGATATATTAGGAGGAGTCAGTGTGTATGCCCAGGCAATAGGTCTCCCTCTTCACCTAGCTATTCCTGCCTGACACAACTGACACCTACAGTATACTGTCCCTGCCTGGCACACCACTAGCTGGCCCTAATTAGGACTTAAGCGAGTAGACATACAAGCTGACAGAGAAGGCAGATGTACCACCAGAGACCACTACTGAGGCTAGTAACACAGTTCAGCAGTATCACATACACAGTTCAGGCAGAGCAACCTAAGTATATAATCTTCATGCAAAACTATTCAACAGCAATAGCAATTTGATCAGAGTTATGAAACAGTTCCAGCTGGTTTGCATGCAGGATAGCAACAGATGATAATTGATTTAAGTATGACACAGTTCCTAAGTCTGCATGCAAGATTATGTGAACAGGTAACAGAAGTCCCAGCACACTAGTGATAGGGAGAGTAGAGTAGACCCTATACTTATCGTCCAGGGTTAGTGGCATACAGGGATATCCAATAACAGTCCAAGGTCGGTCCAGGTGGTAAGCAAGGAATGTCCAGTAACTTAGCAGGGGTCGGTCCAGGTGGCAAACAAGGGAAGTTCAGTAACTAGCAGAGGTCTGTCCAGGCAGCAAGCAAAGGGTTATCCAGGAATCAAGAAGAGGTTAAACACAACAGAGTAGTCAAATACAATCTGAGGTCGAAGTCCAGAATTTCAAAAAGTAATCAGAGTGTGCAACTAGCCAAAGCTATGCTTATCACGGACGATGACTGGGAGCACTCTGCACGTTTAAATATCAATCATTCTCCAATCAGTGGCCGGCCACCTTCCGCACAACCAATCATACAGCAAGGCCCTGTCAGGAAGAGATCAGCTGACACCGCTTCAATCAGTGAGCAGGTCAGCTGACTATTGTTTACTTTATCAGCAGCAGTAGGGTATTGTACCGTGTTAGCCATCAGTAAAAGCAAGAAGTTTTAAATCAGGATGATACCATTTATTGGCTAACTAAAAATGAATAAAAATAAGCAAGCTTTCGGGCTTGCAGCCTTCGTCAGGCTTATATCCTGTTAGTTTGCAGGCTGGTGGTACAGACAGCTATATACATGCAACATCAAAAGGGAAAACAGATATTTTTTTCAAGCATAAATACATGTCATTAAGATGTCTTAATTCAAACAGACCATCTAAATGGGGTTAGAGGTTCTTAGCTAAGATAAGGATCCTTGTTTACTCCATGCTCACAGACCTGGGATTAGGATTGCCCAGAGGTATCGTAAATTCTTAGTTCACAAGTTCAGCTAGAATGGCTGAGAAAGTTCAAATATCATCAGCCTCATACCAATATAAAAAGTTGTTGTTTGAATAAGGACAACAACTTTTTTTGCCTCTCAGCACTAATGTTTGATTTCACCAATCTGATCAAAAAGCTGCAACCATTGATAGGACCTTTTCGAGAGTCAATTAGAACAGCATGAATTTAATTTCCTGGAATGCAGGGATGCTCGGATGTGCCTCATCCACGAATTCGGCAATCCGCGTGGTTGAAAAAAAAAATCCGCATTCGGCCCCGCCGCATGCGGATTTTCGTCCGCGTCCACGCAACCACGTGGATTTTCTGCCGTGAATGGCGTAATCACGCGTGGATTCCCGCCCGGAGGCGGATTTTCTTTTAACGTTAATAACAAAGCCCCCATACATGCTACAATCCCCCAAATTGCATGGATTATCGAGGTGATAAGGGGCAACATAACTTCAACATAAAAAATTCCCCCAAATTTTTTTTTTCTAGAGAAAATGGATTTTAAAGTGAAATCAACACTTTAAATGGGGCTATCAATTGGTAATAAGTGGTTTTAAAAAGGGATATACACGTTAACCACTTGAGGACCTAGGGCTTTCTACCCCTTAAGGACCGGCCACTTTTTTTCCATTCAGACCACTGCAGCTTTCACGGTTTATTGCTCGCTCATACAACCTACCACCTAAATGAATTTTGGCTCCTTTTCTTGTCACTAATAAAGCTTTCTTTTGGTGCTATTTGATTGCTCCTGCGATTTTTACTTTTTATTATATTCATCAAAAAAGACATGAATTTTGGCAAAAAAATGATTTTTTTAACTTTCTGTGCTGACATTTTTCAAATAAAGTAAAATTTCTGTATACATGCAGCGCGAAAAATGTGGACAAACATGTTTTTGATTAAAAAAACCCCATTCAGTGTATATTTATTGGTTTGGGTAAAAGTTATAGCGTTTACAAACTATGGTGCAAAAAGTGAATTTTCCCATTTTCAAGCATCTCTGACTTTTCTGACCCCCTGTCATGTTTCATGAGGGGCTAGAATTCCAGGATAGTATAAATACCCCCCAAATGACCCCATTTTGGAAAGAAGACATCCCAAAGTATTCACTGAGAGGCATAGTGAGTTCATAGAAGATATTATTTTTTGTCACAAGTAAGCGGAAAATGACACTTTGTGAGAAAAAAAAAAAAAGTTTCCATTTCTTCTAACTTGCGACAAAAAAAAATGAAATCTGCCACGGACTCACCATGCCCCTCTCTGAATACCTTGAAGGATCTAATTTCCAAAATGGGGTCATTTGTGGGGTGTGTTTACTGTCCTGACATTTTGGTGGGTGCTAAATTGTAAGCACCCCTGTAAAGCCTAAAGGTGCTCATTGGACTTTGGACCCCTTAGCGCAGTTAGGCTGCAAAAAAGTGCCACACATGTGGTATTGCCGTACTCAGGAGAAGTAGTATAATGTGTTTTGGGGTGTATTTTTACACATACCCATGCTGGGTGGGAGAAATATCTCTGTAAATGACAATTTGTTAATTTTTATAACACACAATTGTCCATTTACAGAGATCTTTCTCCCACTCAGCATGGGTATGTGTAAAAATACACCCCAAAACACATTATATTACTTTTCCTGAGTACGGCGGTACCACATGTGTGACACTTTTTTGCAGCCTAGGTGCGCTAAGGGGCCCAACGTCCTATTCACAGATCATTTTGAAGCATTTGTTTTCTAGACTACTCCTCGCGGTTTAGGGGCCCTAAAATGCCAGGGCAGTATAGGAACCCCACAAGTGACCCCATTTTAGAAAGAAGACACCCCAAGGTATTCTGTTAGGTGTATGGCGAGTTCATAGAAGATTTTATTTTTTGTCACAAGTTAGTGAAAAATGACACTTTGTGAAAAAAAAACAATAAAAATTAATTTCCGCTAACTTTTGACAAAAAATAAAATCTTCTATGAACTCGTCATACACCTAACAAAATACCTTGGGGTGTCTTTTTTTCTAAAATGGGGTCACTTGTGGGGTTCCTATACCGCCCTGGCATTTTACAGGCCCAAAACCGTGAGTAGTCTGGAAACCAAATGTCTCAAAATGACTGTTCAGGGGTATAAGCATCTGCAAATTTTGATGACAGGTGGTCTATGAGGGGGCGAATTTTGTGGAACCGGTCATAAGCAGGGTGGCCTTTTAGATGACAGGTTGTATTGGGCCTGATCTGATGGATAGGAGTGCTAGGGGGGTGACAGGAGGTGATTGATGGGTGTCTCAGGGGGTGGTTAGAGGGGAAAATAGATGCAATCAATGCACTGGGGAGGTGATCGGAAGGGGGTCTGAGGGGGATCTGAGGGTTTGGCCGAGTGATCAGGAGCCCACACGGGGCAAATTGGGGCCTGATCTGATGGGTAGGTGTGCTAGGGGGTGACAGGAGGTGATTGATGGGTGTCTCAAGGTGTGATTAGAGAGGGGAATAGATGCAAGCAATGCACTGGCGAGGTGATCAGGGCTGGGGTCTGAGGGCATTCTGAGGGTGTGGGCGGGTGATTGAGTGCCCTAGGGGCAGATAGGGGTCTAATCTGATAGGTAGCAGTGACAGGGGGTGATTGATGGGTAATTAGTGGGTGTTTAGGGTAGAGAATAGATGGAAACACTGCGCTTGGGTGGTGATCTAATGTCGGATCTGCGGGCGATCTATTGGTGTGGGTGGGTGATCAGTTTGCCCGCAAGGGGCAGGTTAGGGGCTGATTGATGGGTGGCAGTGACAACGGGTGATTGATGGGTGGCAGTGACAGGGGGTGATTGATGGGTGGCAGTGACAGGGGGTGATTGATGGGTGATAGGTGATTGGCAGGTGATTGACAGGTGATCAGTGGGTTATTACAGGGAAGGACAGATGTAAATATTGCACTGGCGAATTGATAAGGGGGGGTCTGAGGGCAATCTGAGCGTGTAGGCGGGTGATTGGGTGCCCGCAAGGGGCAGATTAGGGTCTGATCTGATGGGTAACAGTGACAGGTGGTGATAGGGGGTGATTGATGGGTAATTAGTGGGTGTTTAGAGGAGAGAATAGATGTAAACGCTGCGCTTGGGTGGTGATCTGATGTCGGATCTGCGGGCGATCTATTTGTGTGGGTGGGTGATCAGATTGCCCGCAAGGGGCAGGTTAGGGGCTGATTGTTGGGTGGCAGTGACAGGGGGTGATTGATGGGTGATAGGTGATTGGCAGGTTATTGACAGGTGATCAGTGGGTTATTACAGGGAAGGACAGATGTAATTAATGCACTGGCGAATTGATAAGGGGGGGAGGGGTCTGAGGGCAATCTGAGCGTGTGGGCGGGTGATTGGGTGCCCGCAAGGGGCAGATTAGGGTCTGATCTGATAGGTAACAGTGACAGGTGGTGATAGGGGGTGATTGATGGGTAATTAGTGGGTGTTTAGAGAAGATAACAGATGTAAACGATACATTTGGGAGGTAATCTGACGGCGGGTTTGCGGGCGATCTAATGGTGTGGGTGGGTGATCAGATTGCTCGCAAGGGGCAGGTTAGGGGCTGATTGATGGGTGGCAGTGACAGGGGGTGATTGATGGGTGATAGGTGATTGGCAGGTGATTGACAGGTGATCAGTGGGTTATTACAGGGAAGAACAGATGTAATTAATGCACTGGTGAATTGATAAGGGGGGGTCAGAGGGCAATCTGAGCGTGTGGGCGGGTGATTGGGTGCCCGCAAGGGGCAGATTAGGGTCTGATCTGATAGGTAAAAGTGACAGGTGGTGATAGGGGGTGATTGATGGGTGATTGATGGGTAATTAGTGGGTGTTTAGAGGAGAGAATAGATGTAAACAATGGATTTGGGAGGTGATCTGATGTCGGATCTGCGGGCGATCTATTGGTGTGGGGGGGTGATCAGATTGCCCGCAAGGGGCAGGTTAGGGGCTGATTGATGGGTGGCAGTGACAGGGGGTGATTGACGGGTGATTGACAGGTGATTGACAGGTGATCAGGGGGATAGATGCATACAGTAAACAGGGGGGGGGGGTCTGGGGAGAATCTGAGGGGTGGGGGGTGATCAGGAGGGGGCAGGGAGCAGGGGGGGGATAAAAAAAAAATAGCGTTGACAGATAGTGACAGGGAGTGATTGATGGGTGATTAGGGGGGTGATTGGGTGCAAACAGGGGTCTGGGGGGTGGGCAGGGGGGGGGGTCTTATGGGTGCTGTGGGCGATCTGGGGCAGGGGGGGTAAAAAATCAGTGTGCTTGGTGCAGACTAGGGTGGCTGCAGCCTGCCCTGGTGGTCCCTCGGACACTGGGACCACCAGGGCAGGAGGCAGCCTGTATAATACACTTTGTAAACATTACAAAGTGTATTATACACTTTGTATGCGGCGATCGTCGGGTTAACATCCCGCCGGCGCTTCCGTATGGCCGGCGGGATGTTGCGGCGGGTGAGCGGCGCCAGGCGGAGGCGGAGGATCGCGTCACGGATGACGCGATCGCTCCGCCCATGCCCCTACAAGGACCGCCGCCATTTGTCAATACGGCGGTCCTTGCGGGGTGCACTTCCCGGCCGCCAATTGTCAATGCGGCGGTCGGGAAGTGGTTAAGCAGTCAAAGAGGTGAAGGCGAGTTCCAATGGCACTTGGCGGCGAAGGTACCGCTGGAGGAGGATGAGTGGCTGACGCCAAAAAGGCCCTAGAGAGGTTTTTGTATTTTTATTTATTTTTTTTGCAGCAATTAGCAATGACATCGCAGCAGAGTTGTCAGTGGACACGGGCAGTGTGAACGCAGAGTGCAGTGGTGGTAGCGACTGAGTCAGGAGAAGGACTATGCGGGTGGTCAGTTCAGCAGCACAGAAGGACCATGGCAACATACTGGTGCTAGTAGTAGCAGCACAGCGTCATAGTGCTGGCCAAAAAATTAAATGCACCCTGTGACCCGGGCAGTGATAACGCAGACAGAGTGCATTGGTGGTACCGTGGTAGCGACTGAGTCAGGAGGAGGACAAAGCGGGCATTCAGTTCAGCAGCAGCAGCAGCACAGAAGGAAGGACCATGGAAACATACTGGTGGTGGTAGTAGTAGCAGCACAGCGTCATAGTGCTGGCCAAAAAATTAAATGCACCCGGTGACCCGGGCAGTGTGAACGCAGAGTGCAGCAGCGGGAAGCGACTGAGTCAGGAGGAGGAGGACAATGCGGGCGGTCAGTTCAGCAGCAGCAGCAGCACAGAAGGACCATGCCAACATACTGGTGGTAGTAGTAGCAGCACAGCGTCATAGTGCTGGCCAAAAAATTAAATGCACCCGGTGACCCGGGCAGTGATAACGCAGACAGAGTACATTGGTGGTACCGTGGTAGCGACTGAGTCAGGAGGAGGAGGAGGACAAAGCGGGCGTTCAGCAGCAGCAGCACAGAAGGACCATGGCAACATACTGGTGGTAGTAGTAGCAGCACAGCGTCATAGTGCTGGCCAAAAAATTAAATGCACCCGGTGACCCGGGCAGTGATAACTCAGACAGAGTGCATTGGTGGTACCGTGGTAGCGACTGAGTCAGGAGGAGGAGGAGGACAAAGCGGGCGTTCAGTTCAGCAGCAGCACAGAAGGACCATGGCAACATACTGGTGGTAGTAGTAGCAGCACAGCGTCATAGTGCTGGCCAAAAAATTAAATGCACCCGGTGACCCGGGCAGTGATAACGCAGACAGAGTGCATTGGTGGTACCGTGGTAGCGACTGAGTCAGGAGGAGGAGGAGGACAAAGCAGGCGTTCAGTTCAGCAGCAGCAGCAGCACAGAAGGACCATGGCAACATACTGGTGGTAGTAGTAGCAGCACAGCGTCATAGTGCTGGCCAAAAAATTAAATGCACCCGGTGACCCGGGCAGTGATAACGCAGACAGAGTACATTGGTGGAAGCGACTGAGTCAGGAGGAGGAGGACAATGCGGGCGGTCAGTTCAGCAGCACAGAAGGATCATGGCAACATACTGGTGGTAGTAGTAGTAGCACAGCGTCATAGTGCTGGCCAAAAAATTAAATGCACCCAGTGACCCGGGCAGTGTGAACGCAGAGTGTAGTAGCGACTGAGTCAGGAGGACAAAGCGGGCGGTCAGTTCAGCAGCTCAGAAGGAGGACCATGGAAACTTACTGGTAGTAGTACCATAACACCAAAAAATTAACCAAGGTAGGCACTAGGCAGGTAGTAACTGTCTTTATAAAGGCAGGCATAGTTAACAACAGCACATGCAGCAGCCACTTCATGTCCCCCTGTGTCCGACAATAGGGGCCAGGAACTCACCTTCCACCCAAGCCTGGTTGATTTTCAGGAAGGTGAGTTTGTCCACAGAGGCGTGGGAGAGCCGAGAGCGCTTCTCTGTGACCACGCCACCGGCCGCACTAAAGCATCTCTCTAAGAGGACACTGGAAGGAGGGCAGGATAGGAGTTCCAGGGCGTACTGGGAAAGCTCGCTCCAGATGTCCAGTCTCTTGACCCAGTACTCCAAGGGGTCCACGGGGCTGTCGGTGTCATTGAGCCCACTGGATGACCCCATATAGTCAGACACCATGGTGGTCAGTCGTTGCTTGTGCTGGTTGGTGGTGGATGCTGTGGCGGGCACCTCTGTTCTGGGCTGCTGCACTGCATACAGGCTCTTGCTTAGGCTCTTCAGGTCTCCGGGGCGCCAGTTTCTGCTGCTGCTGCTGGTGGTTGTTGTTGTGCTGCTAGTGGCAATGGCAGGCACTTCTTGCTGGTTTGGCAGAGCAGTTACAGTGGGGGTGGAAGGCTGGGGGAATGCTTCCAGTAGTCTGCGCACAAGGGCCTCCTTCAACTCCCTTGTGCGTTGCTCGGTGGTGGATGGCGTCATTAAGTCTCCCAGCTTCCCCTTCAGACGGGGATCAAGCATCAAGGTAATCCAGATGTCCTCCCTTGAACGCATCTGGATCACCCGGGGGTCCCTGCGAAGGCAGCGCAACATGTGCACAACCATGGGAAACAAGTGGGCCCTGCCAGCAAGATCTTCCTCGTCCTCGCTATTGTCCCATAACGCATGCCTGTCCTCTTCCTGTGCCATGTCGTTGTCCTCCTCAAACCGCCATCCACGTACAACGCCTGCTGCACTCTGCTCCTCCTCCTCCTCCTCATTCAGGTTAGGGACCTCCAACTCTTCCACTACCTGCTGTGAGCCCTCCTCTGAGCTGGACTGTGCTGCCATCTGCTCCTGTTCTTCCAACTGCCTCAGGGCTTCATCCCCACGCTCAATTAAATTGTCCATTGCCTGCTCCAGTAGACAAACCAAGGGCACCCACTGGCACACAGAGGCCCGCTCCTCACTGACCATCTTGGTTGCCTCCAGGAAGGGACTCAGCACCAGGCATACTTGCTGCATCAGTGTCCACTGAGTGGCAGTAATCATGGGGACTTGCTGGTTGCTGGGGACACTTGGGTCTAGCATGTAGGCCCTAAGAGCCAGCCTGTGCTGACACAGCCACTCCAACATGGCCAGAGTCGAATTCCAGCGAACTGGCATGTCGATGATCATCCGGTGTTGTGGCCTTCCATACTGCTGCTGTAAGGTGGACAAGAGTGCAGAGGCAGTGGCTGACAGGCGGAAAAAGCGTACCACCGCCCGGGCATCCTGCAGCAGCTCGCTCATCCCCTGATAGGTGCGCAAGAAGCGCTGCACCACAAGATTGAGCACGTGGGCCAAGCAGGGGATGTGCTGGAGGTTTCCCTGCTGCACTGCTGCCACCAGGTTGGCCCTGTTATCGGCTGCCACATACCCCACTTCCAGGCCTCTGGGGGTCAGCCACCTCCGCTCCTGCTTCCTGAGGGCGGCCAGGACGTTGGTGGCCGTAAGCCTCTCCTTCCCCAGGGTCACCAATTTTAAAAGGGCTTGGCAGTGCCGAGGCTTGGCGCTGCTGCTGCCGAGGCGGGCTTGCTTTCCGGGTGCAGAGGGAGTGTCGTGACAGGACCCTTCTGCATCCCCCCTGATCCCGCGTGGTGGCACCACTAGCTGGGCTGATGCGCTCTTGTCCTCCCTCCCTTCTATCAGTGTCACCCAGTGGGCCGTAAAGGACAGGTAGCGACCTGTCCCAAATCTGCTACTCCACGAGTCTATGGTCATGTGGACCCGCTTGCCCACAGAGTAGTCCAGGGAACGGGCCACGTTTTCCACCGCAAACTTGTGGAGTGCTGGGATCGCGCTCCTGCTGAAATAGTGGCGACTGGGGACTTGCCACTCGGGGATGCCAAATTGGAGCAGCGTCCGCATGGCGCTCCCCTCCTGCACCAGGGAGTAGGGAAGCAGCTGTGATGCCATGGCCCGGGCCAGCAAGCCATTTAGTTTGCGGATCCGCCTGTGGCTTGGAGGCAGAGGCTTGGTCAGACCCTGAAAGGTGTCGCTCAGCAGGGTCTGACGACGCTGGGATGCAGGGGAGACAGAGGAGAGAGACAAACACTGGCTGCCAGCCTCAATGTCTGTGTCCTGAGTAGCCGAGGTGGAAGAGCGCTTGCGTGCTACTACTGCTGCTGCTGTGGGGGATTCACGACCCTGAGGGAGGGATGATGCTGCTGCGCTGGTGGGCCTTCTGCTCTCAGGAACCCCTGCCAGCAGTGCCTGCTTCCTCTTAAAGTCCGCATACTCGCGGCAGTGGCGGCTTCTCAGGTGGCCCTGGAGGGATGAGGTACCCATCTTGCTCAGACTTTTCCCACGGCTCAATCTTTTGCTGCATAACCTGCACACCGCATACCTTTTGTCATCAGTACATTCCTCAAAGCAATCCCACACTGGTGACTTTAATTTACTGCGGCCCCCACTAGCAGAGGGTGCAGCGGAACAATGTGTGGTAGTAGTTGCCGGGGGTTGCATGGTGGTGGTGCCGGCTGAAGCAGTGTCCTGTCTACTTCCTCCACGCCCACTGCTGCCGATGCCCCTGCCCCTGCCTGACATATGGCGATATCCTTGCCTAGGCCGAGGTGACTCGTCATCCTGCTCTGCCTCTGACCATTCTTCCACGGACTCAGCAGGCTGCAAATAGTTAGGGTCCACAACGTCGTCATCATCAGCAGCATCATCATAATCCAGCTCTTCCTCTGACTCCCCCGCCTCCTCTTCTGTCCCTACATCCCCAGACACAGACCCCTCTTCTTCATCACCAGAACTCAACAACGCTTGTGATTGTGGCCCGATCTCAATCTCTGCCACATCAGTCCCCAGTAAGTCCTGAGCTTCTTGCATCAGCAGGTTCCCAGAAGCCGGACTGAGGGACAGAACGCTGTCATCCTGGGAGGGCTGCTGACCAGTGGGTGCTGGGGTGGATGTCACAACAAGCGTGGGACGTTGGCTGCTGCTGCTGCTTGGAGTGGTGCTCACAGTAGAGGTTTGGGAGGAAGTCATGATGTCCATGAGTACGTCAGGTTCCATTTGCTCAACCACCACACAGGGACCAGAAACTTTAAAATATTTGGACAATGGCGTCCGCTGACTCGGCCCAGGCTTTGCTGCCCCCCTTTCTGCTGCATCACGACCACGTACAGCTGGGCGTCCTCTCCCTGGACGTGGAGCAGTCCCAGAAGTGGCTGAGGCAATTGAACTCCCTTTCCTCTCACCCCGCGAAACCCTGCCAGACATGTTGCTAGTAATGAATCACTGGATGCAGTGGGCACAGTACAAGGTCACTGAAGGATGCACCAGGCACAGTACAACGGCACTGAAGGATGCAGTGGGCACAGTACAAGGTCACTGAAGGATGCAGTGGGCACAGCAGTGGGCACTGGATATACAACTAGGTCACTGAAGGATGCAGTGGGCACCGTACAAGGTCACTGAAGGATGCAGTGGGCACAGCAGTGGGCACTGGATATACAACTAGGTCACTGAAGGATGCAGTGGGCACAGTACAAGGTCACTGAAGGATGCAGTGGGCACAGTACAAGGTCACTGAAGGATGCAGTGGGCACAGCAGTGGGCACTGGATATACAACTAGGTCACTGAAGGATGCAGTGGGCACAGTACAAGGTCACTGAAGGATGAAGTGGGCACTGGATATACAACTAGGTCACTGAAGGATGCAGTGGGCACAGTTCAAGGTCACTGAAGGATGCAGTGGTCACAGTACAAGGTCACTGAAGGATGCAGTGGGCACAGCAGTGGGCACTGGATATACAACTAGGTCACTGAAGGATGCAGTGGGCACAGTACAAGGTCACTGAAGGATGCAGTGGTCACAGTACAAGGTCACTGAAGGATGCAGTGGGCACAGCAGTGGGCACTGGATATACAACTAGGTCACTGAAGGATGCAGTGGGCACAGTACAAGGTCACTGAAGGATGCAGTGGTCACAGTACAAGGTCACTGAAGGATGCAGTGGGCACAGCAGTGGGCACTGGATATACAACTAGGTCACTGAAGGATGCAGTGGGCACAGTACAAGGTCACTGAAGGATGCAGTGGGCACAGTACAAGGTCACTGAAGGATGCAGTGGGCACTGGATATACAACTAGGTCACTGAAGGATGCAGTGGGCACAGTACAAGGTCACTGAAGGATGCAGTGGTCACAGTACAAGGTCACTGAAGGATGCAGTGGGCACAGCAGTGGGCACTGGATATACAACTAGGTCACTGAAGGATGCAGTGGGCACAGTACAAGGTCACTGAAGGATGCAGTGGGCACAGTACAAGGTCACTGAAGGATGCAGTGGGCACTGAATATACAACTAGGTCACTGAAGGATGCAGTGGGCACAGTACAAGGTCACTGAAGGATGCAGTGGGCACAGTACAAGGTCACTGAAGGATGCAGTGGGCACAGCAGTGGGCACTGGATATACAACTAGGTCACTGAAGGATGCAGTGGGCACAGTACAAGGTCACTGAAGGATGCAGTGGGCACTGGATATACAACTAGGTCACTGAAGGATGCAGTGGGCACAGTACAAGGTCACTGAAGGATGCAGTGGGCACAGTACATGGTCACTGAAGGATGCAGTGGGCACAGCAGTGGGCACTGGATATACAACTAGGTCACTGAAGGATGCAGTGGGCACAGTACAAGGTCACTGAAGGATGCAGTGGGCACAGCAGTGGGCACTGGATATACAACTAGGTCACTGAAGGATGCAGTGGGCACAGTACAAGGTCACTGAAGGATGCAGTGGGCACAGCAGTGGGCACTGGATATACAACTAGGTCACTGAAGGATGCAGTGGGCACAGTACAAGGTCACTGAAGGATGCAGTGGGCACAGCAGTGGGCACTGGATATACAACTAGGTCACTGAAGGATGCAGTGGGCACAGTACAAGGTCACTGAAGGATGCAGTGGGCACTGGATATACAACTAGGTCACTGAAGGATGCAGTGGGCACAGTACAAGGTCACTGAAGGATGCAGTGGGCTCAGCAGTGGGCACTGGATATACAACTAGGTCACTGAAGGATGCAGTGTGCACAGTACAAGGTCACTGAAGGATGCAGTGGGCACAGCAGTGGGCACTGGATATACAACTAGGTCACTGAAGGATGCAGTGGGCACACAAGGATGTCACACTGTGTAATGAGATGCTCATATGCCAGCGAGCGAGCAGTGGGCACTGGGCACGGCACAAGGTCACTGACAGAATGAATGAACAGCGCTGGCAGAGAGTGGCGGCGCCGGCGGTGTGACTGGCTGCCTGCAAATAGTACAAGTGTATAACTGTCACTGAAATATGCAAGTGAACACTGCAGCTGCACTAACCTGCCTGCCTGCACTACACACAGATAATCCCCACTCCCACTATACTGACTACACTGCAGCACTGAACCTGCCTGCACTACACACAGTTAAATAATCACTAGACTCCCACACTCCCACTACACTACACTGACTACAACTAAGTACAGCAATCACTCACTGACTAGCTAACTGTGTACAGTATAAGAGCAGTGTTAGCAAAAAAAAACGCTTTGTTTCTAACACAATAAATGCACTTGCTCAAACAACAATGGCCTGGAGATAATCCTCTCAGCACCACAGTCTAGCAAGGACAGAGCTTTTCCATCATGGCCGCCGCTTTATATTCAGGAGGGGAGGGCATAGCTCCCCTCCTGTGATTGGTTGCTAGGGCCTGGTTGGGGCACTCTGATTGGCCTGCAATGTGTCACTTCCGCATAGTTTGACGCATTTCCGCAAACCACGACTTCAGCACCGGGTTTCACGAGCGTGAATGCGGATTTCTGTCCGCATTCACGCGAAGCCGAAGTAGATTTTCGTGGTTGAAAATCTATTCACGGCTTAGCGTGTCCGAGGCAGAATGCGTCAAAATGGTCGTGAATCCACGCGTAAGCGTGATCACGACCTGGCGGTGAGCACCACTGCTGGAATGTAAAGGGACTGCAATCCCCAAACAAGCAGTTGTGAATACTATGCCATCTAGGTAAATTTAAGCCTGATATCTGCTTATTACAGGAGACACACTTAAAAGAAGACCAATACAAATACATACAAAAATACTTGGTGGGTGAAATGCAGGAGTATTATGTCTGATCAGTAAAAAACGTAACCATAAAATCATGTGCCATGAACATGACTCAGAGGAGAGATGGTCCAGGTTGCAGCTTCAACTGACTGGAGAAGTGATTACTATATATAATATTTATGGGCTGCATACAGAAAACGATAGTTTCTTTCAAGTTGTACATAATAAAATATTGGCTGAACGGACTTCACAAATAATAGTAGGAGGAGACTTAAACACGGTACCTGATCTCTATGAGGACAGGAGTCACCCCCAAAAAACTCTAGAACATAGAGATAGACATATTAAGCCCCTCTTGGAAGCGTGCGCCTTAATAGATACCTGGAGACACGCTCACCCATTAGATCATACATTTACCTTCCATTCTCCTACCCATAAGACGTTTTCCAGAATAGATTTTAATTCATAGACAGCTTGTCCTTAGAATGGTAAGGTCCTCTATAAAGGACCTGGTCATATCTGACCACCCCCAATCCTGTTGGAACTAGAAGACTCACTTCCCAGAGGTTCGGATACAGTGTGGCGTTTCCCTATAGCTCTGCATGGGAACAAGGAATTTGAAAGTAAACTAAAATTATGGTGGCAGGAATATATAATGGAAAATAAAGCGCATGCTAGCGACCCAGTTCTTTTCTGGGAAGCAGGAAAAGCAGTAATAAGAGGCAAGATCATCTCATATGTGTCTGGAAAGAAAAAGCAAGCGCATAGAAAATATGCTCAGGAATTAGCCAAGATCAGGGAGGTATATAGCAATTTCAAACCGTCTCCTTCGGAGGAAAACAGGGAAAAGTGGCAACATAACTAATTTATGAACCTCAATCTTTTAATAACATAAAACTTAATAACTGCTTAATTGACTGACTCAACCGTGATCCTTATCCTCTATACTAACTTAATGCTAACCTTATCCTGTGGTCTTTAACTAAAGCCACCCTCTCCTTTGCCAGAACCCCTATCAACTGCAGTCCCTTCTCAATGTGGCCTTAAACCATCTTCTTTTCTGCTGAAGACTTAGCGTTAAGTAATAAATCGTGTGTACGCATGTTAACTAAAGACCGGTGCGCACTAATCCTGCCGCCAATACTATAAAACTGGAGTTGAGGACAGTTGTCCAATAGGAGCAGCTTAATGAGGCAAGAAGGGACAATTTACACTAAGGTCTTGAGTCGCATCCTATACATATAAGAAAGAAAGGCAATTCTGAAGTTTTAGTCAGATGTGCAACAGTCACCATACAGTTTTAGTCAGATATGTACTAGTCATATGATGGCAATGGGCTTGATTCACAAAGTGGTGCAAACTGTTTAGCACGGGTGTGCTAAACAGTTAGCACGTGAAGTGTTTTTTTGCGGACTTTTGCGCGCGCAAAGTGCCGCGATTCACGCGATCGTGGATTTTAAAACCGGCGAACATCGCGAACCGCAATAGACTTCAATGGGCAGGCAAACTTTCAAAACTACAAACACTAATTCTGATTACAACAGAGAGAAAATGTGTGCATCAACCAAGTGAACCTGACAAATCTGGCTTTGCAAATTTGGCCTATTGGCTAATCACGAGACATTGCTCATGCAAATATGCATTTGCTTTCGCATGCCTAAATATGCAGGGTCAAAAACCGCAAAACAATTGCCCTGCGGGAATTAGTTCATGCTACATAGCACTATCCAGGGGCGCCACGAGGAGGCTTCCCATTGCCCCCATACAACCGGGGGGGCCGCGGGGATCCCAGGCTCTCTCACCGCCTGGAACCCACACAGCGGCACCCCGGAGGTGGAGGCTGGGGGTGCAGGCGATCTCCCCAGCGTGGCCAGCGCCGGGAAGAGCCGCCCGCACACACCTCCCAAGATTAAAAACAGGCACTTACCTTAACGTCCATTGCGTTCTGCTATATGCGCATGACCTGGGCGCGACACATAAGGGGAGGACAGGCGCAAATAGCCTGCTCCAGGCCTCTCACCTCCTAAAACAAGCCATTCACCACTTGCCTCCAAAGAAAAGAAAATGCAATGCTAATTACAACAGAGAGAAAATGTGTGCATCAACCAAGTGAACCTGACAAATCTGGCTTTGCAAATTTGGCCTATTGGCTAATCACGAGACATTGCTCATGCAAATATGCATTTGCTTTCGCATGCCTAAATATGCAGGGTCAAAAACCGCAAAACAATTGCCCTGCGGGAATTAGTTCATGCTACATAGCACTATCCAGGGGCGCCACGAGGGGGCTTCCCATTGCCCCCATACAACCGGGGGGCCGCGGGGATCCCAGGCTCTCTCACCGCCTGGAACCCACACAGCGGCACCCCGGAGGTGGAGGCTGGGGGTTGCAGGCGATCTCCCCAGCGTGGCCAGCGCCGGGAAGAGCCGCCCGCACACACCTCCCAAGATTAAAAACAGGCACTTACCTTAACGTCCATTGCGTTCTGCTATATGCGCATGACCTGGGCGCGACACATAAGGGGAGGACAGGCGCAAATAGCCTGCTCCAGGGCTCTCACCTCCTAAAACTCGCCATTCACCACTTGCCTCCAAAGAAAAGAAAATGCAATGCTAATTACAACAGAGAGAAAATGTGTTCATCAACCAAGTGAACCTGACAAATCTGGCTTTGCAAATTTGGCCTATTGGCTAATCACGAGACATTGCTCATGCAAATATGCATTTGCTTTCGCATGCCTAAATATGCAGGGTCAAAAACCGCAAAACAATTGCCCTGCGGGAATTAGTTCATGCTACATAGCACTATCCAGGGGCGCCACGAGGAGGCTTCCCATTGCCCCCATACAACCGGGGGGCCGCGGGGATCCCAGGCTCTCTCACCGCCTGGAACCCACACAGCGGCACCCCGGAGGTGGAGGCTGGGGGGTGCAGGCGATGGGAAGCCTCCTCGTGGCGCCCCTGGATAGTGCTATGTAGCATGAACTAATTCCCGCAGGGCAATTGTTTTGCGGTTTTTGGTTTTTGACCCTGCATATTTAGGCATGTGAAAGCAAATGCATATTTGCATGAGCAATGTCTCGTGATTAGCCAATAGGCCAAATTTGCAAAGCCAGACTTGTCAGGTTCACTTGGTTGATGCACACATTTTCTCTCTGTTGTAATTAGCATTGCATTTTCTTTTCTTTGGAGGCAAGTGGTGAGTGGCTTGTTTTAGGAGGTGAGAGCCTTGGAGCAGGCTATTTGCGCCTGTCCTCCCCTTATGTGTCGCGCCCAGGTCATGCGCATATAGCAGAACGCAATGGACGTTAAGGTAAGTGCCTGTTTTTAATCTTGGGAGGTGTGTGCGGGCGGCTCTTCCCGGCGCTGGCCACGCTGGGGAGATCGCCTGCACCCCCCAGCCTCCACCTCCGGGGTGCCGCTGTGTGGGTTCCAGGCGGTGAGAGAGCCTGGGACCCCCGCGGCCCCCCCGGTTGTATGGGGGCATTGGGAAGCCTCCTCGTGGCGCCCCTGGATAGTGCTATGTAGCATGAACTAATTCCCGCAGGGCGATTGTTTTGCGGTTTTTGGTTTTTGACCCTGCATATTTAGGCATGCGAAAGCAAATGCATATTTGCATGAGCAATGTCTCGTGATTAGCCAATAGGCCAAATTTGCAAAGCCAGATTTGTCAGGTTCACTTGGTTGATGCACACATTTTCTCTCTGTTGTAATAAACACTAATTCTGGCCAGAAAAGTGATGGAAAAGATGTTTCAAGGGGTCTAACACCTGGAGGGGGGCATGGCAGAGTGGGATACACGCCAAAAGTCCCGGGGGAAAATTATGGATTTGACGCACAGCAGGGTTATAATCCCTAAAGGGCAGAAATCACATTGCATTCCTAAATTTGAGGCCTAAAGTGCTTGAAAACATCTTGCGTGTATACATGGATCAGGGAGTGTAATTAGTGTACTGCTTCACACTGACAGACCAAACTCACTGCGTAGCGCACCACAAACAGCTGTTTGTGTAGTGATGGCCATGCTGGACTGGTGCGCACCATGGCGAGAGTGCAGGCAATGGCGGTTTTCAAGCCCATATGGTCGGGCTGAGGTAGCTCAATGACAGAACAACAGTGACTGAGTGTCCAGCTGATCGAATTCGGTCTGTCCACAATGAAGCAACAACCTTATTATCTTAAGTGTGCCCCCCAACATACTCATATAGCCGGTAGTTGCTTCATTGGCGTCAATTCACCAGAGAGGATTTACTAAGAGAAAAAAGGTAGGTAGTTTATCTCATGAGGTATTTTAACACTCTGGAGTCAATTCACCAGTGTGAGAGGACAGAGAGAAAAGTGTTTGATAGCAGGGGATAATGGAGAGATATGCATGAGGAAAGTGTGAGAAAGCAGAGAGTTAGGTAATCGGTATTAATAATTTACATGGGATACTTTTCCTCTCTGTAAGCTTGAAAGTGAAGCATTGTGGGTAGGAGGCGGAGTTTTACCACTACCTGACCAGAGTATTCCCGCCTTTTACTGCCGGATCATATCATAAATCATATCATGAGTGAGTCTGAACTTCTTCACCACCTCTGTCTCAGTAAAATTATCAAGAACTATTCTCTCACGAAAAATACAAGGGGCGATTAAACAGACCCTCCTCCTGCGCTTTCGTCCCCTCATAATAGAAGCAAGCTCTAAGGCCTAGTGCACACCAGAGCGGTTCGGCTGCGTTTTGCGATCCGCTTGCGGCTGCGGATACGCTTGGGTAATGTATTTCAATGGGCTGGTGCACACCAGAGCGGGAGGCGTTTTGCAGAAATGCATACTCCCGGGCTGCTGCAGATTTTGGATTGCGGAGGCGTTTCTGCCTCAATGTTAAGTATAGGAAAAACGCAAACCGCTCTGAAAAACGGCACTTCAGAGCAGTTTGCCAGGCGGTTTTTGTTACAGTAGCTGTTCAGTAACAGCTTTACTGTAACAATACATGAAATCTACTACACCAAAAACGCTTCACAAAACCGCAAAATGCTAGCTGAAACGCTACAGAAAAATAAGAAAAAGTGTTTCAAAATCTGCTAGCATTTTGCGGATCTGCTAGCGTTTTTTGGGGTGCACCAGGCCTAACAGAGTAAGCTCAAAAGGCTCCATCTTTCACAGCAGCAGCTGCTGTGTGAAAACCACGATATCTCCAGGTTCATTCAGGGGATAAAGAGATGAAAAAATAATGAATGGCCACACCCCCTTTCTTCCCTGGTGAATTGTGATTTGGAGAAAAACTAACTACTAACTATCACTTATTTATCTCATACTTATCTCACATTTATCTCTTGCATTTCTCTCTGTCGATATTTTCCCCTATACTTCTGGAGACTTGCTATTTGGAGATATCACAGGAGGTAAATTACCTCCCAAGAGATAAATAGGTTGGCAACCTCTGGTGAATTGACGCCATTGTGATACGCAACCCCCTTCACCGCGGCAAGGTAACGCTCACGTAGGGGAATTGACACATGTACATGCCTTTTGTTTTGTTGTTGCAGCCGCAGTGCAGCCAGAAAAATTAGGCAGGCATGTACATGCAGCAGAACAATTATCGGCCACTGCTAGCAGCGGCCTTAAAAATTCAGGAATCCACCTGGAATCCTGGACCCTGTTGGTGGTGGTGGAGAAGGCAGTCACACGGCGTGCAGGCAGAGATGCTGTGCGGGGACCGACTTAGTCTTAGGGCAGGCAATCACACGGCGTGCAGGCAGAGATGCTGTGTGTGGGGACTGACTTAGTCTTCGGGTAGGCCTGACTGCTTTGCAGACCAGGCATCCGTGGTCAGATGGACCCTTGACCCAACGCTGTGTGCCAGAGATGACACCACTTGCCTTTCAACATCACGGTACAGTTTGGGTATCGCCTTTTTTGAGAAATAATTGCGTGATGGTATTGTAACATCCGCAAACTTGGCGGCTGCGGATACGCAAGCTATACCCGCAGCCGCCTTTGTTCCCTGTTCATAGGCCTCATCCGTTCCG